>NC_136755.1:3052500-3515000 GCF_936440315.1 Barbus barbus
TTCCTCGTTAAGCCCAGGGAAGGCTCCTGACCTCCAATTAAGCCCTGTAAGTTTCCCCCAAGTTTTTTTTATTATTAATGTTTTTTTATGTTTTTTTTTTTTTTTGGGGGGGGGGGGGGGGGGGGGGGGTAGTATGGCTGATCCACCATGGCCCCCTGAGGCTCCTGGTCCGCCATTGCCGCCCGAGCTCCCTGCTCTGCCGTGGGTCCTGGAACAGGCGCCGCCCTGGAGGCCTTCCGTCCGGTCACCCTGTCCCTTGAGGCCTCCCCGTTGGATGTTGTATGGTGTGGGACGCGCCTTCCGGGAGGGGGGAGTAAATGTCAGACTTGTGTCCTGTCTTGTGTTTTGTTTTGCTCCCCATGTGGCTTCCTTGCCCTAGTTTCTCCCTCTATGTCCATATTTGGGTTTTCCTGTTCCTGTCCTCGTTTAGGTTGATTATTAGTTCATTAGTCCCCATAGTTGCCGCAGGTTATAGTTGTCATTTTCCTTTTGTACGTATTTTTCTAGATGTTATCCATGTTTTATGTCTAAATGACATGCAAGCACAAAACCAATTAAAGGATTTCAAGAGGGGTAAAAAAAAAGTATTCACTTCCTTCCTGTCACATGAGGCTGTCAGCTTCCTACCCCTACTTCGGGGAAGCATGGCGAAGGCAAACCCTCCCAAAGAAAGATACTTTTCATGTTACTAATAAATATTTTTGTTGACATATATATATCTACATAATCATGAAGCTCTCTAGAATCATCCAAACAAAACAAATCTTACAAGAAATCTATAGTTTTTTGTATACTTAGTCAAAAGTCCAAGCAGCAACTATAGTTGACTTGTAAGTACATATAACATAGATCAGGGGGAAATGGGGTATACTGTTGCTAGCATCATGCTACTCATGTTACCTTCTTATTAAAAACAGGTTAACATCATGCTAGCAATGTGCTAATCATGCTAATTTTGTTTTAACAATTCACTTGTGTTAACATGTTGTTAGCATAATGCTAACACAATTAACATGTTGTTAACATGTTGTTAACATGATGCTAACATGATTAGGGTTACTGTTAGTGCCTATAGTTAGCACTATAGGTAGGGTAGAGTGGCAGGAAATGACCAGGGAACAACCAGCTAAAACCAGACTGACCAGCCTAGCCCACCTGGGCGACCAGCTAAAACCAGTTACTCCCAGCTAAGACCAGCCTAGGCTGGTTTTAGATGGTTTTAAATCCAAATATTTTTATTCAACCAACAAACTGGAATACATTTGATGGGAAAACGAAGGATTTGATGTTCAGAACAGAATAACTATAACCCATTGCGCCCTGGGGGCATTTTACCCCACAGACTATAAGCTAGATGCAGCTTTTTTGGGTTTGCATTTAATGTTCTTCGACTTTTATACATAATATATTTGTTTATGAATAAAGATTGGTCTTTTGAAAGCAGTTATTTTGAGTTAGATTCCAAATGTTCTCCTCCTATTCAAATTTGAGGGTTAGGGGTGCATACAACATATCTCCTCACCAGCAACTATAGTTTCCACACATTCAAATACAATTTTCAAGAAAAAAAAAAAAACTGGGGAAAATAAATGTAGAACATATTCACATAAGACACTTTTAACACAACTATATGCATGAAACCATTCAGGAAAATTTGGGCACAAATGGCTTAATTATCTCGTTCTCCCCTGTATACTTAAGACCTGTGTTTCCCTGTCTTTAGTATCCGCTGTTATATGTCATTCTGTGTCTCCATGTACCCCGTGTTCCCAGGCTTCTTGATTTCATTAAAAACCTTTGTTATTTGCACTACTCCTCGTCTCATCACTCCTTCGTTCCCGTGCTCCTTGAGTGAATCGTGACCATCGCATCGGTAACTGTATTTTTAATGTATCGCATTGTTGGTTATGCATTTTACATTTACATTTTACATTTAGTCATTTGGCAGACGCTTTTATCCAAAGCGACTTACAATTGGGGAATACAAGAAGCGATTCTTCTTGAAGAGGCAATAAGACAGAGGAAGTGCTCGTAACACCAAGTCTCAGTCATTGTTCAAATAAGTAAAAGCTAGCAAGGGAAGGAGAGAAAGATAGAGGGAAAGATTAAGGTTTTATGCACATCTTATGCATCAAGATGTGTATCGCATCAGCCTCAATTATGGAGATGCATATCCCAGTATGTGATAAAATATACCCTTCAATTAGCTGGTCAACGATAAAAAAGAAACAAATAAAATAAATAACTCCTTCACTTCACAGCAGTGTGTGATTATATTAATGACAGTCCTGTACTCTTGAACCAATATGATTAAATTCATCCTATGCCAGGAGTTTGATTGACAGGCGATCTGTCCAGTCATAATACAGAATCTGCCATTTTCAGGAAATGGTCAGACTGTTTGGTTAGTTTCTCTAAAGATGCATTGTACTGTGGTCATTGTACTGGAAACGCTCCCCAGAGCATCTTCTGATTATTAGATTAGATTCAACTTTATTGTCATTGCACATGTAAGGTACAAGGCAACGAAATGCAGTTAGCATCAAACCAGAAGTGCAATAAGCAGAGGTACAGGATATACAGTAGGGAGACAGCTGTAGGGAAAAAGCTGTTCCTGAGTCTGCTGGTCTTTGTTCGGAGGCTCCTGAAGCGCCTCCCAGAGGGCAGTAAGTTAAACAGTCTATGGTCAGGGTGAGAGGAGTCCTTAAGAATGCCGCAAGCTCGACGTAAACAGCGTTTTCTCTGGACGTCCTCAATGGCAGGAAGTGGTGTCTCTGTGATGCGTTAGGCGGTTTTAACCACCCTCTGCAGTGCCTTGCAGTCAGCAACTGAGCAGTTCCCATACCAGACTGTGATACAGTTGGTCAGGATGCTTTCGATCACACACCGGTAGAAGTTCACCAGGATGGATGGAGACAAGTGGTTCTTCTTCAGTGTCCTAAGGTAGAAGAGGCGTTGGTGAGCCTTCTTGACTAGGCTGGATGTGTTGGTGGTCCAGGTCAGGTCCTCTGAGATGTGGGTTCCCAGGAACTTGAAGCTGGAGACACGTTCAACAGCCATCCCGTTAATGTGGATGGGGTCATGCGTGCCACTTTTCTTCTTCCTGAAGTTCACAATAAGTTATTTTGTCTTGCTGGTGTTGAGGAGGAGACTATTGTCAGCGCATCATGCAGCCAGGTGCTGTACCTCCTCCCTGTAGGCAGTCTCATCGTTGTCTCTGATGTGGCCACTCACTGTGGTGTCATCAGCAAACTTGATGATGGAGTTGGATCCATGCACAGGCCTGCAGTCATGGGTGTAGAGGGAGTAGAGAAATGGGCCCAGCACACAGCCCTGTGGTACGCCAGTGTTGAGTGTGATGGTGGTGGAGCAGGTGTGGCCTGACCTAACATGCTGAGGTCTGTTGGTCAGAAAGTCCATAATCCAGCCGCAGAGGGAGGTGTTAACACCCAAGTCTCCAAGTTTAGTGGTCAGCTTGGAGGGAATGACGGGGTTGAATGCTGAGCTGAAATCAACAAACAACATCCGTACATATGTGTTGCTGTTCTCCAAGTGTGTGAGTACCGAGTGCAGTACTGTGCATACTGCATCCTCAGTGCTCCTATTGCTTCGATAGGCAAATTGGTGTGGGTCCAGTGTGGGTGGGAGGCAGTTCTTGAGGTGTGCCAGGACCAGTCGCTCAAAGCACTTCATAACAATGGGTGTGAGTGCTACGGGGCGGTAGTCATTCAGACACGTCGGGGAGGAGTGTTTCGGCATTGGCACAATGGATGTGGACTTAAAGCATGTTGGCACAGTTACTTGGGTGAGGGACAGGTTGAAAATGTCTGTGAAGACCCCTGCGAGCTGCTCTGCACATATCCTGAGCACACGTTCAGGAATGCCGTCGGGGCCAGCAGCCTTGCATGCATTGATCCGGCTCAATGCTGTGCAGACATCTGTGGAGGTGAGTTTGAGGGTCTGACGGTCTCCTGAGAGTGTGATCTTGGTGGCTGTCTCCTTGTTGTTATTGTCAAAGCAAACATAAAAGTAATTTAGCTCATTAAGGAAGGAGACGTCTGTGACTGTCGTAGTGGAGTTGCATGGCTTGTAGTCACTGATGACCTGGATGTCCTGCCACATGCGTCGGGGGTCAGAGTTGGAAAAATGTTCCTCTACCTTTAGCTTGTAGCAGTGCTTGGCCTTCTCGATGCCCCTCTTCAGGTTAGCCCTGGATATGCTGTAGGCCTGAGCGTCATCTAATCTGAAAGCAGTGTTGCGGGCTTTCAGCAGGAGCCGCACATCCTTGTTCATCCATGGCTTCTGATTAGGGTACGTTGTGATCTGTTTCTCTGTTGTAACACTGTCAATGGGGGTATTGATGTAATCCAGGACAGAGGTGGTATAGATATCAATGTCCGTGTGAGAGCCACTGGCAGCCTGAGAAGCAAACATACTCCAGTCCGTGTGTTGAAACTTGTCCTGAAGTACAGACTCTGCTCCCATTGGCCACACTTTGATGGTCTTCACTGATGGCTTCACACGGTTGATGAGGGGTGAATACTTGGGGGTCAGAAACAAAGAAAGGTGATCAGACTGTCCCAACTGGGGGAGGGGAGTCGCGATGTAAGCTCCAGCGATGTTTGTGTAAACATGATCCAAAGTTTTGTCTCCCCTAGTGTGGCCGGAGACATGCTGATGGAATTTGGGGAGCACTGTATTTAAGTTGGAGTGATTAAAATCACCTACAACAATAAATGCAGCCTCCGGGTGTACAGTCTGTTGTTTACTAATGGCCGCATGCAGTTCGTTCATAGCAAGCTTGGCATTAGCATCCGGGGGAATATAAGCTGCAGTTATAATGGTGGAAGTGAACTCCCACGGCAGATAGAAAGGTCTACACTTAACCATGAGAAACTCTAGGTTAGGTGAGCAGTGTCTTCCAACAGTGTCAGAGTTCGTACATCAAGCTTTGTTTACATAAATGCACAATCCTCCGCCTCTGGTCTTGCCGGAGTCATCTGCTGTTCTATCTGCTCGGAGCGTGTAGCGTCCGGTTAGATCAATAACATTATTGGGTATGTCGCTATGTAGCCATGCTTCAGTGAAAACCATGACATTGCAGTCCAAAAGTTTCTTACTATGGGTGATGCGAAGTCGTATCTCATCCATTTTGTTCACCAATGAACACACATTAGCGAGGAAAATGCTGGGTAAAGAGAGCCGGTGCAGTGTTAGCTTTAGATATAGTAAAATCAATATTAATAAATAAACCATTACAAAAAAGGTCATGGCAACACTTTAGACCAGGGAACATGTTTTCATTATTAACTAATAGTTTTTTATTAATAAACTCCTTATTTGCTGCTGATTGATAGTAAGGTGGTTGTTGTAGTAGTTCTTTTTAGGTATATGGTGGGCTGAGTGATCTAGAATATGGCCTTGCAGAATAAAGCATTAATATGTGCTTTATAAGTACAATAAGCTAGTAATATGCATGCTAATAAGAAACTTGATAATAGTGTTCCCCAAAGTGTTGCAAAGGTTATTTATAATACCATTGAGTTCCTATATAGCACTTTCAAAGCATAGTTCTTTATGGAACCTTATGAAAAGAAGGGTTCTGCTATTGTTACAAGCCCTAATCTGGTACCAATTAGAACCATTTTTAAGAGTGCACAATATTATGACTGCAAACCTACAATTGATTTAAATTAAGGTACAACAAAGCACAATAAATAATTGGAGATATATTTAATAACCTACAAGGTTTGAACCATAACATGATGATATACAAACATATACATTAAGACTCAGTCCTGCACACTGCAATAATCAGTTTTGCTTTAAACATCTCTTTTTTTCCAGACTCCAGCGCGTGATGTCCAGTCTCCCGCTGCTGCGGCGTGTGATGATTGCCACGCCGGACCACCCGCGGCCCCTCGCAGTGTGAGTCACGCAGAATCCAACACAAGGCCTCCACCACTACCACTGCCTCGGCCGCTGCCTCGTTTTACGCTAAATTAACCAACATAAATTGGCCGAACAGAGCAAAAAACTGGTTTAATGGCTAGGGGTGTCTGCTGGAAAACAGAGAGTGGGTAGAGAGAGAAAGTTTCGGAGAGGAAAACAAGACCAAACCAGAACGAAAGATCGCTCGTAAAGTTAAAACCAAAGCCAGACGGAACTGAATGCTCGGGGTTTCAGATATTCCCTTTGAACAGAGAAATTCTTTCATAACTAGAGACTTTTTGGACTATTTTTGGGGTCTGAGAGCAGCGCAGGGAAGAAATAAAGCCACATGCACGAGAATAGAAGGAAATTGTGAAAACACAAAAAAGAGTTTAACTTTGTGGCAAATAGTTAGTTTGGGGCCTGGAGGATTGGGCAGCTATAAATGAAGAATTATATATTCTTTAGAGCATCGTCACCAACCCCATGCAAAAGAAAAGTTTAAGAAAGTCTTAGGAGAGGTTTGATGAATTATGTGTTTGTGCTGTTCAGATTAGCACTGGAGAAGGTTTAGTTATTCAAACACCTGATTCCTTATTGAGAGCAGTTTTCTTTTCAGCAGATCTTACTCTCAACTTCCCATACCTCCCAGTCATCTTTGTAAGTGTTTCTCACTTGTTTAGGCGTTAAGAAGCCAGTCTAAAAAGGTAACAGCAATGCAGCCTTTCATGACACCTTCAAATACATTTATTTTTCTGCTTAAAAGGTTAATTATGTCTTTTGTGATTAATTAAACTTGTCATTAATTAATCACCCTCATGTATTTCTAAACTCAAATTGGTGAGATTTCATTTTTTAAAGACATTTGTTCATTAAAAATATTGAATGGAAATGTTTTTTTTTTTTTTTTTTAATGAAACCTGTTAGCTTTCTGTCCCTCCATTAGAATTCCATTCCACCAAAAAATAACACTTCAAAAGAGATTGTAAAGAAATACAGGTGATTTGAGCACTTTAAAATGCATTTCCTAAAGAGATAGAATCACTTTATATGATGAACTGATTTAATTTAGACATTTATTCACATATGAACATTGATGATCAACAGAGCAATCAAATGGTAAACAGAAGCTCAAACATGCTGGTTTGATGCAAAGGAATCAGTGGGGTTTGTTTTCATGCGACAAGCAATATGGTTGACCTTCTGTTTGTATTGACTTTAGGCTTTTCTGCCTTTTAAGATTTTTTTATTTGGAAGTAAGATCTGGATCTTATTCAGAAAATACTAAATTTTAAATGATGTTATTTCATGTCTACCGATGCTGACCAGTGACACTTTAGTTTAGGGACAAATTCTCACATTAACTAGTAGCGTATAAGCATGCATATTACTAGCATTATGGCTGTGCTTTGAACTATGCTTTGAAAGTGCTATATGGGGTTATAAATAACCTTGATAAGACTTCAGATTAGGGAACACTATTAACTGGTTGCTAATTAGCAAGCATATTACATATTGGCTGTTTATTAATACTTATAATGCACATATTAATAGCTTATTTGCTTGAGCATATTTGAGATCCCTTAATCCACCCCATATCTTAACTTAACAACTACCTTATTATTAATAAGCATCAAATTAGGAGTCTATTGTGGCAAAAGTCAAATTTAATAGTAATAATTAGTTCCTAAACTAAAGTGTGAACAGGCACTGTACTAAAATATTCTGAATCTGTATTCCCGTGATACTTATGCAGGATTTTTATTAGCTGGTTCTTTTTAGTGAATTGGAAACGTACAGTGCAACCAGTTTAGTCAAATTTCTGAACAAATGACTATAATGAGTTGGTTTGGTTCCTCTCAGTAAATCAAAAACATATACAGCCCTCAACTAACCAACACTCTCTCACAATCATGCTTAATATTATGGACATAATGCTTATTATCACGATTATTATTATTATTATTTGAGAAAAATCTTTAATTTCCTTAAGAATTACATTGTGCAAATTCATAAGAAACCAACGCCTTGCAAAATAGTTACAGTTTTAGTTAGTTGCATACATCCGTTACTGTAGTTTCTGACTGGTTGTTCACACGACAACGTGTAATTAAGATACATATTATTTAATAAATATTACTTTTAGCGCATATTTTGTTTAATTAGCAGCATTATTTAAGGACTATTTTTGAATTGCATTTATGCCATTTAAATTGTCTGTGTAAAAGGACTCCGTTATTCCGTTAAAGTTCTAAAAAAAAGCTTTAAGGACCTAGAATTGTTAAGAAGAACTGCAACTTCACGATTCCCAGCCCTATTTTTGCCCTCTGGTTTTAGGGTTAGAGCTTTGGTCGGCTGATCATTATGTCTTTTTCTAGGGTTATATTTAGGGCTGTGATGGTCTGATATCAATGTTGTTCCAGAAACTACAAAGAATGTTCTGCCAGGGGACACATCCTGCTTGTGTAAATCACTCAGCTGTATATGATATGTTTGTGCATTAAGCAGAATGACCAAACATAAGTCTGTTTAAGTTCCACGGTGCAACCGTGATTGGAGCTGGTGTGCTTGTTGCGTGTTTACCCATGTGCATGACCATCACAAACACATGCTAGCTTGTGTTCGACTCACAGCCCCCTCCGTCGATTGTCTGTATGCCAGTCATGTTCAGAGAGTGAGTGAGGGGGTGGCAACTCCTTTAAAAATGTGGGAATGAGGGCACACACACACACAGAGAGAGCCTGGGCCTCTGCTTTCACACATTCCAGTCGAGGGCATATTGAGCTCATTAACATTACTAACTAACAATGCCTCTTTGTACTGGCAAATGGGGTTCGAGAAGGCGCCAAGTTGCCTCAAGTGTCTTAGTGTGTGTGAGAATGCTTGAGTGCGTGGTGTCTTCATTTATGTGTGTTTCTGTACAGGGGGAGGGGTGCTAACATGTATATCATGTTACACAGACATGCATTAGCAAGCGGGGTTATGATACTGCCATGCTTCATGTCTGAATATCCCAGCAGTCTCTGTGATTCAAGATTCACAAGTTTCTTTATACACTTTATCAGAGGCATTTATGCTCACAAACCGAAATTGTGATTACAGTTACATCCAAAATATTAAAATCTGGTCAATATTTACTCTAATGATGTTCTATTTCATTATTCACCCACCTCACAAACTAGCATGAATGAGATTTGTGAGCTACAGCAAAATGGATGATCTTAGGTTAACAATGACCTAAATTTCAATCTGTTTCCCAGAAAACCATTTGGAAAAATAACAGTAGCTATACAAGCTTGAGGGTGAGTAAATAGTGACTGCAATTTAATTTTGGGTTAGAGGCATTCAGTTGTTTTCAAGTTAGCATTAGCATCCCCGCCTTTACTTTTGTACATTGGTGTTTAAGTTTCATGTAATTTACACTCTATACAATAATCTAAGCAATAATTAATCTCCTTACCTGTACAACAAAAAATGCTACATCATTACTCAGGACTTCTCCGTCATCAAATCTTTCCAGCCTAACATATGCCATACCAATGTTTAGGCTACACTTATTTTTTTATCTTTGTCTGTCTTCTGGCTTAGACTTCAAAACACACTCAGTTGATATTCAAAACTAGCCCAATTGTGTTTTGAGGGAGGTCCCCCAGCAAAAATTGCATACCTTGGGATAAAATACAAGTTTTTCGGTGGGGTTTCCGTGATGAAATTCACATTTTAGGGGCAAAATATTAAGTTATTGGGGTTGCTTCAAGCTGCTGCAATAGTGTTAAAGTGTCCCAATTCTGCAGGAAAACCACGGACTTGGCAACACTCTTTAGTGACGTTTACTAAAACACTGCCATTTGTGTTATTTCAATATGTGAAAGTCTTCATCGCACATCATTCAGACGACTCTTCACAAAATCACTTTCAGTATTAGCACCAAACTACTGAATGCACCACATTCAGTAGTCTACAACACATTTGTGATTAAAGCTGAAATTCTTGTCAGCTGCTGTCAATTGAAGGACATGTCACCCTCTAACACACTTTCACAAGGTTTAAAGCTATAATGTGAACAAACAAAGGAACATGCAAAATACAGACATTCATGATTTACTTGCTGGTGGTTGTCCAAATGACTTATAGTGAAGGGAAGTGACATACTGCCAAGTATGGTGACCCATACTTGGACCCATACTCGGCACCTCAGTCGTGGTATTGAGGGTGGAGAGAGCGCTGGACATTCACTCCCCCCACCTACAAATCCCTCTGTAAGATATATACAGGAATAAAAATGTAAAGTTTGGTGTGAGTAAGTGCTACCTTTAAAAATATGTATTGTAATTGAAATCTATTGACACAAACAGATAAAGTGCTATAAAAGAAACTTAACAGTGTCTTTAGGATGTTTTCTTTCCACTAGTCTGAAAAAACTATTTATTAAAAACCAAAAAAGCCCAAAATCTCAAAATTGTCAGGTGCCTGAAAAAACTGTGTTTTTGCCTGCAGTGTCTCCCCTAAAATAAAACATTTATTCCCACCTTCTTTTGGTTCGATCTGCGAGCCATGAGGTTTGGAATGACATAAGGCTGTACTTTAAGGAAGCACTGATTTAGAGCTAATTTTATGAACATCGTCCAGTTAGACTCATTTATCTAGCACAAACACGAGTAAACAAAAATCTAGATAAACTAGTCAGCCTCACTAATTGACTCACTACTTGACCCATTCCTAAAATGTACCAACTTCTATCTTCATCCATCCCGAGGTCGCTTTTTATTGGCCCTCACCATCGCTTCCTCTTCTTCCCTACATGATTCCCCCCCGGCCCTGAGAGAGAGACAGACCGAGTGTGGAAGGAAAAGGTTAAAACAGGCCGTCTTTCAAACGCTCTTCATCAGCTGCTGGCCTGCATAATTTATGGGCTTGTTACTGTAATCAAAAATTCTTATTTATTTGGAAGGGTTGCTGGGGTAGGGGGTAGAGAGAGGAGAAAGAAAGAGGGAGACAGTACACCACACACACACAAACACTCACGCTTCCCTGCGAGCCTCCAGCTTTTCATGTGAAACGAGGTGCTGCTTTGTTGTCCCCTGGGTGGGTCCTACAGCGCACTCCAACACACGCACACAAACACAAAGACGCATGCATTCCCAATAAACTCTCTCACACACACACACATGCATATTAAAATTGCTTCTTTAAAAATCTTGAAAAAAACTTTATGATGGATGCAGTGCAGTGCGATGTCTGTCCCTCAGGGCGGGGTCCGACCGCTCTCTCGCAAACACACATGCATACGCATAAACACAAACTTAGTGATTAGTCTTACTTCAACCACATGTATAGATGCAAAAGCAATGCCACAGAGAGCTTGCATGATCAGAAGCGGCGTCCGTAAGTATACTGGGTGTGCTTTCTCAATTCTTATCATTAAGAAAGACAGGATACACTCAGTATTTCGCATTCACAAACTGGGGTAAGATCTTACGCACAGTTCTAAAGGAAAAGTTTGCCTGTAAGCCTGGGAAACTCCGGCAGAGAGGTTTGGTTAGCTGGATCTCTGGCCACCACGGGTTTCGAAAAGTGTCTGCCATCCAGTGTGGTTTTGCGAGTGCTGACTGTCAGGAGAGGCTCAGAGAGAAAGGGGAAATAAGAAAGTGAGACTGATGTGTTTTATGAGTGTGTTATTTGTGTTAAAGGACTCATATTGTGAGATTTCATTTTTCTTGATCTTTTGGAATAAAGAGTTTGATGTGCTATGAAACTTACTGTAACTTACCGTAACACTCCAAACAGTCCAGTAAACCAAATGCCACAAATGACTTCTGAAACCCTTGGAATTCTGACATCAAAACCCTGAAAGATTTGTGCATTGATGATGCTTATGCAGTGGTCAGAAATTGTGTCTCACAGGAGGAGACCAGTGTCATGCCTTTATTTGCCATGCCAGAAGATGCAGATTTAGCTAATGAAAACATCCATTATGGTGTGGATGAGAGCCTGTGGCAATAGAGCTGCAGTGAGGAAAACTCCAGTTGACATTGTATTGTATTCCTACTGCAGTTTTTTCTTATCTTTTTTTTAATCAAATTTTTTCTCATTTAAAGGTTTTGAAAAACCTGTTTTGAGTTGATTATTTCATTAATAATTTTGATGATTCAAGTGTCTGTACTTGTCTATTACAATGATGCATGAATGTGCAGAACCATAATGAAAGCTGCATCATGTGTTTTGAACTATATTTAATGATTGTACTAAAAACTACACAGTGAAGCTATGGGTATCTTGTGTGTGGGTGATCTAAAATAATGTTCCTATGATATTTGTTTTTTTTTGTATGTTTGTTTTAAACTAACAATTTTTCCAAGACACTGTTAGATGCCAGTATTTCCTGGCGTAAAGATTTGATTTCAGAAACATCATAGCTACTAAACTACTTCTTGTTATGTTTTTAAAACATAAGTCTTATTGTGGTGGCTGAGCTTTAAAATGAAATGATTATAAACTTAATTCAAGTGATGAAGTATTTTGGAAATGACAGTAATCCATGTTGAATATTACTGTAAGGTTAACCCTGCCTGCTTTACATGTTTTAAAATGATTAACAGTTGAAAACATTAGAAATTTAGAAAAGTAATCAAAAAGTAATCTAATGTAATCAGTTACATTAATACAGTAATATAAATAGTTACACTACTTATTACATTTAAGATAGGGTAACTTGTAATCTGTAACCTATTACCTTTCCAAAGAAACCTTGTAAGAATGTTCCATAAACATTACATTAAGAATGTAACATTTATATAACATCAAAAAAACGAAAAGACAGATGACATAAATGACATAAAGAGGCTACTTTATGTCATTTATGACATAAAGTACACACTACTAAACAATTTTGCATTGCACCATTAAACTTGAAATGTAACTCTATGTATAAACAAAATACTTGTATGGAAGCCTCCATCAATCAGTTACCTGGCAGACTCTTTTAAGATATGTATTTATTGCCTTTTACGATGACAGGACAGTGTAGAGCTGACAGGAAGTCCTCGAGTCGGGATTCAAACTCGGGACGCCTGCAGCACAACAGCGCTGTACCCACGGCACGTTGCACACAAAGCTATCGGCACCCTACCTGACAAACGTTCATCATTTTGAAATACAAAACTAAAATGTTATATATATATATTTATATTTATAATATACTAGTAATTGCCCTGATTAGGACATTACATTCCAATTAAAGCAAGAAGTCATGAACAGTTTAACAGTTTCTGACAGATGGAACGTAACTAATTTGGTTTTGGCACAAAAAAAAATACATAACTGACATCATAAATGTAGAAAAACTAAGTGATAAAACTTTTATGATATGACTTTAAATATGGGTGTATCAGCACCAAACTATCTCTAACCCACATTAAAACAGGGTTTAAATAAACCTAAATGAGTACATAGCTATATTGATTCATAATATAAGATAACATGATGATAATATTTATACAAATGCATTTGAAGGGTGTGTGCGTGTGTGTGCGTGTGTGTGTGTGTGTGTGTGTGTGTGTGTGTGTGTGTGTGTGTGTGTGTAAAGTGTCCCACCCGGACTGTGGTGGCTTCCCCAGAGATGAGTATATGGAGCATCTCACATAGTTGGAATCTTGTAAAGCGCTGCGGTTCAAACCAGCGTCTCAAACGCTGACCTCAGAGCCATGACAGTCAGAAGACACTTATCACTTCCCGAAAGCCTGGCCAACCCCAGAAGCAGCAACATTATGACCAATGACATCTGTATCCCAAGCCCTGCTTCAGACACAGGTTCTTCTCATAACTCATGTGTGTGAATGGATGAATATTGTTTCAACTATTTTCAGTGAACCAGGAATGAACCAGGTTCCTGGTTTCAGTGAACCAGGAACACCTGCACCAATTTGCAGGTGTTTATTATTGTGTGTTCACTTGGAATGTTCTGGACTAAAGACAACTTTAGTCCAGTATATTCACCCAAACATTTTGTTATCATTTTCTCACCCTTGCGTTATTCCAAACCTGTTGACTGTGTAGCGTTTGGACAAATCAGACACACAATTATTTATTAGATTTAACAAATAATCACAGACCCCCTCACCCATCCACCAGACTAGATACCAAGATGTCTGTGAACGACCCCTAGGCCCATGGTTACCATGGCAACCAAGACACCTCAGCCAGACCAGATAAACTTTACGACCTCATTGCATGTCGAGAGTTCTCCCTCTCACTAACTTTCCCATTAGGAAAGACCCATAATGCCCATAAAAAAGACTCTTCTCTAATTAATTCATTGGAAAAACCCTTTCTTTGAATGAACACACATATCCTCAAGTCATTGTGTATATTAGCCTATTACTGTTCTCGAATATTGTCTTTTGTATCGTATACTGTTTTATGCATGCATTATGATAGATCACTAGTTAATATAACCCCACCTATACCATGATTGGTCTCTATGAATTTGACTTTGGATGATCTAACTGAGAGTGTACATATTGTATGTGTATATGTAACATATTAGAGTTCTAAGAATCTTTAGTAGTTTTGCATCAACACCCAATCCAGTTACATATGCAAAATACCATGCTTGAAGACAAAGAGTCATAAACTTTCCCCAGATGAGCCCCAGAGACAGATCCCCTCCAAAGACCTCGTTGGTCATCGGGACAAGACCACGAGAACCAGGCAAGTCCTCTGCTCAATCTGAACTGTGTTGCACCCTAGAATTAAACCACGCCATGCTGGTTTCGTCTGGCCAGAGGAGAACTGAGACTAGTTTCTCCCAAGGTTTTCTACTCAGTTTCTGTCACCGATGGAGTTTCGAGTCTTTGCTGCTATTGCCTTTGTCTTGCTTATTTGGGGATGCTTGGTTGATTGCACAGACATTATTGGAAGAGAGCTGAACTGGATGATGTCAACACTGAATCATCAATGAACTGACTTTAACTGGAAAAACGACATGTTAATGTCCTCTTGCATTATTGACAAACTGTTTTCCTGTTTGACTCTGTAAAGCTTCTTTGAAAGAATAAGTATTGCATTAAGCGCAATATAAATAAAGGTGATTTGATTTGATTTTATATACTGTAACACTTACATTTATGTACTATAACACCTGGTTCATTTTTTTTTGCCTCATTTTAAAATGTAATTGTGAACAGTAATAATATGTGTAAATGTTTGCTTGCTAACATTTTGTTTAGTTTTTTCTTAGTTCATTAAACAAAGTTTAAACTGAATGTTCCTGTTGTTTTACAGATGAAACTGGCGCTTTAAAGGCATAGTTCGCCCAAAAATGAACATTTGCTGTTAATTTACTAACCTAAGGCCATCCAAGATGTAGGTGACTGTTTTTCTTCATTCCTGTATGTTTAGTTTGTATGAAAAATGGTATAAATGGAGATTGTTATTAAATAAAGGCTATTATGTGTTGCAAAGTGTGTGTTGTTTAGTGATTGATACACCAGTTAATCATTTTTAATAATTTTGTTAAACTATAAAAATATATGTTTATGTAGTTCCCCAGCAATTTCTTTTAAATTGACTGAACGTAAAATTTATGTGGAACTAGTTACTAAATAATAATTAGTTGAAACCGCTTCGATTTGTTTACAGTGTATACTCTACTTTTTTCTTCTTCTTCTTTTTTTAATGCTCCTTTGTATCTAATGATGATATTGCTCAGTCTGACGTGTCCCAACAGTATTTCCATTTTCCATTGCATGCTTCTAATATTAAATGCTTTGCTTCTGTTAATATTGCTTTTTGGATCTTCCAGCGTTAATGGTTTTTGGTCATTTTGTCTGCTCCTTCATTTCCCTGAATTCCAGCATGTGCTTTTACCCACATAAAATGAGTTAATATTCCAAGCTGCCTTAAACTCTAACATAATCATCATTTCTGTTAAGATTTCACTTAGATTTGTCTGAAATTATTTTATACTCCACCACTGAATCAGAACAAATTATACCTTCCTTTGGCCTCACTTTATGAACTCAACCTAGCGGCATTTGAAACTCGATCATCTCTGCTGTATATGATGTTCCTTCTGTAATTCATCCAGATTTTCTTTTTTAGAAATGTTTCGCACAATCACCAAAATACACAATGTCAGGATTATTTGTCACATTAAGTGAAACACAGCGGGTTATGTCATTTCCACATGGTGAAACACATTGAGGGGAGCCACACTTTATCTCTGTTCTTTTGCCAGAAAATACTTGATTAGTCAGTAATTGCAGTAGCTGGGATGGATGGACATCATTGTCCATCATTGAGCATATTTTAAAGGGAACAAAGTTTGCTCCGGTTACAGCAGGTTAATTCAAACATCCTTTACAGTCAAAAATGTGCTGTAATAACTAAATCTAATTTAGCATTGTAACAAAGAATGATTGTTTCCTATTGTTAAAAAAGGAAATATAATTGTAAACTACAAATGAGCCCCACTGAAGGAAACTGTCAACTTTAACTCTTGATTTGTTTCTCAGACTTTGCTCTCATCAGGTGTTTTTGATGTGGTGGGTCTGATCTGTTTGATGGATATTTTGAAAGTTGTGTTTAAGATCAGGTGAGAGACACCTTGCGCAGCCTCTTAGACCTGATTTCTGTGTTGCTGAAATCATTCTGAGGATGTGTGTGTGTGTGTGTGTGTGTGTGTGTGTGTGTGTGGCAAAGACATCTGAAACCCAAAGGCTTTATGCTTCACATCAAAAGCCAAAGCATTTGAAGTTCTCAAACAGGAATGTTTCAGCTGAGATTTTTTCCAGTCTCTTTCTCTTTCTTTCTCTCCTGCACATACACACACACACACACACACACACACACACACACACACTCACACACACACAGACAGACACAGACACACACACACACACACACACACACACACACAATGTTAAATCAGTTCTAAGCATACAGGTCCAATAATACAGCTGGCACAATTATATTATTAAAACTTTTGCTTTCTAAATAGGCTGTGATAATGTTTTTATCCTATATACTTAATGTGGTTGTTTTTAACATAATAAATATGTTAGGTGTTTTTTCAAACATATTTTGGTATTGACAAACATACATGTCATGGCATTGTTAGCACGTCACTTTGCGATGTTATATACATCTCATTTCCACATTCATCCTGCTACTACATATGTTGCTGTCTAAATGATTTTTCCACGTACATCTTTAAAAGTGTAACAATAACTCAATATACGTACAGTGAGACAAAAAGAGAGAGTGAAATCAAATATCAAACTTTCATTGTTGTCCTTTTGAATTCAAGGGATGTCGTACATTATTTATGTGAATACCTTATGAAACCAATGTTCTGGTCGTATTTATTTATTTAAATTCTGCCTTTCCTATAGTTACCCTACACTAATGTTATGTTATTGTTTTTACACTGAAAAAGTTTTCTGAACGTTATAAAACGTGATGTCTTTTTACTTCAAAATTACATGTTTAATTTAATGAAACATTTCTTTGCAATTAGTTGAGCTCAAATACATATATAATTTTAGATGGAAATGCCAAATTTGTATTTACTTGTTACTTGTGTTTAATCAATTAAAATAACCTTTTCTTGATAAATGTGTAAACAAACTCAACAAGAATTATGTTTAGTCTGTACTTGAAAACATTATTTACTTGCAATTTCTGAGTGAAAATTGTTTCCTTTTTTTTTTTTTTTATTGCACATACTCAAGTTTGTTTCCAGCTAATTTTATGTTGGTTGTATAAAATTAATTTTCCCTGCAGTTTGGTGCTCATCGTTTTCAGTAATTCAAAAATGTAAATTGCTTTGCATTGGCATTTCGGTCTCAGTCTCATGGCAGTCAGTGCACATCCTGTTATCTGTTGGCTGTGCATAAGAATCAACTTTCAAGTGTCTGATAGCTGTCAATGTTCCTGTGTTAATACATTAATGCAGAATTAACAAGTCTGTGTAAACGCACCTTTGTGTGATAATACACCACTTCTTGCATATTGAAACCTTGCATCATAAAATGGTCCACCCATTCTTCTGCTAAGGCCAATTTCATAGCCAAGATTTCACAAGTTTGCTTGTTCATATAATCTTGAGATAATGATAAATGTTTAAACTGGTCTGTCCGCAATAGTGAGTATCAAGTGCGAGACTTAACTCGCACTCACATATTTTGTCACAGCATGAAGACGGGCTTTGCAAATTTTTTTTATATTTTTTTTTATCTACACAGCTTGGGCAATTTCATTGTCATTGTCACCCTTGGGTTTGTACAGCTTTAGAACACATATGCATGAACAATTCAGTCAAATAATTGATGTTTTCTTGGTTTTTATTGTAAAATAAAGAAGACATGGCTCATCCAAGATACTCTTGCTAGATGCAAGGGTGTGTCTTCTGTATCTCTGTTTCGTCTGGAATGCCCTTTGAGGCAAACGGTGTCCCACAAGGCTTGATGACGGAACCGCTTCAGAACGAGGAGGGACGTGTTTGCATTTCAGGTGCGTAAGTGTATTTGGAAGTGTGCAGTCTCTCTTCCTCTCAAGGGCAAATGTTCCAGAAATACCCCATCAAATACACCTGGGTGGAACTGCCAGACGTTTCTTTGGCTCTTAATTGCCAAACTTCCACTGAGGTGCGACTTCTAGGCCAGAATGTCTGAAATGAAACTAGCATTGGTGTGTGTGCAGGCAGCGAGGACTGTGTGTAGTATGTTACACTCGTCACAGACCCCCGCCTCCCCTCACTCCCCCCAACTGCCATCGCACCAGCGTGGGGTGGTAATTGATTCTCCTCATGCCATTAGTCTTTGAGACAGAGATGCACCAACAAGGGAGGGTGCTGTCACTTAGAGCCGAGAACGGTGGCCAGTTTACACACACACATTCTCATGCAATACAAAACTAACACACACATACACACCTATTACTTTTGTCCACCAAGGTCTAGGAAATCAAGGACAAAGTATAGACACACATGCAAAATGAATGCAAAAGCGAATGCAATTTCATAAAAGAGAAAACTGCAATATTCTTACTTTGGTAACACTTTATTTTAGTGTCTCTTAACTAGTGGGTTATTAGCATGCATATTACTAGAATATTAGCCATTTATTAGTAGTAATTAAGCACATATTAATGCCTTATTCTACATCCCTAATCCTACCCAATACCTAAACTTAACAACTACCTTACTAACTATTAATAAGCAGCAAATTAGGAATTTATTGAGGGAAAAATCATAGTTAATAGTGAATAAGTGTTCCCTATTCTAAAGTGTTTCCCATATTTTTAATGCAAGAAGATGTTGAAGAATATCATGTCTGCTGTGTTGGCATTACCAATAGCCACTGTGACCCAATTTTCCGACATGTACTGTATGTATGTGCTGTATATATACATGTGCAATATTTATCTGCCTAACACCCATGTTAACTGTGGATATGTAAGTATCTCGGACAGCACACCTGAGGTTCACCTGAGTCTGATGCATATTGCAGAAAAAGTGGAAAGCACTTGTAAAAATCACAAGCTCCAATTAGATTGCCAGACTGCAACGCACTTCCTGGAGTTGCACAGGTTTTCTTAGTTTGATGGGAAAAAACGATAACTCTTTGCAATAAGGTGCTAGTTGTTAACTACATTAGATGACATGAACTAACGGTAATACTTCAGAATAGGGAACACTAATTCACTATTAACTATGACTTTTCCCTCAATAAATTCCTAATTTGCTGCTTATTTGAGAAAGGGTATTTTAAAATAGGGATTTAAAAAAAAAAACACTGGGTGGATTTTTATCATTATAGGATCATTATAGGACACACACTTCCAACTGTCACGGTGCACACACGAGGGAGGAACCAGGAACACGCAGACGAGGATATAACTTCAAATAATAGTCTTTACTAATAACATCAAGGCAGGGCAAGACAAGGCAAGACAAGGCAGGGCAAACCACAGACAGGAACACCGGGGAGTAACGAGTAGACCAGACAAAGTTTAACTAAACAGACAGGACTAATATACACAGGTAAATTAACAGACACGGCTAGACACGAATAAACTAATGATTACATTTAACAAGGACAGGAAACAAACCAAATATGGGCACAAGGGGCAGGAACACATGACAGACACACAACAGTTCCCTGACATAACTCCCCCCTCCCGAAAGGCTCGTCCCGAGCCTTAACAGTTCCATCAGGGAGGGGGGGGTGGGCGCTCTGGAGGCCTCTCAGGACAGACACGGACCACAGGACGGGGACCTCCAGAGCGGAACAGACAGACAGGACCCATGGCGGAGCAGGGAGCTCAGGAGGCCATGGCAGGTGGTAACTGTGGCATCCTTCTTCGGCCCACCCACTCCACCCAGAGCTCTACTACCCCCCCCCAAAATTTCCATGGGGAATCCAGGGGGTATCAGGAGCCCTCCGGGGCTAGACAAACAAAACAGTACAAGACACGACATGAAACCCTCCAGGGTCAGACAAACACAACAAGACATCCCACAGGAACCAGAAGCCCTCCTGGGCTGGCTAGGAAGCTGAGGCTTCCTCTGGGCATGACGAGGAGTCAGGGGCCCTCACAGGGTCCCTCAGCAACCTCCTCCACTTCTGCGACAGGGGGGGCAAGCGGCTGCGACTGGCCTCCATGGCCACAATTCAAGGAGCCGCCTGCCCCAGACGAGTCTCCATGGACAAGACAAGACATGGCATGACAAGGTAAGTTTAAAATGTTCCTGTGGGCACAACAAACACAAACACGGCTCTCCTGGCCGTGACATGTGGACTTGATCCACGGAGAGGGTATCGGCGACCGGCAGGCTTGAGTCAGCGGCAATCCGGTGGGCTTGAGTCAGCGGCAATCCGGTGGGCTTGAGTCAGCGGCGGACCGGCGGGCATTGAGTCAGAGGCGGACCGGCGGGCATTGAGTCAGAGGCGGACCGGCGGCGTGCACAGGGGAGCCGCGGACGGCGGCGTGAACAGGGGGAGCCGCCGACGGCGGGTTGGCTTTCCCCGCGGACGGCAGCGTTGATCTCCCGCGAACGGCGGGCACGGTGAAGCCGCCGACGGTGGGTTGGCTTTCCCCACGGACGGCGGACTTGGGTGAACCGCAGGTGGCGGCGTGAACTCCCGCGAACGGCGGGCTCGGTGTGCCGCGGACGGCGGCGTGAACTCCCGCGAACGGCGGGCTCGGTGTGCCGCGGACGGCGGCGTGAACTCCCGCGAACGGCGGGCTCGGTGTGAGCGGCGAGGTTGGGATAGCCGCGGGCAGCGGCGGATATCTCCCGCGATCGGCGGGCTTGACTCAGCGGCGATCCCGCGGGCTTGACTTCAGGGCTCGCGGCCAGCGGACTCGCGGCACTCGTGGTGATCCCACCAAACTCCCACGCCCACTTGACGCGGGCTAAGGCAGGATGACGAGCGGCGACTTCCATGCCGCGAGGGACAGACAAACAGGAACAAACAAAAGACTTTTAAAAAACGGAAAACAAAACGAGGTGAAGGGGCGCCGCTTACTGTTTTGGTCTGGTCTTCTGTCACGGTGCACACACGAGGGAGGAACCAGGAACACGCAGACGAGGATATAACTTCAAATAATAGTCTTTACTAATAACATCAAGGCAGGGCAAGACAAGGCAAGACAAGGCAGGGCAAACCACAGACAGGAACACCGGGGAGTAACGAGTAGACCAGACAAAGTTTAACTAAACAGACAGGACTAATATACACAGGTAAATTAACAGACACGGCTAGACACGAATAAACTAATGATTACATTTAACAAGGACAGGAAACAAACCAAATATGGGCACAAGGGGCAGGAACACATGACAGACACACAACAGTTCCCTGACACCAACACACATTTATGTATTAATTTTGCATCTGATGACCCCTTTAAAACACATGAATGGGGTATTTTCACAAAACATGAAAATTTACAAAACATTTTGTCCATGTACACGTAACTAAAAATCCATTAAAAAAAGAATAAAAAATGCAAATTAATTTATTGGTTTTAGGACTCATTGCTGCAGCCCAGCAGATTATTATGAAGTCGTAGGAAAATGACATCATGGCAACACTGACTGGTTGATTACACAATTACAAACCCTTCTATATTGGCATCAAAGACAGCAGCTGGAAAATCCATATTTGTATATTTCATCATGGCAAATTTCCATATTTCATCAATGAAATGCAACCAATGCTGTAGTTACAGCATCTACCAGCAGGGGCTAACCGGAACACGCTAAACAGCTAAACATTAAATGTCCAAGAGCCGCTGCTCTACACAACAAAGACAATACTGAACAGGTTATGCGTATCCTCACCACCAGCAATCTCACAATCAGTCATTAACATTACTGTTTCCATGACGACACATTGTCATTAGTGCAACGGTCTGTACAGCGATTGTCATCACCATAACAATCAGCGGCACAATCTCTGTAGCTACAGCAGCATAGTGACTGGATTTGCTGTCTGTCGAGTTGTTGCTGCTCTAATATCGCCCATCAGGTTCAAGTCTTTCACACATTCTCACATAGATCATTTGAAGTTGCCCATTAATTGGAGGCGCTACTCTTTTCTTTATCTATTTTTGTTTGGCTGTTGACCAACGTGAGCGTGGTCCTCAATTGCCGCGTCTCTGGGTCGACTAATTAAGACTCCAGAGAGCCGCTAATTGCTGTTGCGTGCCTCTCTGTGAAACGAGGGAAACTTCTCTCCTGTTGCTGCCCAGAAAAATGAGTGCGAGAGTGTGGCGAAATTAAAAGGCTTATGTAAGCTTGTGGTGGAACTATTAAATACTAAGCAACTCTCTTTTTTTTTGTCTTGTGGGGAACTGCCACTTGATTTAATAGGGCTCATTAAAAGTGCATATCACATATAGAGCCTCTCCCAACTTGACACACACATATGCATGCACAACTTCAGAGCACCAGAACATAAGGGAACATGCAATAAGGAGTCTGGAAGGTGGTGTGGAGAAGATGTGGCCCTGTGAAAAATGTCAATGGATATTTGAGCAAATATGATACATGTTAATAGCAAATACCAATGGTAAAGTGCCTCACAAGCTGCACCACAGAGTGAAAATAAAGGATGACCAGAAGGATGACTCCTTCACCAGCACAACATTAGAGCATTGCTAGGTTGTTCTGAGTTTTGTTTTGTTTTTTAACCATGTTATGGTTATATCCACAGTTTTGGCTAAAACATTTTTGGTCCCAGCCAACATGTCTGGGAATGCCGAAGTTGACAAACTGGAAAATGTTTGGGCATCTAATATCTGTCTTTATTTTACACTGTGGCATTCTGAGCAATGCATATTTTATTAACAACACAATCAGGTCAAATGAAATATATTCATTATTTAATAAGGAGCTTTTCAATATTATTGAAAATGGTAGTTGTGGAACTTGTTCTTGGAAACTGTTGTTTTGTTCACAACTTACACAGTTTGAGGGGGTAAAAAAGCTGTAAATAAAACAAACATTACAAGAAAATACACCAGTCCATCAATTAACGTCTTGTGAAGCCAAACTCTGTGTGTTTGCAAGAAACAAATCCATCATTAAGGCTTTTTACTACTGTAACTTCAAACCGTCAGTTCTGGCCAAAATTACCTTACATTCTACTTATTCATAATAACGCTTGGGCCGCCATTATCTGAGTTTCCACCATGGTGTCACGCAGAAATGGAAAAGGGTTTTATGAGAATCCAGGAGTTGATTGATGGGCGCCTGAACAAGATTGCTGAATTCATAGAGAACCAAGCAGCAATCAATGAAACTGAAAATGGTAGAGATGAAATCCAAACGGAAAGAACTCGAAGTGGCAGTTATGGATATTCATAAAGATGTTGCGGATGTCGAAATAGTTAATGAACACAAAATAAAACAACTGAAAGACAAAATTGATGAACTGGAAAATCAAATACGGCGTCAAAATTAACATCTCGTCTGATTTACAACAGGAGGGGAGGGTAGAAGCCCAGTAGACTTTCTAAGGGAATGGCTGCCCAAAATCTTGGGAAAGGAAGATAAGTCTATGAACTCTGCAGCGGTGACCGGCGGAGAATGGCAAACCATGGGCTATCTTGATGCGTCTACTTCAGTACAGGGACACTGTCAAGATCCTTCATGCGGCCAGAGAAAAGGGCCAACTCACCTATGGCAACTAGGGAAGTGCATCTCCATAACTGAGGCCGATGTGAGAAACCTCTCGATGCATAGCCAACGATACGATACATTAAAGATATATATGAAGCAGCTACTGATGTGATGCGATAAGATTCAATTCTGCAGTAACGATGTCAAGTATGTTTTGACTTACCCTGTGACACTGAATATTCAGCTTCTGGACGGACAAAGGTCTTTTAGCTCAAAACTCTCAGCTGAAGTTTACCTGATTCAGACGAGATGACTTTTTCACTGGAGAAAACAATATTATGGATAGAGATCTCGTATTTTAGCCAGATGTTAGCCAGCTGTTTATCAGCTGTTTGGACTCTCGTTCTGATGGCACCCATTCACTGCAGAGGATCCATTGTTGAGCAAGTGATGTAATGCTAAACTTAATTCAAATTTGAATCAAATTTTCATTATTATTGGAACATGTTTTAAGGCTGGATGATATTAAAATACATAATAATGATATAAAGGGAGCTTGAAATGACTTAAAATGATTTAAGTTGCTCCTGTTGTTTGAACACAACAATTTGAGAATCTCACTTATAAGGTATGGTTGATTATATCTGACGGTGTGAATGTAGCCCATTATATTCTAATCTCTAGCTTTGTATTGGACCCTTTTCATGTAAAATCTATGGCTTTTGCTATGCTTTACTTACCACTGATGAGTGGTTTCAAACAGATTTCTTGAATGAACATCTTGGACAAACAGACAGTCCCACAGCAAATTCAGAGCCATTGATTAAGTCAATGTTGAGTGGATCCAGGGCTGGTCAAACAAACACAGCAATGTTTAAAAAGTGCCACCGAGGCACGAGGCACCAATGTATTAGTTATAGTTGTCTCTGAAAATTAAGCTGGAATGGGAGAACATATTTTAATATTGGAAAAAAAGAGACACACCAGCTTTAAAGACAGTAAACATATTAATTTATAAACCACTGGACCAGGGAAAAAGCAAGAAAAAGAGAACTATAAAACACTGGATGTGTGAAGAAAAAAAAAAAAAAAACTAGTTGTGAGACACAATTAACTTATGAACAGGAATCAGACCATTACCAGAACAGGCACATAGGCAGATATCCTTGAAAAACGGCTACACTTCAAACACTGTACTTGTGATGCTCAGTAAAAGAACCCCGAAAGAAATCGAAGGAACGAGAAACAAAACAAAAAAGGGGGAAAAAATCAGGAAGGGCTGGAAATGAGTCCAACTCATGCATAACTTCAAACGCGCAGTCTTCAAAGTTGCATAACATTAAAAGGCAAGCGTTTCTCTCAATCTTTCTCTGTGCATGCTCAACATCAACATCAAAACACACATAGAGGGCGAAGCCTCGCGTCTCATCAAACCAACTCACTCTTAGTCCTTCTCAAACTACTTCTGATACACACACACACACAATCTCTGGTTTTAGCTTCCTCTGGCCCTACAGTCTTGTAGTTTCCTCCTGGGGAGGGTGTCTTGTCTTCTCTCGCCCTTTTGGTCGGCCAGTTTCTTCCCACTCCATTGTTTTGACTGTGGAAAAGTGACTTTAGAGGCTGTGAGGCTCAGACTGCGTAATTGTTGGACCAGGTTCATCAAAGACTCAAATGAGCATTTAAATTGTTAACACATGCCAGTTCGGTGGCATGATTGATGATGAGGCCATGACGATCTTTATTATTTTGCACCCAAAAATATTCAATTGAATATGACTTGAGTGTGAGTAAGTTTAGCAGACAATGAGTTCAGACAGAGATTTGGGCATGGTGAATGTGCAACTCCAAGTCAGGCAAGAGAAGAACATTTTCACATCAAGCTAAAAAGTGCTATTATCGTTTACTCACCCTTATGTGATTTATTTTCTAATGTGGAAGACAAACTGCTCTTTTTCATTCAACAAAAGCATACAGTGACCAAGCACTGCCAGGCTCCAAAACTGACAACTTGGCATGAATGGATGTGTAGCTCTGGGTTTGACATCATTGATGCCAAATGCCATCGCCGTGTTTGTGTCTCATAAAGCAGGGGAGAATATGTATATATAAATATAAATATTGAAATATTTCAAGAATATTTATAATAAGTGAGTGAGTGAATGAATGAATACATGCAAACAATTAAAAAATAATTTCAAGAAAAAAAAATCAAGAACATTTATGATTGATTAATTTGTCATTTCAAGAATATCTAAATAAATAAATAAAAGTGAGTGAGTGTGTAAATAAATGAATAGGGTTGATTTTCGATTGCCAGTGAATAATGACTCAAATTTGTGTCTGTTTCCTCTCATAAAGCTTTAGAAGATCTGGAATACAATGCATATGAATCTCGTGGACTACTTTATGATATTTGTAAAATAAATAAATAAGTGTGTGTGTGTGTGCGCGTGTTTTTGTGACAAATGAGGACATAGATTTGTATAATGACACAGGTATGACAAGGTGAAGGTGACTTATGAGGACATTGCCCCATGTCCCCACTTTTCAAAACGCTTATAAATCATACAGAGTGAGGTTTTTTTTTTTGGGGGGGGGGAGTAGTCTCCTGTGAGGGCTAAGTCTAGCACATACACAAATAGCACACACAGTTTGTACAGTATAAAAACCATTACACCTATGGAATGTCCCCACTTTTAAAGAAAAACAAATGTGTGTGTGTGTCTGTGTGTGGAAGTGGAAACATTTGTACAAACAGGTCCAAAATTTAAAGTCACGTCCAGTAAGTCACAATAGGGAAGAAACGATGATTGCAATTTCCGTTTCATGCCAACTCTAAGACAAACAAGAGAACACACTGATAAAATATAGACATGATTGGTATTGACATGAATATCTATGCAGGAAAAAAGTGCTCCACAGAAGAAGCATCACACTTTTTTTCCTAATAAGAATGCTGTCAGTTCTATGTTTAATGTACTAAACGCAGTAACGACTAAATATAGTAATGATGTAGACATGAAATATAATGAAGAAAGACACGTTTAAGTGAGGCACTTAAGGACGAGCGATCTGATTGGTCGGCGTGTTGTCTTAGCGTGACCTTATGATGGATATACGGGGGTCAGGCTAACTCACACTAACTGTTTCTCCCATGCAAACAGCATCTCTAAATACATCTGCACACGTAAGCTCACACACACTGTCACATGCACATTAATGCTGCATTTAGTGCCTGCTCAATTAAACATAAAAACACTTCAGAAAAGCACCCATCCACCCACACAGGTTGTCTTACAATCACACAAACACCCTCATACTGAAATGAAAGCGAGGTGTTTAAAGAAAGCCACACTTTGATGTGTGTGCGCTCATATCACACTGTCAGCCCTCCCATTAAACATGCTAACGGTCAGAACTGATTCAGTGACACACTTCATATATGTTTGTTCATGCGTGACACACATACCTGTTATGTGTGTTTAAGAATGTTTATTATATGCTTCCTATGTTTTTTTGGAATAAGAGAATGTAGAGAATTATTGTAATGAGACTGTATCTAGGTGCAATTATAGACTAGCAGTCAGCGGTTTGAACACACCTACTTATTCTTTATTATTAACCAAATTGAACAGTATTGAAGGAGTTGTGTTTGACACATACTTTCATTATTAACTCTCCTCAGAGTTATTTTCGTGCCACTTATATACTACACCTTACCCAAATGAAATATGTATATATTAAATTGGAATATACAGTATAGAATACATGTAGCAAAAACCTATATGGAACCTATTAGGATGATTTCATATTTTAAAATATGTATCCAGCCCATTAAAAAAAAAAAAAAAAAAATGTATTTATATGTATGTGTAATACATTTTTGGACATATATTTCATGTATATCCATCTTAAAATCTGTCAATACATGTTGACAGTACATATAAATAAATAGGCATGTTGTTGAAAAACATTTACATATGCAGATTTTATAGGGATTTTATATATGTTATGATTGTATATTTTCATCTACCCAGAGAATGTCCATATGTGAAAATTATAAGTAACATATGGTAATATCACTCTTGATATAGGGCCATTTATGTCATTTATTACATTTCCACGTGGGTCTATAGTTTCTGTTTATATTTTAGATGATATTTTATTTTTATATTGTTTGTATTGTTTCATGTTTTAGTAATTTTGTTGTATTTTATATATTTGTCATAAATTTTATTTATTTCTTTATCTATATTTGATTTTTAATGTCTTTATAATATTTATTCATTTTTAATAGTAGTTGTAGTTTATTTACTTTTACTTATTTCAGTTCTTCAAGTTAAACTGAAGCAACTGAAACTAATTATTATGTTTTTATATTTAATTTATTTCAATTAATATTAATTTGATTCAGTATATTTTTTATGTTATTTTATTTTATCCTCATTTACATTTTATAATTACTCCAAACCATCCATAAATAATGACTCTTTTATTTAAAAAATTGGGATTTTCTTAACAGTGAGTGTGGATCGAGCATCGGTCACAAAAATATATGATACATATAAGTTCTTTATTGATATAAAGTGATTATATATATATATATATATATATATATATATATATATATATATATATATATATATATACACACACATACATATATATTTATATGTATATATGTGTGTGTGTGTGTGTGAGTGACCCTGGACCACAAACCAGTCATAAGTGTAAATTTTTCAAAAATTTTGATTTATACATCATCTGAACGCTGAATAAATAATATTTCCATTCATGTATGGTCCTAATCCCATGATATCCTAATGATTTTTGGCATAAAAGTAAAATGTATAATTTTGACCCATACAATGTATTTTTGGCTGCTGCTACAAATATACCCCAGCGACTTAAGACTGCTTTTGGGGTCCAAAGTCACACACACACACACATATATATATATATATATATATATACACATTTTCAGAAATATTTTTCTGTGCATTTTTTAGAATGTTTTAAATTTCTCATTATAATTTCCAATACAAACACTAAAAGCAGCCTGATGCCAGTATATGCAAACACACACTCACACACACAGAGCCCAGAGGATACTCTGGAATGCAGACTCTTCTCATGGTGAATAATATTAAGTGTCATATCATGAATAAATCAGCAGACGTACATCAGCGAAGTGACAAATACGCAGAATGAGAGAGAGACTTTTCAAAACCCGTTGGCAAATGTAACAATGAGGGCAGTTAAAGCAGCAGAAAGGTCGATGGGCAGAATGAGGTCAGGATGGGAGACGAGAGGAAAGGACAACAGCAAGAAGAAACAAAAAAACAAGAGAGAGAGAGAGAGAGAAAATAGGAAGTGTAGCAGTGAGTAAAGAATACTATGAGATGGACATTTTTCAAGGACAGTTACCAATGACTATATATGCATGTGAAAAGAAATGTGTTCACATTAGTGAGTGCTGGGGAAGAGACTTTGAAACTGTAGCTTCTCAAGCTACTCATAATTTAAAATTAGCTCAGTCAAGCTACACTTCTGATAAAGTAGTCTAGTTATGCATACTATAAACTACTAACCTTGACACTACTTAAAGTGTAATCTTGTGACGTGTGTATTTTTTTAAACCCTTTTTTTTACATCCCAGCTTTGCTAGAATAAGTGATTCCCTAAAGTGTGAATAAAAGTGGTGCTTTTTCTTGTCAGATTTATGCTGCGTTCCAGGCAACCCGTAACCCGTGTTTTTCCAACCTTCTACCCGTGAAAGTGCACTGGAACGGCAGTCAAACCCGTTACTTCCCACCCGTGAACTCGTACTAGATCGATGTACTCCCAGTTCCGCGCTCTGATGTCACATAGCCCGCGAAACAACAATGGCAGCCCCTACGGATATACAAATAACGTAAAATAAAAGGTATAACAGCTTCTCTTGCCGTATGCGCCGTTTTTCCTCCTCCGTTTCCCTCAAATTAGCAAGGAGTAAGCACCTTTGGTGACAGAAATGATAGAAATGATAGTAAATGAGCATAAGCCCTGTATGGTCCACTTTGCTGGTTTGTTTACATCTAGCTATCACAATTCCTTGCGCTCAGGCAGTTTGCGTGACTTGTCTGCAATGCTACAAAGTCGTGAGTCGTGGTTTGAAGTCGTGACTTACGGGCTCAAAAACCTGCCTGGAACGCAGCATTATTTGACAATGCAGCAATGACTCAACCAATAGTGTGAGTTTGGGGCGGAACTATCCTTTTTTTCCATCCAATGGCAGATGGGGAGCGTGTTTGAGAATCCTGATATTTTAGTCATTATTTTTGCAATTAGCTGCACAGAAATTAATTAGGCTATAAAGAGACAATATTGTTTTTGAATATACACATAAAATAGTGGCCAATGTTAATATGAAGGACTGATGTTGATTTATCAGAGGTGTTTTCATTGTGTTGTATTTTAGAGTTAAAGGAAATGTGGTAAGACTTTTGTTTATGGACAATTTCTCACTACATTTACATTTATTCATTTAGCTGACGCTTTTATCCAAAGCGACTTACAATTGCTATATATGTCAGAGGTCGCACGCCTCTGGAGCAACTAGGGGTTAAGTGTCTTGCTCAGGGACACATTGGTGTCTCACAGTGGATTCGAACCCGGGTCTCTCACACCAAAGGCATGTGTCTTATCCACTGCGCCATCACCACCCCACTATTAACTAGTTGCCTCTTAAAATGCATATTACTAGCAAATTGCCTGTATATTAGTACTTATAAAGCACATATTAATGCATTTTTGTGTATGATCATATTTTAGATCCCTTAATCGTACTCCTTTTGACTGAACGAAAGCATCAAAAATGATATTCAGTCAAAACCCTGGATAAAAATGTGTAAATGGATGATAAAAACATGGATTTGTGAACAGCAGGTGCATTCTCAATGAGGGCCACAGGGTGTAGATAGAGCTTCTGTGGATGAGCAACAAGATGGTGGTGATACGACCGGGTCAGTGTGTGTGAGTGTGTGTGTGTGTGTGTGTGTGTTTGTGTGTGTGCATGTGTGTGTGTCAGACAGACTATCCCGCCTGCAGGCAAAAGCATCAAACTTTCAGAGCCGCCAATCAATTATTCAGCCCAGAGCTCATCAGAGGCGATCAGAGCTCCAGAAGAGAGTACACACCACAGAGACAACACACACACTGTCCCACACACAGACAGATCACACACACACACGACAGGATAATTAAAAGTCAGCTTCCATTCAGGTTCGGCATTCATAGACTGCCTTTAATTGAAAGTATTTGTATGCAGTGTGTGTGTGTGTGTGTGTGTGTGTGAATTCAGAGGAGGACTGAAACCTCAGCTCTCTTCACACACTCTCACACACCTCCTCGCCCACCCATTAACACACAAACATGCAAATCGCACCACACACAACTCCACAAATCCGCATTCACACACCAATAAATCACAAATTATTTTTATCCATATTCATGATGACAAGCTTGAAAGGCACTGAATGTGAATTTTATCTAGAACACACACACACACACACAAACACAACCATCCACCTAGCTAATTATCTATAGGATGAAGACTTTTATGGTTTGCTTTAATTATTATTATAATATTATTATGTTTTAACACTAATAACTATTACAATAAAATAGCTCTAATTCTATCCTTAAAAGGATCACTAGATAGTATTGATTATTTTCAAGTAAGTTTCTTGAACACTCCCCCTGTTTGTCATTGGTCTGGCCAAAGATAGTCCTGCCCCTAACTGACAACACTGGGCGAGTGTTAAGAACACTGAGATGCTTAAACATAAACTAATACATAATATATATTAAAACGTACCCTTACACATGTATATATATATATATGTATAAAAGCAATATCACATTTGTAGACGTGAAATATGGCTGTATAGTGATCACAAAATTGGGCCGTAGGTAATCACAGCATGCAGATATACAGCTATATCTCACGTCTACTTGTGTGATATTTCATTTATACAGCAGTTCAATGGCACGAGTGTGTAAATACATAAAACAATAACAATGGAGTGTCTTTAAAAGCCCTCTTTTGTGCAGAACTACTTGTTTCCACCACTGAGTGATTGTGATTACATGCATCTGATCCAGCATTCATTCTTCAGATCAATCTCATATTCACAATAAAACGTTAGTTTGAATGTCCAATGAGCTCGTACTATCCTATCATCTGTTTAGTGTTATTTCTGATGACAGTGTTGCTCGGTGCATTTGCTGGCTGCATACAAGCTTTTTGACAAATAATAGATTAATGAGACCAAAGACAACAGTTAGATTTGCCCAAAACTAATTACATCTCATGTGTAACCACTACAGAGACAGAGCCAGCGGTAAATTCCAGAAGATCTGGCCGAGGTGAGACGCTCTCGGACGGCTTCATGAGCGCAGAACGGCCGCTGACGCCCTGGAGCTCACATCTCAAAATTTCAAATAGATGTTATCTTTATAAACAAACCGCATATTTGAAGTACATTCTCACCTAAAAATCTCTTAAAACTACATTCCGTGACACAAAACAGTATTATTCTGATATTATAGTGGATTTGGCCGTCTGCCATAGCACTCGCTATGAGAAATACGGCAAAGTGATACATGATACAAATGGTGAAACGGTTGGAGGAGCTCTGTTATCACTCTGATTTCACACTCTTATCAGCCAATCAGATTTAAGGACCAGAAAGAGCTGTTGTATAAAGTATATGCTTTATTATTATTATTGCTATAGTAAATCTTTAGGGCGTTCCGTCAAATAAAGATTTTGATAAGTAAATCCTCATCTACGTGACCTTAAGAACGTCATCGTTTGTAGGGGCAATCGTTAAGCTGAATGGCGAAGTGGGGAAGTGGTCTTGGGACACTGTAGACTCATAGCCTGAGTAACTGATGTAGTGTGGCAGATTGAGTGGCACCTCCCTTGCCCCCCCTCTCTCTCGCTCTCTCTCAACCCTCCAGCAAGTGGGGGGGACTGATTCTAGCGTCTCCTCAAACCTCCCGCAGGGCACCGCATGTGCGTGTCTGTTCACGTCTCTGTGATATCTTCCACAAGGCAGGCAGCTTTTACTTTCCAATGCATGGAATGGTAAACACCTCCCCACAGAAGAGAGAAATTATAAATTATCTATCTAATAGCTCAAATGTTTCTCATATAAATCTTTGAGATTAAATAGAGAGCAGATTGAGACTTTTGAGTCAACATGAAATGATGGCATTTACTTCATTCTGTGACATATCTACAAACAAAATAGTTAATGAGAAAAATGTAGGCTGTGATTTGATTTTATCTAGTCAGAATGGATTGGATTGTGAAAGTGGGAGATAAGAAGCCAAACAGGAATGTTGCTTCAGAGCTGGAACAAGTTATTACATTTTGATGAAAGAACACCAAGACCAGTGGCGGCTGGCCAATAGAGGGCGCTAGGGCGCCGCCCTCCCTGAACCATACACACAAAATAATAATTATATAAATGTATATTTGTATGATGTGATATATTAGAAAATCTTCTGTGAAAAATATGTTTTCACCATCACCATATGACCTCTCTGCCTGTCAGCACGTCTCAATTTCAGCTGAGAGGCGATCACGAAATCGCCCACAGGAGGCGCGTCTTTGTAGAATTTAGTCAAATGCTGATTCAAGATATAAATATATTCAAGATGTGACAAAGTTTAGCCAATCTGTGTCCTCAAATCTTAACTGAAATGTGCGATTTTTCTGTCGCCCCAAATCAAGGCTGGTCTGTAGTGGCGCAATTTTCAATTACGTGACAATGGCGGACTCAGGTGTTAGTAATTCCGGACACAAACCTAACTCTGTACAATCTCTACTCCAATGTCCGTTTGAGATGAGAACTTTGACAGAAAAACTGCAGGTAAAGGAGCTGGGTCCAGATCAGCCTGACCTCTTAATCAGACAGCAGACAAGCGAAAAAGGGAAGACGTACACGCGAAGCTACTCTTCCCGTTGGTACACCAAAAAGGCCTGGCTATGTGGATGCGTCTTTGCTAATGCCTTATTTTGTTTCCCGTGCTTGCTGTTTAAAGCAACTGGGGCAGATCCAGCATGGACAGTTGCGGGAGTGAGAGATATATGAAGCACCTGTCCGAAAGTAAGAACACATGAGAACACCAGGGCACACATGGATAATTCCGTCAAACTAGCCATTTTGGGAAGAGTAAACATCGCTACTCAGTTAGACGACGGCCACAGGATTGCGATAAGAAAACACAACGAGGAGGTGGATAAAAAGCAGGTATATTTTATCCAAGATAATTGATTGTGTTAAGTTTTGTGGGGCTTTTGAGTTGGCCTTGCGTGGGCACGATGAGACTGACTCGTCAGACAACCCTGGCAATTTTAGGGGTGTAGTGGATTTTGTTGCCTCGCTGGACAATGTGCTAGAGGAGCACCTTAAGACAGCAACCGTTTTTAAGGGCACATCAAAGACGGTACTAAATGAGCTGTTGGACTCCATGCTATCAGTGGTAAAAGATTACATTCTGGAGGAAGTAACTGCTGCTGATTTCATCGCCATTCAAGCTGACGAGACGACTGACATTTCCACTCACTGTCAGCTGCTTTTGCTACGTTACATAGATTCCAATGGTAACATCCAAGAGCGCTTTTTTGAGTTCTTTACCATCCAGAACGCAAATGCCGACTCCATTGCTACAGCACTTCTGGACAGTCTAAATACCATTCTACCAAATGGACAAAAAAACAAAGTAATTGCCCAAACTTATGACGGGGCTACTGTGATCAGAGGAAGCACCGGCGGAGTAAAGCGTAAGATAATGGACGTCTGCAAAAATGCTCACTACGTTCACTGCTACACGCACCATCTGAACCTCATCATGCAGCAGGCGACATCACACATCCCCAGAATCGGCACTTTTTTTCTGACCTTGTTGGATTTTCTGCCTTCTTCTCCAGGTCACCTAAGCGAATCGCCGTGCTTGACCAAATGGTTGCTCACAGACTTCTCATGGCCTCTATAACACGGTGGAACTTCCAAAGTTGTGCTGTAAGCACTGTGTACGAACACAAGGATGACCTTTTAAAATGTTTTCAGATAATCAGAGATTCAGGGAACTTTGATTCCTCAACTGTCAGAGAGTCAGGGGGTTTTGTGAGGATGCTTGAAGACGAGGCGTTCTGTTTTTTCCTGGCATTGTTTCACAAGATCATGCCAAATGTAGACATGCTATTCAACCAGCTGCAGAAGAGGAACATCGACCCTGTCTACATTAAAGCAGCTGTCCAGGGATTCACAAACAACATTCCAGCAATCAAAAAACAAAAACAAGACCCATAATGTTTGAGGTTTAGTATGGGCGCTATATTGTAAATAATTATTCCATAAAATGTATTTATTAATTTTTTTTCATAAGCATTCTTGCAGTGACTCTTTGTAAATGTGTTATTTTGTAAATATAGTATAACACATGCCATTATCTTGCCTCTGTGGGTAAGTGGATATAACATCTTTTGGTGACAAATAAAAGGAATAAATATCAGACCAGTCCAGTAGCATAAACCTAGCCACGGTATTAAGATATTAAGCTCTAGTTTGACCAACTAACAGTCAGCCAAACAGTAAACTTAAGTCTACTTTTAATTTAACTGACTAAAAAAAAGGTTTTTTTTTTTTTAACTTCATGTTCACTCCTGTTTTTATGCTTCTCAGATGTGTCTTCTAAGAAAAAAAGATCTCCGTAATGTCATATATGTCTTCTCTAGAGGTAAATGTCAGCAATGTCTTAAACTTGTCTGCAATCATAAGTGAAAATGTTTCTTAACACAAAATTATCTATATTATCCAATGTCACTTTACAGCTCATTTGCATGTTGCTTTGAATAAAAGTGCTTTCTAAATGAATAAATTGAAATAGCTCATCTTACTGGATGTCGACCATTATGTTTGTCTATTTAATTTCAAGAATTTTCCAAGATTCCAAAAATTAAGCACTTATAATTAGACTACATTATATTTTAAAATATTAATTATAAGATTAAAATTACTTGTTATGGATTATTCATATTCCTTTCTAAGAATAAATAATAAATCAACTGTGTGATGGTAAGCTTTGACTATATATTTGTGACTGTACAGCTTAATATAGAATGGCCGTGTAAATCTAATTAAATTTCTGATCCATGCTTCTAATTTTGGGTATGAGATGAATTACTATACAAGTTACTAAACACCACTGACATACTGCTGCAAAACACTATGCCTTCATCATATCCAATGACCTTCACTAATTATTGATCTGGACAAAAGTATTTCAAACCTTGTGGATGTTTCTTTGGATGTGTAATGTAATTGCCGTTTTTTATGTTTATTAATGTTTGTTCATGTAAATTGGGGTTCCATTGTTTATGCTGCAGCTATTATCCATAAATTTGGATCTGTTCTCCAGCTGTCATATTACTTATTGTTGTTGGTTTATTTATTGTTGGTTTTTGTCATTTTTAAAACCAACTGAGTCACATTTTCATCTGGATCATTGTGTAACATGAAAAACTCCACATGCAGTTTTTTGAGAAAGAAAAAACGAGTAGTCACTCTATATTTAAGTATGAGTCTGTGTCTTGTTGCTCCATCAAACATATGGACTGGCCAGGGATTACTTTCTCATCTTCAGATGAGCTTCCTGAAGCCCTAACAAGGCAATTAAGAGCCTCCACACTTTTGTTGGATCTGACTTGTCAATATAAAAGCACCCTGAAGTAATCCCAGTACACAAGATGCTACCTGGAACGGAGCAGAGGAAGATGGCAGCAGGGAGGGAAGTGTGAAGTGTCGAGCGGGAAATTAATTAACGTTCAGGAGCGTGAACACGGGCGTCTGCCTCTGGCAGAGCAGTTACCTAAATCATGGATGATACTGTGCCTCTTGCCACGTGACCATCCGCTGGATATGGGGCAGTTAGTGGCACATGAAAATGTAATGAGATGTCTATGACACCTTTTTAGACGTCTCTCTCAATCTATCTCTCTCAGTCTCTCAGTGAGTTGAACCATGAATGAAATCTGGCAGTGATATGATAAATACCTAAAAATACAAAATATATAAAAAAGAAAACAAAAAGAAAAAAGTATTTGTGAACAGCTGATTATGGGATGATTGATTCCCTCCACCACAAAACATTAGAAAGCTGCAAATCTGACATGATAAAGATACGATGAAAGTGCTGCCAGAGTCTCCTAAACTGTTAATTGTCTAAGTGAATTCAGCACATGAAACCCCTAGTTCTGTTTGTTATGTGTGTAGGTTCAAAGGAACAACGCAGACAACCATTTTCTGCGGAGCATTATTTACTGAAACATACTGCTCACTTTCACTCCCTGTTACATTGTCCCCTAGCGCCAACTAGCGCTGCACATACGAACAGAGTACCGTCATACATGGTATAGATTTACATACCCAATACATTACATTTCCTCCCCATTGTGCAACAATGTGAGTACAGTTGTGTCTCACGTAACAACTTTGAACACACGAGTTGGAACTTCACTTGATACAACTAAAATTGCCTTTTCAGCACCACTAATCAGTCCATAACTACAGATCTAATCTGTTAGGTGCTTTCCTCCGGTGAAGTGGATACCTACTTTCAGGACTTGGAACTGTCCCTGTATCCACTGGAACATGAGGCTGGGTAACACTGGCATTTCCATCTTCACACATGTCCATAGCTGCTGTTCTGTCCTGTATATTAGATGGCAGCAAATGGTCCACATGTACCTTCACACTACGTTCTCCGATTTGAACTTGATATGTGAGAGGTCCAAGTTTGAACAAAACCACTCCTGTAGCCCAGGCACAATTTGAGTGCCGACTGTTCCGCGCAGTCACTTTCTGGCTAACCTCATTTGATCTGAGTTTTCTAGAAGGTGTGTCATGAGCTCTTTTTTGCTGCTCTTGGAGTTTGACAACCACAGCTTTAGCAGTGTGAGACAAATTCAAGGCTGTCTTTTCAAGACCAGTTCGGCAGGTGTACGTTCTGTTACTGTACGGGGAGTGTTGCGGTAGGTTAACAAGAAGTGCTACTGACTGCACTCTTAAACTTTCCCATGCCTTTTTGAAGATTTGTACCACCCACTCGGCTTGACCATTTGTGGCTGGATGATACGGAGGAGACAGAACATGACGCACACCATTTTTCTGTAAGAACTCCTCAAACTCCCTGGAAGTCAATGGTGCGCCATTGTCAGACACCAACTCTTTTGGGAATCCATAAGAAGCCCAGAGATGGCACAAGATGTTTATGGTCTTCTCTGCATTGGTTAGGTGAGTGGGAAAGATTTCCACCCATTTTGAGTGGGCATCCACAATCAGTAGAAAGTGCTGTTTGTCAATCTAGGCATAATCTATGTGCGCTCGCAGGATGTTGTCGCCCAGGACCAAGGATGGAGGGGAGTGCTAGTAGGTTGATTTTGCCCCAGCTCGCATGGCGTGCACTTACTTACTAGGTTCTGGATGTCTTGGTCGAGCCCCGGCCACCAGAGATATCCTCTTGCCAATGCTTTCATTCTTACTATACCGGGGGGACCCTCATGCAGCTCCGACAACAGCCTTTCCCTATACTTCAGAGGAATGATCACTCTCGAACCCCACAAGATACAGCCCTGGTCTGTTGAGAGCTGGTCTTTCCTGACATGGAAGGGTTTCAAGTGTTCATCTGTGACATGACTAGGCCATCCAGACAAAGTTAGGTCCAACACTTTTGAAAGCAAAGGATTTCTCCTTGTTTCAGTGGCAATGTCCTTTGCACAGACTGGCAATTGGTCTAGGTGTGAAACCTGAAACACAGTCTCCTCTTCTCCCCCTGTAGAGGTTGAGTCACATGGTAATCTGGACAACGCATCTGCGTTAGTATGATCAGAAGAACGTCTGCACTTGATGTCATAATAATAGGCCAACAAAGTCAATGCCCAACGTTGCATGCGGAGAGCAGCAAGTGTATGCATGGCAGACTTGGGACCTAGGATAGCAAGCAAAGGTTTATGATCAGTTAGGAGATGGAACTTGCATCCATACAGATACATGTGAAACTTTTTCACTCCAAAGACTATGCTGAGGGCCTCTTTTTCGATCTGTGCTTAGTTTTTCTCACTTGCTGTGAGAGTCCTCAATGCAAACGCTGTTTGGATGGGGATGTTCTTCCCCTGTAGGTAGCACATGTGAGATAACTGCTCCTACGTCATAGGGAGAAGCGTCGCAGGCAAGTCTAAGTGTTTTTTTTTTTCATCATAGTGGGCTAACCACTTACTTGACAACAGTTGCTGTTTGCAACTGTCAAAAGCTTGGGCACATTGTGGAGACCATTGCCACTTTACATTGGTCTGCAACAGTCTGTGAAGTGGGTGCCACAACGTGGAAAGATTTGGCACAAACTTTCCGTAGTAGTTCAGAAGACCCAGAAAAGAATGTAGTTCTGAGATATTAGTAGGAGCAGGAGCCTTCACAATTGTTTCCATCTTGCTCTCTGTTGGATGCAGCCCTTTCTCATCAATCTTGAATCCCAAGTATTCCACAGATTTACAGAGAAATTCACATTTTGATTTCTTCACTTTTACTCCACGTTGCTGAAGTCGTGACAGCACTTTGTCCAGTACAATCAGATGTTCCTTAGAAGATGGAGCAGAAACCAGAATATCGTCCATAAAACACACTACATGTTGAAGGCTCTGAAAGATCTGGTCCATTGTGTGTTGGAAAATTGCAGGTGCTGTAGAAATTCCATAAGCAAGGCGATGGTACCTAAACAGTCCTTTGTGTGTGTTTATGGTAAGGTACTGCTTAGATTCAGCATCCAACTCCAGCTGTTGATAAGCAAAAGACAGATCAATCTTACTATAGACTTTTCCCCCTGCCAAAGTGGAGAAAAGATCATCCACATTCGGTAGTGGATATTCCTCTGTCAGAATGTATTTGTTCACTGTGACTTTATAATCGCCACACAGCGTGACTGTCTTGTCCTTCTTGGGCACAACAACTATGGGCACCGCCCAATCGCTCCTTCCGACCTGAGAGATGATTTCATTCCTCTCCAGGCGATCAAGCTCCTTTTCTACTGCTTCTTTAAGGGCATATGGAACAGGCCTCGGTTTGTGAAAGATAGGGTGAGATCCTTCTTGCACCCTCACTTTAAATTTAAAGTTGGTGATTTTGCCGTACCCATCTCCAAAGAGTTCTCTGTGTTTTTCAAGGACATCAGAGAGTGAAGTGACACTCACCGGTGACACATTTCTCAAACTGAAAATCTCCTTCCAGTTTAAAGATATTTTCTGGAGCCAGTTACGTCCAAGCAATGGAGGTTTGTCTCCTTTGACCACAACCAATGGAAGTGACCACTGTTGTCCCTCATAGGTGACTGGAACCTTGAGCTCACCCAACACAGGGATTTTGTCCCCAGTGTATGAGACCAAATGAATGGAGGTTGGATGCACCCAACAGTCCTTCAATTTGTCATTATAAATATACTGTGGCAACAAAGACAAAGAGGCTCCTGTGTCTATCTGATGCTAGCCATTTTGCCATTTATCTGAAGATCAATGTAAATGCCATCTGCCTTGTCTTGAGCAGAGTAAACAGCAAATAACTCAAACAGTTCATCATCCACTGAACACCGTGTCTCTGATGTGTCGCCTGACACGTACTGGGCTTTTGCTGAACGCTGAGTTCTATGACTCTTGCATGCATGCTGTAAGTGTCCGATTTTTCCAGAGTTGTGGCACTTTTCATTTCGGTAACGGCATTCTGTGGAATGGTGGTTGCTTTCACCACAATGGTAACAGCTGCTTTTATACTTGTTAGAAGGTTGCTGCTGGGCCCCTTTTATAGTATTAAATTGAGAACTTCCACGTCCTATGTATTTCTCTTTGGCTCCAAAAGCATTCTGCACCTTATGCACACTTGTGTCCTTTATGGTTGTCTGAGCACCCAGTTCCTTAGTGTCCTTGTGTGCTAATTCTAATGTGAGCGCAATATCACAGGCTTTCTTAAAAGTAAGATCCTTTTCTGACAGTAACCTTCTGTGATAAACTTCACCTGCAAGTCCACAGACAAATTTGTCCCTCAGTGCATCATCCAGAAATGTTCCAAATTCACATGAACTTGCCAGACGTTTCAAAGCCAGAATGTAGTCAGATATAGTTTCTCCGGGACTTTGGTTGCATTGGTAAAATCTGAAGCGTTCTGCAATCAAAATGGGCTTGGGCTTAAAATGATCAGAAAGGGTCTGAGTCATTTGCTGGTATGTTAAGTCAATTATTTTAATTGGCTCAACTACACTTTTCAAGAGGTCATATTCCACAGGTCCTAAAACACTAAGGAACACATCTGGGGTTTTTTTCCACTGTCAATTTCATTTGCTGCAATCCAATGCTCAAATCTCTCCAAATAGGTGTCAAAATCATCTTTAATACTGTCAAACTCAGGCACCCGTCTTATTGTGGCCATTTTCCTTTTTGGTTTCTTTGTAATTTGTGATTAACGTTTCGGGACCTACTCATTGTCAAAATCATACTCTAGATTTAATACTGTCATATGGAATTGATGTCAGTGGCGTTGAAATATTGCAGCAGAGCGATGATAACTCAGATCATTATCTAGTTTTGTGTATATTCCATATAGCTAAAGCTGTAAAGCCAACTCCTTGTTACAAATATGGTAGAATCATCACTTCTACCACAAAAGACTACTTTATAAATAATCTTCCTGATTTATCTCAATTCCTCAGCATATCAATAGTTCAGAACAACGTGATGATGTAACAGAAGCTATTGACGTCACTTTTCTAGCACTTTAGATACGGTTGCTCCTTTACGCTTAAGGAAGATTAAGGAAAAGAGTCCAACACCATGGTATAATGAACACATTATGCCATGCCAGGAAAAAGAATTCCTGGGAAAAAAGTTCCTGGGACATATTGTTCCAGGTAATTTTGGTGGAAAAGCGGCTTATGTTTCACAGAACTAATCATTGCCTGGTTGCGTAGGCTACATTTATGTGGGGCGGATCTATCAAAATAGGGGCGAGACCCTTTTGGGGTAGGGGCGTGTTTGTTTTGGTGATTTCAAATATCAACATTGGCTTCCAGAAATTGCTTACCCTGCCTTTAAATGGCGGCAAGAGATTTTTTATGAGTGAGTTATCAGTAAAGACTTTTACATTGAAAGAGACTGAAACAGGGTCGTAAACAAGGAAGTCATTTTTATTTTCAACCACACATTGCAAGATGCAGCATATAAATACACTGCAGCGCCCATATCGGAAATCACCCTTAACAGATGAAAGTATAGTATGACAAATATATCGCTTTCCTCAGTAGACATTCAAAATAATGTCTTATGATGAAAATAAATTAAACAGTAATACAATAAGCCTATAATGATGCAACTCAACGTTCCTTTGTTACTAGTTCTAAAGTGATGTTTCTGAATAGGTAACGGAGGCTTGGGCTCAGCTGATAAACTGTCAGGATTTGTCAGATTTGAATGGCAGGACACAGGAGGAAGCAGTTCTGCACACAATATATATATATATATATATATATATATATATATATATATATATATACAGTGCCCTCCAAAAGTATTGGAACAGTAAGGCCAATTCCTTTATTTTTGCTGTAGACTGTAAACATTTGGGTTTGACATCAAAAGATGAATATAAGATGAGAGATTAACATTTCAACTTTTATTTACAGGTATTTTCATCTGGATCTGATACACAACTTAGAAGACAGCACCTTTTGTTTGAACCCACCCATTTTTCATGTTACTAAATGTATTGAAGCAGATAGAATTAGATTAAAGTGAAAAATACTTCATATTTAGTTGCAAATCCTTTGCTTTCAATAACTGCATCAAGCCTGTGACCCATTGACATCACCAAACTTTTGCATTCTTCTTTTATGTTGCTTTTCCAGGCTTTCACCGCAGCCTCTTTCAGTTTTGGGGGGTTACTCCCTTCAGTCTCTTCTTTAGCAGGTAAAATGCATACTCTGCAGGGTTTAAGTGTGGGGATTGACTTGGCCAGTCTAAAACCTTCCACTTCTTGCCCCTGATGAACTCCTTTGTTGTTTTGGCACTATGTTTTAGGTCATTATCTTGCTGCACGATGAAGGATCTCCCAATCAGTTTGGTTGCATCTTTCTGTAAATTGTCAGACAAAATATTTATGTAGACTTCTGAGTTCATTTTGCTGCTGCCGTCATGTGTTACATCATTAATGAAGATTAATGAGCATGTCCCAGAAGAAGCGATTAAAGCCCAAGCCATTGCATTACTTGTGTAACGAGTACTATAATGTACACCTGTGTACACTGCGTTTCAGATGAGCTTGTATGTTTGGGATCATGAGCAGATCCTTTCTTTCTCCAAACTTTAGCCTTTCCATCACTTTGGTCCATAAAACCTTGTCCCAGAAGTTTTGAGGCTCGTCTCCTATTCTTCTTGCTAATGAGTGGTTTGCATCTTCTGGTGTAGCCTCTGTGCTTTTGTTCATGAAGTCTTCTGCGAACAGTAGATTGTGATGCCTTCACTCCTGCCCTCTGGAGGTTGTCGCTGATGTCACTAACAGTTGTTTTAGGGGCTTTTCTTTACAGCTGTCACAATGTTTCTGTCATCAACTGCTGATGTTTACCTTGATCTACCCGTTTGAGGTGTGTTACTTAGTACACCAGTGGTTTCTTTCTTCCTCAGGAGATTCCAAATGGTTGTACTTGCTATTGCCAGTGTTTGTGCAATGGTTTGATTGATTTTTCTCTCAGCTTCACAATTGCTAGTTTTTCACCCATAGACACCTCTCTGGTTTTCATGTTGGTTACACGTCTAACTAACTATAAATGCAGTCTGCATGGATCTGAAACCGAACGCAGACATTCAGTGCTATTTATTGTTTGAATAATCAATTAATAGGACACACCAGGGCAACAAAACACACCTGTCAGTCACATGTTCCAATACTTTTGGTAACATGAAAAATGGGTGGGTTCAAACAAAAGGTGCTATCTTCTAAGTTGTGTATCAGATCCAGATGAAAATACCTGTAAATAAAAGCTGAAATGTTAATCTCTCATCTCATATTCATCTTTTGATGTCAAACCCAAATGTTTACAGTCTACAGCAAAAATAAAGGAATTGGCCTTACTGTTCCAATACTTTTGGAGGGCACTGTTTATATATATATATATATATATATATATATATATATACACTCACCTAAAGGATTATTAGGAACACCTGTTCAATTTCTCATTAATGCAATTATCTAATCAACCAATCACATGGCAGTTGCTTCAATGCATTTAGGGGTGTGTGGTCCTGGTCAAGACAATCTCCTGAACTCCAAACCGAATGTCAGAATGGGAAAGAAAGGTGATTTAAGCAATTTTGAGTGTGGCATGGTTGTTGGTGCCAGACGGGCCGGTCTGAGTATTTCACAATCTGCTCAGTTATTGGGATTTTCACGCACAACCATTTCTAGGGTTTACAAAGAATGGTGTGAAAAGGGAAACACATCCAGTATGCGGCAGTACTGTGGGCGAAAATGCCTTGTTGATGCTAGAGGTCAGAGGAGAATGGGCCGACTGATTCAAGCTGATAGAAGAGCAACTTTGACTGAAATAACCACTCATTACAACCGAGGTATGCAGCAAAGCATTTGTGAAGCCACAACACGCACAACCTTGAGGCAGATGGGCTACAACAGCAGAAGACCCCACCGGGTACCACTCATCTCCACTACAAATAGGAAAAAGAGGCTACAATTTGCACGAGCTCACCAAAATTGGACGGTTGAAGACTGGAAAAATGTTGCCTGGTCTGATGAGTCTCGATTTCTGTTGAGACATTCAGATGGTAGAGTCAGAATTTGGCGTAAACAGAATGAGAACATGGATCCATCATGCCTTGTTACCACTGTGCAGGCTGGTGGTTGTGGTGTAATGGTGTGGGGGATGTTTTCTTGGCACACTTTAGGCCCCTTAGTGCCAATTGGGCATCGTTTAAATGCCACGGCCTACCTGAGCATTGTTTCTGACCATGTCCATCCCTTTATGACCACCATGTACCCATCCCCTGATGGCTACTTCCAGCAGGATAATGCACCATGTCACAAAGCTCGAATCATTTCAAATTGGTTTCTTGAACATGACAATGAGTTCACTGTACTAAAATGGCCCCCACAGTCACCAGATCTCAACCCAATAGAGCATATTTGGGATGTGGTGGAACGGGAGCTTCGTGCCCTGGATGTGCATCCCACAAATCTCCATCAACTGCAAGATGCTATCCTATCAATATGGGCCAACATTTCTAAAGAATGCTTTCAGCACCTTGTTGAATCAATGCCACGTAGATTAAGGCATTTCTGTCACGACAAAATGAGGAGGAAGCAAAGATGCAAGTGATAATTAATATTTACTTGTCAGAGGACACAAACTGAGCAAAGTCTCTCGGGTGGGCTGGTGACGCAGGGACTAGATGGACAGCGTGCTGGTGACGAGTGGTGATGGTGAATCCAGTGCAGGTGAACATCCAGACGAGACGAAAACCACGAAGACTCCAGATAGACGAGGACCAGGAACACTGTAGCAGACAGCACACGATAAACAACACGGAGGACATCAAACAACGATCTGACAAAGAGAGGAGAGTGCGGTGAGACTTTATAGGTGAGTAGATTGGCAGCAGCTGGTGCGGGAATTGAGATCAGCTGGCGTGCTGATGACTGGAGTGAGCGGTCATGCCCACTCACACACACACACAGAGAACAACAATACACGAGACATGAAGAAACCAGTGAATTCATGAACCGTGACAGTACCCTCCCTCCTAGGAACGCCTCCTGGTGTTCCCAGACTCCCTTACCTGTCGATTGTAATCATCAATAAGGGAGTGATCCAGAATGTCTCTAGCAGGCACCCAACTTCTCTCCTCCGGACCGTAACCTTCCCAGTCCACCAAGTACTGAAATCCGCGTCCCCTCCGCCTTGAGTCCAGAATACGATTAACCGAATAAGCAGGTTCCCCTTCTACGAGTCGCGGCGGTGGGGGAACCGGGGCTGGCAGATTAATACGGGCATAAAAGACGGGTTTGATTTTGGATACATGGAAAACGGGATGAATTCTTCTGTACACTGGAGGAAGATTGAGGCGGACTGCCACCGGACTAATGATCTTGGTGACAGAGAACGGGCCAATGAATTTAGGAGCAAGCTTATTCAACACGGAGCGGAGAGGAATGTTCTTGGTAGAAAGCCACACTTTGGAACCGACGACGTATACGGGAGGTCTAAACCGGTGGCGATCAGCCTTGGCCTTGGTGCGCGCTCCCACTTGGAGTAGAGTCTCGCGGGCTCTAGTCCAAGTGCGATGACAACTCTGGACAAAATACCACGTCCGTCGGGAGGCCATGTAACCGAAAGACGTGGTTAACGACTGTTAACGCTGTCTCCTTGGCTGAGGGTAATTTGGGCAAGGGAATAAAGTGGACCGCCTTCGAGAACCGGTCCACCACGGTCAAAACTACCGTGTTACCCTGAGAGGGTGGGAGGGCGGTGACAAAATCTAGAGCGATATGGGACCAGGGTCTCGAAGGCATCGGCAGCGGTTGGAGGAGCCCATCAGGGGGTCTATTAGAAGTCTTACCAGTGGCACAAACTGAGCAAGCCAAAACAAAACTGTGAACATCGCGAGCCATGAGTGGCCACCAAAATCGTTGCTTGACTAAAGATGTAGTGCGACTGACTCCTGGATGACAAGCCACATTGGAACAATGTCCCCACTGAATGACGTCGGACCATAATCCCTCTGGCACAAATAACCGGTTCGGTGGGCAGCCGACTGGAGGCGTTACCCCTTGTAAGGCCGTCTTGACCTTCGATTCGACCTCCCATGTGAGTGTGGAGACAATTAGGGTCTCCGGAAAAATGCACTCGGGAGTAGACGGGCGATCGGAACGGTCAAAAATACGTGATAAAGAATCGGGTTTGATTTTTTTGAACCCGGGCGATACGAGAGAGTAAAGTCAAAACGTCCGAAAAAAAGTGCCCACCGAGCCTGCCTGGAGTTCAATCTTTTAGCACTTCTAATGTATTCCAAATTCTTATGATTGGTCCACACGATAAAAGGTACCCCCGACCCTTCTAACCAGTGACGCCATTCCTCCAATGCTAACTTGGCTGCCAACAACTCTCGGTTACCAATGTCATAATTACTTTCGGCAGGGGACAAACGGTGGGATAAAAACGCGCACGGATGCATCCTGTCATCTGCAGGAGAATGCTGGGATAGCACTGCACCTACCCCCACCTCTGACGCATCGACCTCCACCACGAACTGACGTGAAGGATCAGGGGTAACTAGGATGGGGGCTGAAACGAAGCGGCCTTTCAGTTTGGCAAACGCAGCCTCAGCTGCGCTAGACCACCTGAACGGGGTTCTGGGGGAGGTCAAGGAGGTCAGAGGCGAGGCTAGTTGGCTGAAATTGCGAATGAACCACCGGTAGAAATTGGCGAACCCCAGAAACCTCTGTAGGGCCTTACGGGAATCTGGACTTGGCCAATCTACCACAGCCTTAACCTTCTCAGGATTCATACGCACTCCCTCAGATGACACAATGTACCCTAAGAAAGGAACAGACTGTGCGTGAAAAGCGCATTTCTCCGCCTTTCATTAGTTGTCAGTTATAATCATCAAAATTAAAGGAAATAAACATTTGAAATATATCAGTCTGTGTGTAATGAATGAATCTAATATACAAGTTTCACTTTTTGAATGGTATTACTGAAATAAATCAACTTCTTCATGATATTCTAATTTTATGACCAGCACCTGTATATGTATTGATCGACCATATCTCGCAGCACGTCGTTGACGAGTGCCTGGAAGACTGCCGGGGAGTTGGACAGACCGAAAGGCATGACCAAGTATTCAAAGTGCCCCCTGGGGGTGTTAAAAGCAGTCTTCCATTCATCCCCCCTCCTAATGCGGACCAAATGATAAGCGTTACGTAAGTCCAGTTTAGTGAAGATTGACGCTCCCTGCAACCTCTCGAAGGCTGAGGACATCAGCGGCAAAGGATATGTATTCTTTACCGTGATGTTGTTCAGCCCCCGGTAGTCAATACAAGGTCGCAGGGATCCGTCCTTCTTCCCCACAAAAAAGAACCCCGCCCCCGCTGGAGAAGAGGAGGGACGGATGAACCCCGCTGCTAGAGAATCAGAAATATATTTCTCCATAGCCTCTCTCTCTGGAACAGAAAGTGAATATAACTTGCCCTTAGGCGGAGACGTACCTGGCAGTAACTCTATAGCACAGTCATAGGGACGATGCGGAGGGAGAGAAGCAGCACGAGACTTACTGAACACCTCCTTCAGGTCGTGTTACTCCGTGGGCACATTTGACCAATCCACTGCCTCCTCCTGAAACGTAGAAACAGAAACAGACGGACAAGCAGACACAAGACAAGCCTCATAACATTTACTGCTCTACTCCGATACTGATTTCTGCTGCCAATCGATCCTTGGGTTGATGGTCTGAGTGAGGGGTAGAAGGGGAGCTTGAATACTGAGTGCAAATGTGTGGTCCATGAAATTACCCTCGGCCCCAGAGTCCAATAGTGCTTGACAGTCGTGAGTGTGGGATGACCATCGTAGTCTTACCGGGAGGAGTGTAGATGTTGATGAGGTCTTCTCAGCAGAGATCCCACCCAACAGTAGCCTCAAATTTAATGCCGGGCCTGCCCCTTTTACTGGGCAGTTGTAAGCAAAATGTCCTGCAGCGCCACAGTAAAGGCAAAGGCCCTGGGACCTCCGCCTCTCCTTCTCCTCCCGGGAAAGCCGAGCTCGCCCGACCTGCATGGGCTCGTGATCGTAAACGGAACTGACCGCGTCCCTGCCGCTGGCTCGTAACTCTGGTGTGGCTGCAGGAGTCAGAGCGGATAACAGCCGGCGTTCCACTCGGGTGATGCGGGAATCCACCCGAATAGCCAGCTCGATCAAACCATTGAGAGTAGTGGGTAAATCCAAGGCATAAATCTCTCTCTGGACGCGGTCAGCCAGCCCATGCAGGAACATATCCCACTGCGCCTCCTCGTTCCACTGACACTCTGCCGCCAAAGTCCGAAACTCGATGGAGTAATCTGACACCGATCCTTCTTGCTTGAGATCCGCAAGGATCCGAGCCGCTTCTCTTCCCGCGACCGCGCGGTCAAAAACTCTCTTCATCTCGGCGGAGAGTGTCTAGAACGAGGCACAGCATGGATCTTGGTTCTCCCACACCGCTGTTCCCCATAGCGCCGCTCTCCCCGTCAGAAGCATGAGCACAAATGCCACTCTGCTCTGTTCACTGGCAAAGGTCCTGGGCTGCAGAGAGAAGTACATCGAACAGCGATTTAGAAATGCTCTGCAAAAGTTCGGCTCACCGTTGTATAGCTCGGGGGTGGGTAGGTGGGGCTCTGACAGGGAGACGTTCTCTGATGGTACGAGGAGAGTTGACGGTGTGGGTGGCGCAGTGGGAACTCGCAGATGTTGTAATTGCTGGGTGAGCTCGGACACCTGCGCCACAAGAGCTTGAATAGCCCGACCCGAGTCCTTCATGTTCCTCTCCTGAGTCTCCATCCGAGAAACACTGGCTCTGAAGAAATCCTCCAGAGAGGGAGAGGAACCGCTTGCTGCTTCCATAGCGTGGTCAGATCGTTCTGTCACGACAAAATGAGGAGGAAGCAAAGATGCAAGTGATAATTAATATTTATTTGTCAGAGGACACAAACTGAGCAAAGTCTCTCGGGTGGGCTGGTGACGCAGGGACTAGATGGACAGCGTGCTGGTGACGAGTGGTGATGGTGAATCCAGTGCAGGTGAACATCCAGACGAGACGAAAACCACGAAGACTCCAGATAGACGAGGACCAGGAACACTTTAGCAGACGGCACACGATGAACAACACGGAGGACATCAAACAACGATCTGACAAGGAGAGGAGAGTGCGGTGAGACTTTATAGGTGAGTAGATTGGCAGCAGCTGGTGCGGGAATTGAGATCAGCTGGCGCGCTGATGACTGGAGTGAGCGGTCACGCCCACTCACACACACACACACACACAGAGAACAACAATACACGAGACATGAAGAAACCAGTGAATTCATGAACCGTGACAAGTTCTGAAGGCGAAAGGGGGTCAAACACAGTATTAGTATGGTGTTCCTAATAATCCTTTAGGTGAGTGTATATATATATATATATATATATATATATATATATATTTATTTATTTATTTTATTTTTTTTAACACTGTGGTTGTTTCTTATTTATTTACACACTTGCGCCATCAAACTGTTGTATAAATGCAATATCACACTCTAGAGCCATATCGCATGTGGATACAGGTGTGATATTACTTATATGTGACCCTGGGCCACAAAACCAGTCTTAAGTCACTGGGATATATTTATAGCAATAGCCAAAAATACATTGTTTGGGTCAAAATAATCAATTTTTCCTTTATGCCAAAAATCATTAGGATATTAAGTAAAGATCATGTTCCATGAAGATATTTAGTAAATTTCCTACCATAAATATATTAAAACTTAATTTTTGATTAATAATATGCTTTGCTAAGAACTTCATTTTGACAACTTTAAAGGCAATTTTCTTAGTATTTGTAATGAGGAGTCCACTGAAGGGGAGCATAGTGAAGAACCCATGTGCAGCTTTATTTAGAAAGTAAGTCAATTCCAAACATACAAACTAAGACTTGACTTGACAGCAGGTTACAACATCAATGTGCTACGAGAGACAATGGAAACATGATGGCTACTTATAGCAAACAATACAGGTCACATGACAAGAACCAACCAATGAGGAACAAGACACATAACTAAGACAACCAATGAGAACAGGACACATAAATAAGACAGTGCTACATGAGGGCAATGGAAGCATGACACTAACAGCATGAATAAAACTACAAAATAAAAGAAATGAAAACAAGAACATGAAACCAAACCCAAAACAGGCGTGGCAGTATTTCGATTTTTTTGCACCTTCAGATTCTTGATTTTCAAATAGTTGTATCTCAGCCAAATATTGACCTATGCTAACAAACCATGCATCGATGGAAAGCTTATTTATTCAGCTTTCTGTTGATGTATAAATCTCAATTGACACTTATGACTGGTTTTGTGGTCCAGGGTCACATATATACATTATATGGCTTGGGAGTAATCATTTAAAAAAATGCCTTTTGACCATTAATCTTAATATTAGCGGGTAGATCTTCTTATGGTTGTTACAGTGCTGATTTTAAATATTAATAACAGTGTTATACTGTTTTATTAATCCTAAAATTGCCAAGCACAAATGTTTCCAAAGAATTACCCAAATGTAAATATTGGCAAGGTAATAAACAATGGCGAAGAAAAGAGGCGTGTATCTACAGGGAAATTCTCTCAAGTACACCGACATGCATGCATGAAAAAACAGAGGGTGTGACTTGCAGTTTCACACATGGCTTCACACGCTGTGATTGATGGGAGTTAAAATGTAAATCATTAATAACACTATCAATTCAAGCAAACTCTCACATTCACACATATAGTCAGTGTAAGACACACAATTACTGATGTGATGTGCACATGCAGACACAGTGATGGACACTAATGGGCAGTCAGTCAGTAGTCACATGATCAGTGATTGACAGATCATCTGACTCATTCCTGAGCTCGGCCTACAGCTGCTGTGTCATCTCAGTAAATGAGTCTTGAACTGCACAAGAGATCCAGTGAGCTGCAGTGGTTCCGGCATCCATTACAGCTCATTATTAGCCGCTGAGAGTGGATGTGTGTCTGTTGGAGGCTGTGTTATATATCTGGAGGCACCAGTTATATATGAGAATCAGACGGTTTTTAAAATAATATTCTGGGTTATTTTCCCCTTAATGTTTATGGGCTGCACTACTGGCATTCTGTCCATTACCACAGACAATAATTTTGACTTGTTGCTCAGTTTTTTTTTTTGTTTTGTTTTTTTAAAAGAGGCAATGTGTACCGCAGAGTTTAAAGGAAGAAGCTCATATTTTGTTGAAGCACTTGATCAATTATGAACAATTCAGTTGCAATGTTTGTTATTTAGGCTTTAAATCTTTTGAGGTGTATTTTTAGGGTGGATGAACTTCATATGTCTTCCTTTACCACCAAAGACAAAACGTAAGTAAATACATTAGATGGATAACTGATGACTTATTTATGTATACTCAGGCTGCCACAAAGAATGATCTGAAATGTTGTTTTGTTTAAGTAACATAGCAAAAATTGCAAATATTTGCAATATTTGTTATATTGTGATAAAATAATTACTGTATTATTACTGTACTAAAATAATATTTGAATGCCCCCAAAATCTCAATGGTAATTCAAATAATGTGGTGTTGTTTGCACACATATAAATCACAAATACAAAGACTCTGATTAGATTTCAAACCCCTTCTTCACACGGAAAGCAGCCATGCTTACTTTATGAGCTTGAGTTTATAGACTGGATTTAACTTGGCACAGTCAGGGTTGGTTAGTGATTCTATGACAATTAGTTCAATACTATAAGTTGAGGCCGTAATACTCTTTTAAAGTGAATTGTGGGCCAAAAATGTGCCCTTTGTGAGTGAGTGAGTGAGTGAGTGAGTGAGTGAGTGAGTGAGTGAGTGAGTGTGTGTTGGGAGGGGCAACCTTAAGCATTAGCATTTTAACAGACGTATAATTGCAGAGCGTTCTCTCCTCAGTAGGAGGCACGTGTAAATGACACTCCCCTGGGAGCTCCTGATCCACTTTCTGATCTCGCAGATCCAGCACTGATCAAAACCAGCACTGCGGCCGACATGCTTCAAACAGCCGGGACCCCACCCAGCGGGGGACCACACACCCCTCACACACAGCTATTCTGAATCGCCAAAATGATACAAAAATGCATTCGTTATAGACTAGTTAAGGCAACCGCATGATTTTTTTGATCCTGCATAGCAATATCGGTGGAGCAGGGATGACCTCCACCCACGTCCGGCATGTTACGAAACACCTCCGATGTTATCCATCATAGCACGACCCTGGAGAATTCACACAGACAGCAGCTATTATCACCTTCAACCCATCATCATCATTATCATAGCAGACAGTCCAGCGGCCTACAGGAAGAGCAGGAGTTCAGCATTACTGTCCTCTGCAGGCCCGGGGATAGGTGTATTTGCTATGTCAGAGAATAGTTGAGCTTTCACTGTTCTCAACTACTCATATGGTCTATTTTATTTAAACACTAATATAGGTATTAGTTAGGACTTTGAAATGTTATGTTGTTTGTAAATCAGTGATCAAGCAAACAAAGTATTGCGCAAATACGCTTAAGCTTCTGCAAAGAACCAGTGAAGTTTGTTCTTGTGTCACTCATGCACGGTTAAGCTTCTGTTTACCATATTTTATGTGCTCTATTTTAAGTATGTGCGTTGATCAGTGGTTACTTGTAGCTGTTATGAAGTGAGCAAAATGTCACGATGATAATGCAAATATCATGATCGCAGTTACATAAGAAAAATAAAACGCGTCTAATATAACCCCATTATTAAACATCGCAAAAGGAGTTTATCACTTATTTTAGAGCTTTTGTATTTTTTAAAATTAATAATACATTTATTTTTCATAAAACAATATTGTGTAAACATGCATTTTACACAAACATATAGTAATTTGCATAAATAGCCTATATTATTTCATTAAACCTTAAACTTATCTGATATGCAGCACTGGAGTTTCTTCTGTGTTTGACGTTGCAGGGTGTTCCGCATTAACATATTTTGCCAACTGAATTAAAAAAAAATAATAATTGAAACAATTTGAGGTCGAGTAGCCTAAACATTGATGACGAATTTTCATTTTGGGATGAAATATCCCTTTAAGCCATAATCAACTCTAATTCTATGATGTCTTAAACTAAATCTATTGCGAATAATATGAAAATGAAATAAAATGTGTCAATGTATGGCATGATATTTAGATTTGCTTGTGTTACATTAGTTTGTTTCTAAAGAAGGGGGTGTGCCAATACTTTTGTCCATATAGTGTATGTACAAATCATTGGTGTGTGGTGATGAGTTTTCGGCTCAAGGTCTGCATTTAAAGTCACACAAAGTTGAATCTGTTGAAGCTGTTACATGATGTATTTTCTGTGTTTCGACAGCTTATCGACCGACATCAATACACCATAGAGGACAGAAGTGGACTTCTTCTATCCCCCACAGCCTCGCTTTGGACTGATCATGGCAGTAGGCCGGCATATGACGACCTTCAATGTTGAAATATGGTTGAAATAATGTCAATTCTTGTTTCAACGTTGAAACAATGTTGAAATAATGTTTAATGCTAAATGGTTGAATAAGATGAACAAAAACATTTATAAATCAATGCATTTTTTTTTACAAGGTCTGTATGTTGAATCAACATAATGCCTTCAACAACATACAAAAGTAAGTTCTGCCTTTTAAATTATCATTATGATCATTATTTTATTAGCATTTTCTAATATTTTGATCATGAAACCTATTCTAAAATCTGTTGAAATACAATTATTATCCTCATTAACAACAAAAACGAAATACATTTCGCTACGTTACCACGCTGAAACAATTTCTATTGGTTGTTTTACCTTATTGCTTTGATCATGATTGTTTAATCTGGCTGTCATCCAGGAAACTGGCCAAGGTCTTTAGGTCTTCTTCTGGTCACATCATATGTCATACGAGTTTGCAACTTTTGTAAGCAGGGGAATGCAAAATGTTTTGTATGCGATTGTGTTTCCAGTCTCCTCCATTCACATGCATATTTATGGGACATAAAGATGCATCGACAGTGATCTCTGTCGTTTGTAATGTCACATAACCAACTCCCTTTGGAAAAGAATGACTTCCAGTCGCTTGTTGCGGGTCTCTCAGCGTAAAAACATTGTTGTTCTTTATGCTTACCTACATTACTGCTCATTTACATAAAGTTTAACTGCTGGACTTCATCGTCCCAAATCACCAACTCTCATTAAAAATGAATGACTTCTGGTTGCTTTGTCACTGCAAATCGCTGCCGGTGTGAATGACGCTTCAGTATTAAAACAACCCTCCTCTCGGTCAAATGTAATTCAAGGCTTATGTGCCACGTCAAATTAAACACTATTTCAACAAGTCCATATAACTTCATGGTGTGTACATCGTGAACACCAAATGAAGTCATTCAAAAGACATATCAGCCTATTCCTCGACAAATTTGCAAAGTCTCCGTAGTTATCAGAGAGTACGGGGATGGAGTTGAATGCAAATCAGAGGTGGTATATGAAATGACAATGAATATATGATCATGAATAATGCAGCCCTTTCTACACCACAATGCTGAGAAAAAGCCCTTATAGCTGAGAAAGAATTTCAGAATAGAATGCATTATAGAATAAGAATTGAAATAGAAAAGGTTGGGGGGGGCTTGGCTGTCACAGCGCTGTCACTTCCTCTGTCAGAATAAATCCATCAAACACTGAGAATAAATCAGGCTGCTCTCATTTGCATTGAGCACGGTGAGAAACCCGGGTTCAATAACACATGCTGTTTTGACAAATCCTGCTCTCAGGGATGAAAAGGGCCCGTGAATCCGGAAGCTTCTTTTGTCTGACATTAATGGCTGCGCTTGATACTTAGAGAGCACGTGGAGACAGAGGTCTGTAAAAGCGCCTCACATGTGAGATTGAACACAATGCTGAATTTTTTGTTTCTTACTTAATATGCAGATGTTAAATTTACCTGATATTTGGAATGGACAGCTTATCCTATAGGGATGCATGTTTAAAGGATTAGTTTGTATAAAATTACGCATTCTTCCTTGGAACTCAAATAGAGAATTGTTGAAGAATCTTCACATTGTTCTTTTTTATACTAATACTGGAACTTTGTAGGCCCTACTACAGAGATTGTTGGCTCTTTGATTAATTGTTTTATTCCTCTTTTGTAAGATGCTTTGGATAAAAGCGACTGCTAGATGCATAAATGTAAATGAATACAACAGTTCATATTGACCAGGATCTTGTTGTAGTTGTTTTTTAATCATGAAACACTGTTAAAATAGTCTATATGGATCTTATATGTAATAATAATAAAAATATAATATAATAAACTAAAACTTTAAATATATTTGAAAAAACAACAAAACTAAATATAGCACGATTTAAGAACACAGCCATATAGACACTATTTTTATGGTGGTTTTATATATTTGGAGCTTGACAGACAGTGTTTGGAGATTGATTTGGAGCTTTTGCGTGTTTAAGTCAAACAGGTCTAGAATAACGAGGTTAATGATGAAAGTAAATGATGACAGAATTCTCCTATTCCTTTAAAACTAAATGAAAATAATCTGTTTTTTATGGTTTTCATTTTCCCAAGGGAAGAGGGGAGGAGCCATGTTCAGAGCGAGCATGTGTTTCCAGTACCGTTTCCCTCTCTTTTTTCTCTCTGTTTCTCTCACGACTCAGTTGTCCATTTCTCGCTCACGCACAGTCGCCTGTGGAGGCGAGGAAGAGCCAGAGATGAGTGGAGTCAATTAGACGAGCAGCAGTGTGTGTGTGTGTGTGAATCTCAGAGAAAGACGTGGAACAGTATGGCACTGCAGATGCCGGCATTCCCTCAGTGAGAATGCTTCCACAGGGACGTGGACAGCTGTGGAACAGCATCAGGGGTGTTAACGAGCCTTATCTCACACACACACAAACACACATGCGTGCATACTAAATCATGCACTTTTACATTAGCGCATACACATTATCTTCCAAAACCTAGTGAACTGCCTACATCATAAATGTGCTTCCAATATGATGGCTGTCCAAAAAGGTAGGCAGCATAATTATTTCACTTTAGCCAAATTCTAAGCCAGCATTGCATGTATCCTTTGTGGAGAAGGCAATGCTAGAATGAATTACACAATTTTGTGATGGCAGAGTTTGTCTATTATATTCAGTACTGAATGCATAATATTCTCCACAATATTTGTTTTGCTAATTATAGAATACCGTTCTTAGCTTAGCAACATGATAATGTCAAACTTTGCGATTTGTGTGAGGAGTTCAAAACAAGGCAGCAGGAAACAGCAGCTCACAAGGTCTTGGGATATTTATTCTTAATAAGAACTGCCTTTCCTGTTGAAACAATATGAAATTCTCATGACACACATGGTAACACGCATAATGAGTATTATTCTCATTGACCTCCGTGGCATCCCAAAGGAAACATTCATTGCTCAGAGGTCATGCTTTCATAGCTCCGGAGACTTACTTGAATTCTCATTTATGGGGTTTATTTAATATTTAGTTTGTCTCAGATGTTTCTCCTGAAATTCTCTCAAATTATTTTCTATAGTATGTGTGTGTGTGTGTGTGTGTGTGTGTGTGTGTGCATGTTTATGTGGTTTATGAGGACACAAATTTGTATAATGACATGGGTATGACAGAGGTATTACAATATGAAGGTGGTTTATGAGGACACTGCCTATGTCCCCGTAATTCAAAAGGCTTAAAAAACATACTAAATGGTGTTTTTTTTTTAATCTAAAAATGCACAAAGTCTCCTGTGAGGGCTAAGTTTAGGTGTAGGGTTGGTGTAGGGTAATAGCACACACAGTTTGTTCAGTATAAAAACCATTACGCCTATGGAGAGTCCCCATAAACCACAAAAACCAACATGTGTGTGTGTGAGAGTGTGTGTGTGTTCATTCTTAACTACTCCCCTTCAACCACTCTACTACTGCGAGCAAGGATGTACCCTAAAAATCCAACCCTTCTCTCTCTTTTTCCAAAGTCAGTATTCCGTTTCATAAATACTGATATAAGTGCATTCAGATGCATTGTTTTCTGAACCAAATCGATTGAATTTGCATCAAATATATTCCTTACACACATTGGCAGAAAAAGGCTATCAAGTTTGTCAAGTTCTCTTTTGTTTTATTTTACAGGCCACAAGATGAGCAGATACATCATTTAAAAAAAGAAATAAAACTGATATTTGCTTGTCAAAAAATATTATACAATTTTCTCAATACAGATTTTTGTACAGCATGTAACAGAAATGAGCTGTAATAGAATCATGATCTTGTAATATAGATGAATGGGATACAGGAGCTCCATACTGTCATCCACAAGCCCATCTTTATACCCAATAAATATAAACTGTGTATATTATATTATTGATAGCCAGGCATAGTAAATACCAGGGCACAATTTCAATTCATTTTCATGTCATTTCAGGTACGTCACTGTGCTACACACACACACACACACATACACGCGCACACACACATGAAGCTGAGCACTGAAGCAGGCGTAGGCCAGCAATCAAAATCACAGTTGGATAACAACAGATTCCTGGCCACCTCGAAAAGAACATAAAGACAGGAATGAAAGCGTATGAAGACAGGGCTCATTGTCCTTGGCAGGAAAGAGAGAGAGTGAGAAAGAGGGATGGCTATCTGATCGGGCCGTGTGAGAAACACTGTAGAGAGCCACTTGACATTTGGCCTGATTCAAACAGTTCTGCTGAGGGAAGCTAATCTGACAGACTCTCTCTCTCTCATGTACACAAACACACACCATCTCTATCTGTGAGGGCTTTTTTCTTTTCTTTCAAGCAAACTAGTACCGTCCTTTTCAACTCACTCTCTGTCAGCTTACTTTATCTTTTTTAACCGCACTCTCCATTTATCTCTCCATGTACGTTTTTCCTCATCAAAAATTAAGCATAGCAAAAAGCTGCATGCAAGTCATGTATCTCTGGACAATTTCAGCCTCTGAGAAAAGCACCTGGCAATATATATTTAAAAAAATAAAAAAAAGAGTGTGGGGGATGGGGATGCACTTTATGGAACATCAATAATGGTAGACAAAAGTAAGTAATTATACAAAGAGTGGACAAAATAACCCGAAACACCAAACAGCATATAAATATCAAGGAATGATTAAGAATTCCTTCACAACACGTTCTTTTTGGAATGCTAAAGGAACAAACCTCCCCAATTCTTTAGTAATAAAGGGGGGTGGTATCTATTCTTTGTGTTCCAGAAATTTACATACAAATTCAAAGATGTTCTGATTTAGTGATTGGCCATGGAAGGTGACTTTATCCTGGCAGCCATGAAATTACTCTTGCATTTGTTTAGTAGTGTGCATGGAGACATTATGATCCTGTAATTATGGGACATCACAAGTGAACGGTGTGTTTGCTATCTGATGCTAGAAAATGCCTTTTGTGAAGACTTGGTAAGAGAAATACTGATTCATATAGCTTATGATTTTTGATGCTGTACTTAATATGTTTTTGATTGTCAGAGTGCACTGAGTTGCCAATGCATTTTTTCTGTTTGGCATATACTATCATTAATTTTGATCCCGTCTCCCTTGATAAATAAATAATTTAGCAATTTTTGACATGGATGCACCAGCAATTCACATACAAACTATTCAGCTTTAAAAGTCTGTTAGTCGCCTCCCGTTGATTTGAAACCTCTCCTATCAAAGTGCTAACTGTCAGACCTTTTTTACACCTGACATGTTTTGTAATTGGCAATCAACCTAATAAACTCTCCTTTGTAGTTACAGTCATGTAATGGCGATTTAATTGCTTCAAAGTGAAGCTCCTTTACCTTGTGGTGTTTCCATTACTTCGTCCACCCCTATCTAGTGTCCATAATAGGTTAAGACAATTGGTATCTATGATGTGTCCATAAATGTGCCTCATATGTTTCCAAACCATGTCATAGTTAGAGGAGTCTTTCTATTTGAATCCTTGGTGTTATGTTGCATTCAGAATGAGAAAATATACACTTAATTACTTGAGTCTGGGAGATCACCGGATAAGGGCAACATGATAGGGGAAGTCTGCACAGAGAAGATAGCACCCATTTTTTGCTTGCTGACTGAATTAATCAGCATGCAGTTCACTAGTGTAGGACACAAAGGCTCTGGAAGATGGTGGAATGCTGTAAAACCAGAGATGAGACGGCACCTTTCATTTTGCAACCTTCCATCAAATAGTTAGTCAGGTTAGTCAAGCTTTAGTTTAGCTCGTTCATTTTCCAAATTCCAGATCTGTATTACATTAACACACAGTTAATAAGGATTGACAAAACTTCAAATTTGATCAATCTTCATTGATTACCTAGGGTAACGCTGCATAGGCAAAAGGATAAAGAATGTTAATGTAGCCGAATTAAAGCCAGTGCACTGGTTGAAGTCAGAGGAAGGCCGAGGTGAACCAGGAAAGAGCCCTGCACAGGATGTGCGGTAGTGTTGGATCGTTCCTTATTTCATTACAGGGAAAGCTTTATAAATTCACTGAATGGAGAGGAAGGGGGCATAGTGATAATATTTGCATTTCTCCTTTTCCCCTTCTATCTCGCTATCTCTGCCCTCCCTACCTCCTTCTAATACCCCCCACCACCCCCCACTTACTGCAGAGTGACTTTAATCATCACTTTCACCAAAACACATTAAGCCGTTGTGTGTCCGGGGGAAAAACAGCCCTGCGCTCTCCGAGCATCACATTCTATTTGCAACAGTGATGCATAGCTGGTGCATTACTTTGGAGATTAAAAAGGATATGCTGAATATCAATAGAGTGTGTCTGATGGATGACTGTCCTGGCCCACAATAAAGGGACATCCAATAGACCTACTTGGGAGGAGGTGCGTACATTTACCAAAAAGAAAAGCAGCTCCATACTCAAACACTCACACACCCGCACACACTGACGAATACACAAATGACAGCACAGACACTCAGACAGCTATAGCAACTGTTCAATCCTGTACTCATGTTTAGTAAAACAACACCAACGCTTAATTATTTATTTACTTTTTTTTGTTCAGGAAGGATAACAAAGTCGTTTGCATACATTAAACCCAGGCCAGCGGACAATGTGATTCCTCCCAGGTCGCAGGGTGGTCGTTACAGCATCGGAATGGATGGCGATGTAAAGTGCTTCAGAGCTTTTGCCCAGAAAGACATGGAGGTGATGAATTGAGCACAAACTAAAGGACATGAACCACAGAAAGGACTGTTAGGGCGCTATGACATTATTCCACAGCAGGGAAAATGGAATAGAAGGAGGGGGGGGGGGGGGGGGGGGGGGGGGGGTTAAGGGGATGGGGCAAGGGATAATCATGAGTCCAGAATCTGACATCAGCAAAAGGGAATCTTGGTCAATTTGTTCACGTGAGTTCCCAACTTGACCTGCTGCCCTTCAGAAGGCTGTATGGTTGAACGCTTGCCTATATGTAGGTCCTCAATGCCCCCACGGATCACCCAGGCACCCAACTCTGGCTGTTGTGTGATTGCTGAGGTCCTGCAAAACCCCCCATTCCCATTCCCATTCCTAAACCCATTCCCATGCCAACACCCTGTGATAGCGACCCGTCAAAGTTAAAGTCCATTCCCTCTGTTGAGTCCATGAAATCGTTCAGGAGGATGGATTCCACGTCGCAATCCAGACTGCTCTGGTGCACATCCATTTCCAGCTCAGACTGCAACCGGTTCTGAGGATCCTGGTGATGGTTAGCTTGGTGGTTGCCATGATAATTAGGATTCTGTGATGTGTGGTGGTAATACCCCTGCCAGGGTTCTGTCATGCCCTGGTAGAGGTGGGAACCTGGGTAGGACTGATGGCGAGGGTGGGGGGCTGAAGCCAGGCGACAAGGGTCTTGGGGTACATCCAAGACACTGGCAGGGTTAGGAGGCAGGGCAGTAGAAGGGAGGTGAACACGTGAGCCATAAAGGCTAGGTGATTTGTGGTTGTAGGGTTGCAACATGTCATTGTTCACGCTGGGAGAAAGGTCTGGTTGCCTGGAGTTGTTGTGTTGCAGGTGATTGTGCATGTGGTTAGGATTGGGATTAGCATTGAGTTTGTGGTCATGAGATTGAACGTAGTCGTGGCCACAGTGGTGTTTGTGATGACTGTAGTCAAGACTTGGGTGATGCTTGTTATGAGCTTGATTGGGATTGTGATGATGGCTTGGGTTTTGCTCATGGGTTACTCCATGGCCGTTGTGAAGACTCTGACTGGAACTGCGATTGTGGCCATGCTCTGTGTTATGATTGTGATTCTGACTCTGATTTTGGCCGTGAGAGTTAGATTGTGACATAAGTGAATGGGATGCTGCTCCTTGCCCCACAACCATGTCCTTACCACAGTATTGTGGCCCTCCAGCAAGCAGACTTTCAAGGGCATTGTTCTCCGAGTATGCCCTAAGAGCACGCTGGAAGCTGGTAGGCTTGTTTTCCTGAATTGTCTGCATAGGCGTATGATGCCTAAGCATGCCCATGGATGGTTGGCCATAGACTGTTCCACAGTAGGATGTCTCTCCTTTGGGTCCAGGGCCATAGTGATAGCCATTGCGCTTAAGTGGTAGAGGCTGGGAGTAGGCCTCTTCCAAGCTGATGGCTCCAGTTAGATCAGCTAGGTGCGGGAGCTCGACAGATGGACAGTGTCCTCCTGTTCCCAGGGCTGGAGATCTTGTGTTGGTGGGGCTAGGGTAGAGTCTTGGGGAGGCTGAGCAGGAAAGTCCTCCTTCCTCTGGTTCATCAGGTTCTGTCTCAGCCAGAATTGGAGACAAGCATCCACTTAACGTTGATGCAGAGGAACTTGTTCTGGAGTGGAGGTCTGTCCAAGCATCAAACTCTTCACCCCCAACTCCCATTACTCCCTTACCAGCTGGGCTTCCATGTTCTGGTGATCCCTGTAGTCCAGGTCCTCCAAGCTCTCGGCCCATTCCCACAGCTCCTGCTCTTTTCCGGCTGACTCGGCCTCGGCTCTTCGGGTATTTAGTGCCATTGTCCACGGATACAGCTCTTCTTCGGGGCCCTTTGCCCATCTTTCCACCCTCTGGGTTAAGCATCCACCAGGAACTTTTTCCTGTTCCCTCATTTTGAACACGGATGAAGCGGGTATGTAGGGAGAGGTTGTGTCTGATGGAGTTCTGTGGGAAGGAGGAAACAGGAAGAAACAAGATAGAGGCATTAGTGATTTTGAATTGAGGTTTACAAACATTGTGTGTCTTAATCTTTGTTAGAAAAGTAAGATATTTAAACACCCTTTTTCAGGCCAAGGCCACCAGGTGGATGAGAGAGACTGGGCAAGGACCATTATTAAATAGTCATAAAATATTTACATTAGGCCTGACCTATAATAATATACTTTAAAAACCATATTAATATATTTTAGTACTTTATTACGATAAATACAGTACAGTGTCCAAATAATCATTGATGATATACACAATTGTATACTATCATTGTTTTACTTTTTTTTTCAGACAGTAATTGATGGACGCCCCCTTCTGAAGACCCCTGAACTATGGTATATTACAATAATTAATTGTCAGTGGTATACAAATATACAAAAAGGTGTTTTTAGAAGTACTGTGTATCAAGCAAGTGTGATTCAAATAAACATATATTCAAAATAAAACCATTGAGGGTGCCAATCTCACAAGAATTATGCAAGTTCCTATAAAAACTCTAAAGCAGCTCTGGGCACACATTGTAGGAAGAGGTGAAACCCCTCTTGGCTGCTCAGGCAAATCAATACGGTAAGCAGACCAGCTCCTGCACGGCACACGCTTTCTCTGACTCACGCTGCAGCTAGCCAAGCCAAGTCCACACGCACATCAAACCGTAGTCAAGGTTACCCAAATGAATCACACGCGGCAACCTGATCACAGACGCCTCTATCGATTGCAGTCTTGGGGAAATATGAGGGAAAGCCAGAGAGTGAGACGAGAAAGCAAAAATGAGGCGTGATTTTGGCACGCTAGCGATCCTGGAGGAGCACCAGACAAAGGAAACCAGAGAGAAGTAGAGAGAGAGAGAGAGAGAGAGAGAGAGAGAGAGAGAGAAAAGGATTAATTGGTACAGTGGAGCAGAGAAATGTATATCTTTATTTGGTGTACAACAACAATGGAGTCAAGAATGTTAATGATAGTTATAGTCTCAGATGTGAATTGGTCAATACATTATTCCAGCTGTGCACTATAGCAAGTATGACATGAAACACCTGTTCACATACAGTAGCTTTTGTGTATACTACCACACAGAACTCACAGAACATTAGTTATGTCATTATGTCAGTTACCTTAGAGATTCAATAAATATGATTTTAATTCAATTTAATTTCTTTAATTTGTATTATAAAGGCTCAAGGTTGTACTATAGTAAATAAAGTCAAAGCAAAAGCTTTTTGCTAAACATTCCTCTGTGCATCTTGCCTAACAATGAACTTTATATTTCACACTATAGCAAGGTCTTGCATATCTTATAACGTCATTACTTCAGTGTAAAGTTTCTCAATAGCATGTATAAAGTATTTATTCATTACCTCCATACATACAATCCAGAAATAATTTATTGACTAGTTTTATATTATAAAAATCAGTTGCAATTAAAAAAAATTATATTGATTAGTGTCTTCTGGGGTTGAAAAGGATTACTTTGAAAACAGTTTTTTTGATTATCTAGAGAATGACTACAAGTCATCATAAGAAATAAATACAAACAAAAAGAATGAGGCCGACTACTCTGAGACAGTACAGCATCAAAACACAAAACAGGCTAGAACAGTTTGTTCCTATCCATCCATGAACAAACCAAAAGGGCCAAATCCCTCAATCTGCTTCCTGTTGCATGCTCTTTTCCCAGTATGCTGGTGTGCACACCATGGCCGTGCCTAAAATCCAGGGGAATCGGGACAAAATAGTTATGTTTGGTCCCGTCTCCCACAGACGTGAAGGTTATAATCATAGAGGGCCCTCATCCCAGGGCCCAGGACAATGTTCATCGCTCTTCCTTCTTGGCCTGGTACGCAATCAGAGTTTCAATTGATCATCTTAACTGATTTCTGTTTCCCTCTCTGTTTCTTTTTATCATTTTTGTCAAATTTTCAACATAACCAACAATGCATATAATGTGTTGACATGTACACAGCAACAATAATGTAGTGCAAGCTCTACTCCCTACAAACACACACCGTCTCTCAAAGCTGCATAGCCTCTTCACACCCTCCTTCACTCAGATTCCCTCGTTCTCACACTCATTCATCTCTTTCCCCGTGTCCCGCATCTGTTTATCACTCTCTTTTCGCTCGCCCTCCATCCCGCCACAAATCACACTACTAATTTCATTCACCTGCTCTGACTGAAGAAAAAAATGCAAATAAGACAAAACAAATCTACTTCCTGTCCCTCAATCATCCACAATACAATTACGCTTCAAGTGTGTCTATCAGCCCATCTATACTCCATAATCCCCCATCGCACCCCCTTACGGAAAGCAGCCTCTTGTTTTCCGTAGTGATTTTGAGAACCATTACCGCTCACACGAGTGGTCAGATATCAGTCACTGAAAAGAGCCAATTACCTTGGCAAAATTTACACTACAGCTGGATATCGACTGTAAAGCAGGCTAATCTCGGAGAGCGTGCTGTTTCAGTGTCACCTCACACCTGAGGGGCTAATTCTTCCCCCAGCACCGGTGGCTGATTTGCTGCATTTTGCGCCGCTCCCATTCAGAGCGGTGAGAAATTGGATAAGCAAGATGTATTTATGTCCCCTCGCCCCCCAGGTAGGGGGTTTTATTCTCCTTCAGTTATTCTGCCAAATTACACGAGCCCCCGTGCTGGTGAAAGAGCCAGATGCTTCCTGGGCTGACTTAATCAAAGCCAAATTGAAGCGCGGTGTCACGAGTGGGAACTGCGTGCCGAAACGACCTGCACGAGGTGATCTGAGCGCGACGCCCTGACAGCTCCGGCAAGCGCGCTCTGTTGCGGGGGTAACCATGACTACTGTGGAAACGGGAAGAGAGGAGCTATGTGAGAGAAGCAGGGGGAAGAGAGAGGCAGATGCCGTTTGATGCTGCAGGTAAACTGCAAACATCCTTTCATCTCTGACAGTCAGACGACTCGCCCAACTCGCTAGAGAGCTTCAATCATCGGCAGTCACACCGTCGCTTGAGCTGTCTCAGAGGAACAGTGATTAGCAAGTCAACTATAGGCTGCATGACTTCACAGTAGCTACCAGAACCCCGCCACTCCACGGCTCAGCTCACCAAACAGCCGTCTGCACATGAGCTTGCTGTAGAAAGCTTGCATTTTTAAAACATGACAACTCTCAGACTTGAAAGGCCACGAGTCGTCGTTTAGTCGCTGAAAAGATCCGCTCTTTGCCCTTAGTGTCTCCATTAAGACGGTGGAAGAGGTAGAGCACTGGGTGTTTGATGAAAGCAGATTATTCATGAAGTTACAATTGCTGTGGTGGTGTGGCCCGTGGTGAGCGTTATAAATAGCAGGTCTGTGGTTCGGAATTTGACCCAGACACCTTCAAGCTCTTCTGCCTCTGAGTCCTTCGCTGGCCAGCCATGTAGCCGTCTGCTTGCGACCTGCTTTGTCTCTCACAGATACTCTTCTGGTTAGATCTGCACCTACTGACACTCTCTTATCAAAGCATACATAAAGTCCCAGATTAATGCTGCGGTAATGATGACCTCTCTATGAAATATAAGATAAAGAGTATTAACTGATTAGTGTCGACAGTAGCAACACAGTCAGCATTATTCGTGTACTCTGACAAAGACGTTTTTTGCCAATCCCAATTTTATTATAGTAGATGTTTCACCAGTAAAGGATTTTTGTCTTCAGCAAGGATGAGATGTAGAGTGGCATATAGACGCTACAACTTCTTGATTTATGGTCTGAAAATGACAATAAATCTTGGATTCATGGTCAAACATAGTTGGCAATATAAAGTAAGCAACAGCATGTTGCCGATGCAACAAAATGCAACAGCTACCAATGGGCAAAATGCAGTCTGTGACTCTCACTGCCACCTGATACAACTGGATACTGGATACAGTTGAGTAACGTCTACTAGTGGCCAAAACTGACATCAGTTAGCATTTTAATCACAAGCATTTTAAACACCCTACTAGTCAAACACAAACATGATGGCTGAGATTCCTAACAGAAACAGTGTGCTCAATGGAGAAAACATTTCAACACATACACACACTCACTCTAACCTGATATACAGACACTTTCAAATATGCCCGGCAAACCGGAAAAATCTGGCAATCAAGTTTAATCCCACTCCAGCCTGCATAATCCAGAGAAATCTAGGGCTAATCCTGGTTAAATCTGGCGGCCCCTTAGCTGACTATAACCCCTGGAACACAACAGAGTAAGAGGGATTGAAAGGATCATATGTTGGCCAGGCAGGAGGTGTGTAGAGGAAGAGTGATGACGGGCGTAATAATCAGCATTGATGGAAAATTAGGAGAATTTCATTGCATAACTAAATAGACTGCAGATTAGATTCAGGGTACCCATGCTTCCTTAAAAAACGGCACATTCCATTTCAGTTCATTAATAACTACATACCAATTACTGCCAGGCTAAATTCGAACTTTGTTACATGCTGTGGTCGTTCTGGTATTTTCTATAACAGAAAATAATAAAACAACTGGCTAATTTTTTATACTTCTAAGTCTTGTACCCTTTTTGTGGAATGGAGCAACTAAAAGACACTGCTCACAATTTTGCCACCTTTTATAATTTATGCTAGTATGTAGCTTGGTACATTTCATCAAATTGAGGTTTATGAACCAAGATCATTACCTATGTATCTGACCGCCTGGCGCCATTGGTCGCCTCCGCCCTCTTGTTTTCGTGTTAGGCACATCTGCCCACGACAAGCCATAAAAAGGGCTGCTTTTACATGGAAAGTTCTGCCTTAACAATTGCCCTAACACACCAAAAACAAAATATCATACAGCGAGAAAGCAAGGGTTTCAACACTTACATTACCACAGTGGTTTGTTTTGAAATGAGGGACAATTTGCGATTGTATTCAGAGAGTCAAATATATTGAAGGGGTGTACAAAGATGTCACAGTATCAAACAAATCTGAAAAAGACAGATGTGACCTGTGACCTGATTAGCTCCCTAGTCAGATAATCTTTTTTCCCAAAAGCACCTATTGATGAATACCCAGAATATGATCCATTCAGAGTGGATCCAGAAAGGAGCTTTAATCAAATGATGCTATGATACAGTGTTTCAGTCCACTATTCATTGATGTAGGCCTTGGATTAGAGCCCTTGGATCAACTTCACTATGGGCAATGAATGGGATTTGGAAGGATCATGGCTCATTGTTCACGCAAGGTCACGTAAAGTGCCTTAGATTTCATTCAGTTTCTGAGCAGCACAAAAGGTCATAGCTACGGTCGCACATCAGTAGAAATAAAAGACAGCATTTAAGACGCTATCTACCTGGTAGTTTTAGCGAACTATTCCAGGAAGCATTTGTCAAGCGATCTGTTTCTCATTTTAAAGAGCGTTCTAATTTATTGAGCAGACTCCTCTGAGTATTCCAGACAGCGTTCTGCTTCACATTCTGCCCAGTGTTCCATTCGACGCGGTCCGGAACGCACGGCTCGTGTGTTTGGGGATTGTTCTGTCGAGCATTCTCGCGCGCTCGCAGGACTGGAAAAGCTGTTTTCAGCCGCGTTCACCCATTATTTATTAATCCATTTCACACAGCCAGCAGTCATTATGCATGCTACTGTCAATGGGTATCTCTCTGCCTCGCATTTATTTGATAATAAGCACAAGTGGGGTAGGAGATAAAAGCGCTGACTGCGTTCATTGTGCGAGAGAGAGAGAGCGAGAGAGGACTCCTGCAGGCGAGGAGACTTAAAATGAGAGTTCTGTGTGGGAACAGGGTGCGTCTGCTAAGCCTGTCTGGAGGCAATCGATGGAAATTAGCCAACGCTAAAGATGCACTTCCTGTGAGTGATGTCACGGGCGGTGCTCGGCTGTTTGGGGAAAAAGATAGAACTCACAGGCGATTAATGCGAACGGTGGAGAGCAGAGAGTGGTGTGTGCAATGTGACGGATGGAGCGATATGAAATTATAGGATCGAACGGTCCTAATACATGATAATGATGCTAACGTACGTTTGCTAACAGCGTTATTCTGGTTAATACAGAATGTGTTTTATGTATTCATTCATTCAGTAACATATGTTGTTCTCTAAGTTGACTCCAAGTTGAGTCTTTATTATGTACCCATGTTGTTCCAGCCACGTCTGTTACAAAACACCATACAACTAAAGGCTGGAATACACTACACAACACTTTAGATTTTGTCCGTATTTACAGTCTGGACAAGTTGTCTGCAAATTTGACTTGACAGGCTTCATAGAAAATCACAAGATGCATGATGGACACAGAGTCCATTTTTTAGCTTCAGACTTTTTGAGTCCATCTAGTCAGAGGATATGAAACATGGTTGCTATTTTAATATTTCATGTGTCTTCTTACAACAAGGCATGTGTTTCTGCATGAGTTTGTCATGATTGGAACGACCTGAAAGTGTGGTAGTGTGTGATCCTCAGTCGTTTAGTGTATGCCCGGTTTTTCTTCTGTAAATATAAAAAATAAAAAAAAAAGTGCGAAGTGGTGTGTGGCCAAGTATGGTGACCCATACTCGGAATTTGTGCTCTGCATTTAACCCACCCAAAGTGCTCACACAGTAGTGAACATACACCCGGAGCAGTGGGCAGCCAAGGATGTGGCGCCCGGGGAGCAGCTGGGGGTTCGGTGCCTTGCTCAAGGGTCTCACCTCAGTCGTGGTATTGAGGGTAGAGAGAGTGTTGGTTATTCACTCCCCCACCTACAATCCCTGCTGGACCTGAGACTCAAACATATTGACAATAAAGCAGACTTGACTTGACTTGACTTGAAACCCACGACCCTCGGGTTACAAGTCCAATTCTCTATCCACTAGGCCACGACTACAACGTTGAAGAGTGTATAATACCTAGTGTAAGCTAGTGTGCTCCAAAACATTGACAAAATTCTAATTTAGAAGATATAAGCATTCAAAATGCACAATCTTTCACTTCCGCCAATACGGCTCAGCGATTTTCATGACATCAGTCTGCACTCAGCTTCAGATTTTCTAACCAATCAAATGCTCTCTAGAATCTAAAGCATCCTTCCCCTTATACTATAAAATACACTAAAGCTGCACCGGAAAATTTGTTTACACATTTAATTATATTATTATCGGTGATTTATAGAGTTTAAACATGCTTTCCGTTGGGGTGAATAAAGTCTGGTTTCATGTCAGTGTCACCTGAACTGTCATAGTGCACTCAGTGTGCTCCGGTCCAGAGACACAATATCGCAGAGCGGATCATGTGAATGTGTCGGCACAGACCACAAAACATATCAAACCCACCTGGATGTTAGAGGAGATTAAACATTGCAAATGGTTAGACATCCTCAGCATTATAATCAGCAATGATAAGGACACGAGATAACATCAGTGCCATGCACCAGCATTAAGTTTTTCAAACTGTATGACTGAAATTATGATTGTTTCTTTCTAGTAGTAAAAGTTATATACCAAATCTGAAGGGAAGTCTAAGTGGCTGTCACACGCTGTCAAATGCTACAATGCAAACAAAGCTCTTTTGGCTAACTTCCTGTTTCAGTGGAAATTGCGTCAACACACAGAAAGACGTTGCGAGTTTCAAGGCACTTTTTCAAGGCAGTCTTCCTACATCACACAATAGATTTATGTGAGGAACAGACCGAAATTTAAGTCGTTATTCATCGTTGTTCATAATCTTCATCTTAAATTGACCTGCCACACAAATTCTGATATCATTATTCCCAAAACCCCTCCGGTTGTTGCATGCAATAACTGAACGTGATGCAGCTGCTTGAATATGGAAAATGCCATTTGAAAGCTGCAGTGGAGATTTTCCGTCACTGTTTTCCATGCAACATTGAGACGCCTTGAAAATTGTCCTTTGGATAAATGAACAAGAGCATTTGAGTTTAGGATGACATAAGGGTGAGTAAATCTTAAAATCAACAAATTAACTAAATTACACATTGTTAACGATGGGAGCCCAGCCTTCGTATCCTGAAAACAGAGCATCATTACAGCCAAAGCTTTGGCGACAGAAGGCCTCTCTCTCCGCTCGCTTCCCTGTGGAATATCCACCCACCAGAGGGACTGGGACAGAAGGGAGGGGCCGCGTCTGGAGCTCTAGCCTAACCTGAGAGAGGTAGACTGGGCACGGAAAAGAAGCCGGGGCCCCTGGGGGCCTGTAGGTGGGAGCAGCCAGCTAGTGCGCTCCATCCCCTTGGACCGAGCTCTAATTGGAGCTGCTGGGCGAGCCGGGCCAAGTTCCCTGGGAACGGGGAGAGCCTGAGGGAGGGAGGGAGAGTGGGAGGAAGTGAAGGATGGACGGATAGAGCAAAAAGAGGGGAGGGAGGTTTAAAAATAGAGCAGGCAGATTAAGGAGCATCTGAGAGCGGTGCAGGGGATCGGAAAATCCGCCCTGCATGCCAGAGCTGACCAGACCTTCGGGGCATGAAAGCCAGCTCTTTGCCATCGAGGAGCAGGGCATGGCGTAGCACAGCCGCCCCCTGGCATACGTTTGCCCGGTCGTCGCATGGCATGCGGCCCAGACTGGGGCAGCGCTAAGAGCAGCGTCAGCCTGAAACGATGACGATCCCTAGCTAAGCTTTCACACAACAGGTGGAGAGAACAGACACCTGTGGGAGATCGCACAGACTCAGAGGAACTGTCTTACACATGGGTCCTGTGCGCAGATGCACACCTCTTATTGTGACAAACTTTGCTGTGATAAAACAACATAAAATATTTGAATAACTGTACAATGTTTAAAGAATATATATGTATTTCTTGTTTTCCATAAAAAGGATCTGAACAGCCTTAAAGCAAGATAAATTCACATGAGAAGCAAAATTGCATAATATGCTAGCAATATGCATGTTGGTTAATAGTGATAAATAAAGTGGTATCATTTATCTTATTTAAAGATAGTTTGAATGTGTTTACTGAAACAATAAGACTAAAATACAGGTTAATAGGTAGCACTTTAATATCTATTAATACCAGTTCTCTCTATTAACTACTGTAGTTGCTTATTAGCATGCATATTGTTAACATGTTGGCTATTTATTAGTACTTATAAAGTACATATTCTGCATGACCATATTCTACATCCCTAATGCTACCCCATACATAAACTTAACAACTACCTTACTAACTATTAATAAGCAGCATATCAGGATTTTTTTGAGGCAAAAGTCATAAAAAAGGAAGTCGAGTTCCCACGGGGAAGTCGTGGCCTAATGGTTAGAGAGTCGGACTCGTAATCGAAAGGTTGCGAGTTCGAGCCCCCGGCCGGCAGGAATTGTAGGTGGGGGGAGGGAACGTCCAGCGCTCTCTCCACCCTCAATACCACGACTGAGGTGCCCTTGAGCAAGGCACCGAACCCCCAACTGCTCCCCGGGCGCTGCAGCATGGCTGCCCACTGCTCCGGGTGTGTGTTCACGGTGTGTGTGTGTGTGTGTGGATTTGTTCACTACTCACTGCTGTGTGTGTGCACTTGGATGGGTTAAAGGCAGAGCACCAATTTCGAGTATGGGTCACCATACTTGACAATACGTCACGACTTTACTCACGACTTTATAGTTACTGGTTTGTTAATGGTGAGACTTAAAATAAAGTGCGACCGATTAAGAAAATTATTTTTGCAGTCTGGGTCTTGATGCACAATTAATAGAACTACCTTTGAATAACTAATTTATTTGGCTCGTGACTAACTGCGAAGGTAAATAATAGTGAATAAAAATGTATAGACAAAATGCAAGCTACTGATTCACAACAAGCAAGCAGCATTTCTTCAGTCTTTTGTGCCGCCACTCTCTCTGTGAGCAAAAACACGAGCGTGCGCAACTATGACTGACTTTATCATCGAGCACAAAGTCATCCTCTGTTCTAGGCAGAGCATGCACAATTAATTAGTAAATCATTAATTAAGTCACGCATCGATTATTTCGGTTGCAGGGCGTGGAATGAGCTGATCGCTTTAATCAAACCCCAAACAGATTGGGAAGCACCTGGTCACATGATTGTTAATTAAAACCTGCTATATTAATGCATTTAAGACGCATCCTTTAATATTCAAGCTGATGAAAAAGGACAAAAGACTCTTATATGAATTGAATACACAAAGCGGCCCTTTTTCACAATAAGACATAGCACATAAATAGGCACTCGGTTACATGCGCACACACACACATACACACACTCGTGCTCTGTTAGCCTGGCACATAGGGTCCGCTCATTACAACAATGCCAAGCTACCGGTTGCTAAGGAGACCTGTGGGAGAGGGAGTGATCCTGTTGCTATGGCAGCAAGCCTGCTTCCTGCCAACTGTCTTTCCCCATGAGACCTGACCATAGTAGGCAGAGAAAGACAGAAAGAAAGAAAGGAAGACAGGGAATTGAATGTAGGAGAGCCGGAGTGCGCGCGAGGGTGCGTTGGGGGTGTAAGAGGGGTTGTGGGTATGATGTTGAAAGAGAAAGACTTTATAAAGAACACAGCAAGCGGGGTAGCGATGGAGGAGGGGTGGCAGACAAACCACAAAACCAGGGGAGAGAATGTGCTGGGAAAATTGATAGAGTTTGAAAGAGGGAAAATAAGAGAGGCGCTTGTAAAGAGACTGAGCGAGGGCGCCTTCCGGAGCGCCATTTTCAGCCGCTCTTTCCCATGAAACGACTCGCCGACGTACCGCGCCGCGTCCCATTGTGCTCATCCGCTGGCGATGACACAAGATGGCCGCAAACTACCTCTAATTGTTCAAAGCCAACACTCGAACGCTACCTGCCAGCATGCACTTTGTTGTGAAGCGACCCGGCCCCGCTCGTTAAACTACCCTCAAACTGGCCTGGCTTTTGGGAAGTTTGTGGAACTCCGTCTTTCCTCATTAAGCGCTACAGCACGTCGTGGCTCCCATTTATCAAATCTACACCTGATATAAGCGACGTGTCATCACAGGTGTGTCTGATAAAAGACTTGACAGAATACAAATTAATTATGCTGCACTGCGCAAAAGATTCATTAAACACAAATTCAGAGGAGACGCGAGAAACAACATCGCAACAAATCAACACCCCTGCAAAACGCTGCTGTGGAAAAAACATCCTGGAGCGAGACGAGACCATGGCCGTAACCGGGCTTTGAAAATTAGTGAGGGTTAGGATTTGTGCTATAATAACCCCCACAAATACAACTCATTAAATACACTAAACACTTTAACATGGTGATGCTTGTGAAAGATTGTTTCTCTGCTTTGGCATAATGAGCATTGTTAAATTATATAATATTGCACCATTACTATCAGTTAGAGGTGGATAATTTCATCAGTTGTTTATTATTCATGCAACAATACATATTACTCAGGGGCGGACTTAACATTTAAGCAAGGTAAGCCCCTGATTCCCTTAGGGCCCCCAGGGAATCAGGAGGCCCCATCTGATATTGGCGAAACATATGTAGCCAATCACAGACATCTATTGAGTTCTGCAAGCTCGTGAATCCTCTCATTATAACAAAATGTAGATACGATGTAAATAAGAGATTCATTGTGCAGTGTAGAGAGCTTATTAATGGAAAGTCCTGAGATCGCAATGAACTGAAGTGAATGACAGCTTTTAGTGATTATAGAGGGAGCGCTCTGTGTGCATTCTAGGCTGTGTAATACTACCTCAGTAAAGAAAAGTATTGTGTTTCAAGCTATAATTTTATTTATCTTGATGCTTAAAAATGACTGTCTTGTGTGCTTTTCTTAAGTGCACATGCACCGGTTTTATTTATTTATTTATTTTTGATAATGTCTTCTTTTGTGATCCGAAAAAAATAAAAATAAGGTAGCCAAATAGGACTTTAGAACAGCATCAGGTTGACTAATTATTTACTGGTTGTGAAGGGAAAAATAAACTATAAACTATAAGAGTGAGCATGCAAAAAAAGTGTTAGGTGTAAAAGAGCACATAGTTATTATGTTGGGCCCCGACATAATACCTGGAATTTGCTATTCGCTAAGTCTGCCGCTGTTATAGTTTCATTAATAACCATTGCTATATAGATGATAACTTTGTCTTGTGCTCTTATTAATGTTTTGGCATGCCTTGAAAATTTAACTACTATACTGAATGAAACAGCATAGACTTCTTTGTGGCTAGTGTTTGCATATTTAATTTCATTCTGTAGCCTACAGATCTGTGTAATAGTGTTAAACCGTACTGTTTTTGATAGCATTCATAACGTTTCTGACAGATTATATTGTGATGTTTTTTGCATTTGCCGTACCAAATGTGGTATCCTGTCAGCAATAACCTGTCCGTGGGCTGTTTTGATTCCTGTCAGTTTAAGTGCTGATGATGCAGTGTTGCCAGATATTGCTAAGAAAACTAATTAAAACCAAACCGAAATTAGAAGATAATGATATCGCTAACCCTAAACTGCAACTTCCCACTTTATTAACTTTTATTAAGTGTCAAATTAGGTGGAAAAGACAAGTCCAAAATTGCTTATAATAGCTGGATTTGGCAACACTCGCTCACACAGCATCTCGCAGCGATCATTTTCATAACACGGACGCTGAACTTTCTTGCAAACTGTCTAAACTGAATTATACATGCAGACACTCATATGAGGAGTTTTAAACTGCAAATTAGTCATTAAGAGAACAAATTTAATTTTTGAACATGAAAAATTTACAGAGGTCTGGACCTCGGTGACCTCATAGCTGGCTACAGCCGAGGAGACAACATCCAAAAACGTGGGAAGACAAAGAGAAAAGGAGATGATATTGATCGAACTCAGGAGAAGAGGGTCAAATAAGGAGAGAAAGCCGGCGAATCTACTGTCTCAGATGTAAATGGGTTTTTTGGCTGCCTTTAGATCACAATTGGTTCCATACTGCCATGCTCTTCTGCCTTTGTGAGGTTTTTCGGTTTGATTACGGCTCTCATGACAGCGCTGTTTAAATGAGAGACAGAGGAGCACTGGCACATATTCTCCCACATATAAAGTGGGAATAAAGTTGGTTTGGGAAGGAGGGGGCGCTCCGAATTCTTTCCTCAGCTGCGCGCAGACGCGAATCAGGCTGTTAAAGACATCTATCTGTCTCTCTGTCCGGGTCTGTTTCTCATTCACAGGGAATGTGGCGTCTGTCGAGAACGGGAGTCTGGCCCTCCACACGGACACAAACGCACATATTCGTTCATTTGTTTATGCACACATTTGGAGCCACGGCCATTATTGACTTAGTCATGCATGTGTTTATTTCCAGAGCAAGCCGTGTCTGCCGAGCCCCTCTGTTCTCCAACCTCTTTACAGGGGTTATAGGGTTCACTTGGGATTCTCCCACATTAGCCCAATCTCTCTAATTCAACATGAACACCACTCTGCTCTATGTCTGCCAATAACTTCTTCCCAATGGAGCTCCGTCGTTCCACATTCATTCATTCTTCCTAATGCAATTAGAACTTGCAAAAATAATGATTGGTTTCAAACACGTTCCCGTCTGTCACTGGACGGTCAGCAGATAGACCAGCCCCAAACATTTTTTGAGCTGGTGTGAGGTGTCAGACCAAAACATTTTAAGTTGATTGTTGAGACCATGCACTGCATCGCAAACCAACGGTTTCAACAATCTACTTTGCAATGTTTTCGGGAACACAGCCCAGGTCAGGATTCTCGAACAACTATGCTTGAATGTCTCTGCATAGTAGGCTACGTTTACACGACAACAATATAGTCAAAAACAGAAAAGTAAAAACAGAACGGCAAACTCTTGAGCAGCAGCAACAGTACTATGTACTCCGCCATTGTTGTGTATGTTTGTTCGCACTTGTAAGAATACAGAGCTATCTGCTTGTGAAGGGTTCAAACCTTCGTTATCCTAATAGTCATTTATAAGCACTTTTCACTTTCAAAAGTCTATAGTATACACTATAGTCTCCACTAATGGTGTACCTGACACCAATATTTTAATGATTCAGAAAAGATGAATCACTGTCTGGTCACCTGAGATCTCAGTATGGAGATAAGGGAGGGGGGAAGTGGTGCGTGGCCAAGTATGGTGACCCATACTTGGAATTTGTGCTCTGCATTTAACCCATCCAAGTGTACACTCAGTAGTGAACACACACCCGGAGCAGTGGGCAGCCAATGCTGCGGCGCCCGGGGAGCAGTTGGGGGTTCGGTGCCTTGCTCAAGGGTCTCACCTCAGTCGTGGTATTGAGGGTGGAGAGAGTGTTATTCACTCCCCCACCTACAATCCCTGCCGGACCTGAGACTCGAACCCACAACCTTCAGGTTACAAGTCCAACTCTCTATCAATTAGGCCACAACTGCCTCTGATAAAGACTAGAATCAAGATTTTTCGGTAGCGAGTGTATATTAGCACCATTTTTTGATTGCTTCTGGGATCTGATAGCGCAGTCTGAGCCGTAAACGCTCACGTCTGACATCAGATTCAACAACTGAGCAGAATGAATGATGAGAAATGTTCACTTTAGATCTCTGATGACTTTGGTATCCTGCCAAACATTCTGAGACATTTTAGAGATCTTTTTCTGAAACGCTGGAGGAGACACATCTGAGATAACTTTCTTAGAGATATTAAAGGGATCTCATTTGTGATTATTCTTTCCTATAGTTTTCGTCTCAATCTTTGGTCTGAATCTATGGGAAAACGTAAGGTAGGTCCACATTTCTTCGAACAAAGACAGCCCAATTAAGTCAGTTTGAGTTAGGGTCTGTGCACCGAAGAGAGAGGCGGAGAGATGGAGCGCCGAAGAAAGAGGCAGTCCATAAAAGCAGTCTAACGAAGGGGGAAAAGGAGGGAAATAGAGGAAGAGGGGTAAAAGAGGAGAGCTCGAGCGACTTTGTAGCCGAAGCGAAGCAACTTCTCTTCTTTTTTTTTTCAGCTCCTCAATGGGAAGACATATGAAATATTAATAACAGCTCTAGCCATCGACTTCAGAGGCCCGCGCTAAAACTTAGTGTCTAATGAGACTCAGCTCATGAATTGCTAATGAGGATGCTTGGAATGTGTGTTTTAAGTGTTTGTGTGCGTGAGCGTGTGTGTTGTGATGGGGGGAGGGGTCATTTGGTTGTGTGTGTGTATGCACGCTCGGGGGTGTGTATGGCGGGGGGATGAGGGATGCAAAGTCTTTGGGAGACTTAACGGAGAACTTCATTAAAAAGCTGAAGTCTACACACACACACACACAGTGAATATTCAACAGCCTCACATGCATACACACTCACTTAACATACATCTATGACTGAACAGACTCTTAAAGACCTATAGACAAAATATTTCTTGTCACAAAACAGTGAATGACACTCTGGTTTTATAATCTTAGAGTTGTTGGCATATATATATGAAGGCTTTTAACATATTTCATTCAAACACTGTGATGTTACGCATACCACCAAAACTCTTTAATGAAACATTTTTTATTTCATTTACATGTTTTCTGAATGACTGGCATATTTCTTCTGAACATGTTCCGTTATATAAAAGCAAATATATATATATATACTGTATATATATATTCAACACACTACTGCAGTATACTTGTGCAGCGTGCAAAATGTGAATATGCAGAAGCGCAAAAGAGATTTGTGAGTTTCAGAAGGGGAAGATCTTCAGTGTACAGTAACTGAGATGTCTGTCTGTTCCTCACACAACTACTGTGACTTCAGAAGATATGGAATAGCAGCTTTGTGGTACTTTTATGGTAACTTTTAGTCATTTTTGAAGCTCAACAGTCTCAATACTCATTCACATTTATTGTGAATAATATATGCTTTTGTTTTCCACAGAAGAAAGCAATCATATGGGTTTGGGATGATGAAGATGGTGAGTACATGATGCAATGTTTTGGCATGAACTGTTCTTTTCCAAATCTAAAACTGATCTAAAACCTTATGATAATAATATGACGAACTGCTGATCTTCTCAAGCAGTCCAGTGAGAAGTCATCAAGCCATGTGGACCATATTAAATCAGTTCTTTATCAATGAGCAGTAAAGACTCAAGATACAGTGGCATCGTGTTGAGTCGCAATACACACAGTCTGACCTCATTTTTGACCTTTTTTGACCTGAATGTACAGTAAATATAAATGTACACAATATGTGGCTTTTTGTGTTTGTGTTTTCTGGCACAATTATGCGAGCATAGAGAGTCTGAAGTCTACATGCGCTGAAGTGCCTAGGTCTGCTTCTGCACATGCGATGGAGAGATTATGTGTCAGTGTGGGTTTATTCATATATTCGGGATAAACGCTGGCCTGCGATATTCCTCTCTTCTATATGTCTGTGTGTGAGTGTGTGTGTCTTTCCGCCTGAGTGGCGCTGTCGGTGGGCATCGCTCAGATTCAGCTCGGCAGGCCGAGCAGATCATTAACAGAGACGGGAGAGAGAGAGAGAGAGAGAGAGAGAGAGAGAGAAATCGGCTTTGTTCAGAATGGAATATGAATGCTTACTATGCAGTATACAATGAATATTATGTTTAAATAGTATAGGAAACTGTGCACAGCATGCAGTGATTTTAGCATTATTTATAAAAATGATTAACTTTTGTATTTTGTAAAAAATATAATAATAATAATAATAATAATAAATAAAAAATCACAGATGTTGTATTATTTCTGGTTCATTGGAACACATCAGGCACACCAGTGCATTGTGGGATACCGTGTGCCTTGTATATTTATATACTGCACATTTTGGCAAATGAAGTAGGTCATCTGTGCATACATTATTTTGCATACTGTGCTTAGTATATATAATACAGAAAGAGTAGGAGTAGAACTGGCTTTGGGCTTCTCATTATCTGTCTTGAGAGGAGAAGAACGCCGGCCGGCCAGCTCACTGTTCACAGCCGCAAACACACAGCCGTCTCTCCACATATCCGTCCAATTCGAAAACTCGCTCCAATTTATGTCTTTGAGTGTCTCCCAATCACAGTTTTTAAAGGTTTAATGTGTTTTCCTCTCTCACTGTCTGCATTCAGAATAGCATACTACTCTCACTATTTCTGCAATATGCATATTTCATCATATTCATCAAACAATTATGAAATAAAAATGTTTTATGTTATCAAAAAATAGGCAGGAGAATAATTAGAAATGTTTCATGTGACACTGAAGACTGGAGTAATGATGCTGAAAATTCAGCTTTGATCAGTAAAATGTATTTTACAATATATTACAACGGAGAATATAATATTTTAAACTGTGATAATATTTCATCATATAGTTTCACTGTATTTTTGATCAAATAAATGCAACCTTGGTGAGGAGAAGAGACCTCTGGGCAAAATAACTTTCCATTTTAAAAACACAGCTTTAATTTAAATCTTTAATTTGACTCATTATTTAATCAAACTGCCTTATAGACATTGTTACACAAATTTGCAAACTGTTTAATTTTCATTAAAATAACTGAACACTACACACAAGCATAATTGCTTAGTATTGCATAACAACAGCAGTTAAGCATTTATTCTATATAATTAAATATAAATATGTATTTAAAATAGTAGGCACACATGTTCACTGCACAGTATGCAGCAATCAGAAAGCTAATATTACATATATTATATTATATTAGATTAGATTAGATTAGATTAGATTAGATTAGATTAGATTAGATTATATTATATTATATTATATTATATTAGATTAGATTATATTAGATTATATTAGATTAGATTAGATTATAACCACTGACATTTATTCTAAATAAATAAACAAGTGTTCATAAGAGTTCATTAATTGTGAATTGGACTATACTGGTCAAATAGAGCAGAGGGTGAAATATTATTATGTTGCTTTGGAGCTGTAGATTGAGAATATCTGAATCTGGCACAATAATACCTATAGCTAAAGCAGCTGTTGTTTATGTTTTATGGTAATATTTGATAAGTATACTTTTTATGAAAAATAAAAGTCATAACATAAGGTTATCAAACCAAGGATATAGCATGCTATGCAGAGCTGAAATGGTGTCACTCAAATAATGAAGCTCCTGTCTGCTTTTGACATCGATCTAAATCATCTCAAACAGTAAAAAGGACTGTTTCAAGTACATGTCTGTCTCATTTCAATTCTACCACCCCTCTTCCAACAGCCTCTTTCCTCCTTTTTTAATTCCCTCATGGTTTTCTTTTCCACCCCTCTTTCCTTGGCACTAGTTAATACGCAGATTAATGTTACTATTAACACACTGATGGAGTCCGATGGCAAGCCATCAAAGACAATAAAGATGCTTAATGGAATCCAGGATTTGATGTAGTCAAAATTTGTAGTGAGGCTATAAATCAAGAGAGACGGTAACTCAAAAAAATATTTAAAACAGTGTGAGAATGTGTATGTTAGAGCAATAGAAAGAAACTGAACACTAGATTCCAAAGTCTAAAAATCCTTAAAGAAATGGTTCACCCAAAAACGAACATTCGCTCATTATTCACCCTTGTGTTTAGTCTTTTTTTTTTCTGTACACAAAAACTGTGCCAACATTCTTCAAAATATCTTCTTTTGAAGATAAATAAGTAAATAAATAACTCATACAAGTTTGGAGTAGATAATGATAGAACTTTAGTTTTTGGGTGAACTGTCCCTTTAAGGAATATGTTCAAGATGTTTTCTGTAATAATTTAAAAGGATCCTCTAAAGTCGGGTGCACACTGTGCATTTTTCCTAATCTTTTACAACTGTTGCTTGTCAGTATGATATGACCCCAGATGTTGGGCAAACGCCAAGGCAAACTGTGCGACTATCGTTTATGCCAGACTGTATGGATTACAAAATACTTCTGTCACAATTGACCACCAACATCCTCACTTTTGAAAGTCTGACAAAGTCAAGAAAAAGCACAGTGGTTGCATCGGTCACACTGAAGATGGAAGGTCAGATGAAGCGCATTGCATTGTGGGATACACCATTGCACACACTGAGCTCTTTTGTGTATTACACAGTTTGGAAACATTTAGTGCGTCATCTGGGTATTCCACGGTGTGTATAAACAGAAATTGAAACAATAAGCAAATAAATAAAAGTAACAACAAGGAATGAAGGCAACAATTGTTCAGTTTAAAATACCAGATTCTTATAGAATTCTGCTTTGGTCCCTTTAGAATCCTTTAGGACTGGTTCTATATATATATATATATGCATAGATCATTACAAGTGTGTAAAAGATAAATCATCAAAACGAGAAGCCATAAAATCCAGAGAGTGAGCGACTGAGAGAGGCGAGTGAGACTCAGGGTTCATTCCAGGCCATGTGTCGTGTCTGAGAGTTAGCAGTGACATGGGTAGCATATTAAATGCTTGGGCCTGCATCCTGACCCATTTTCATCAAACTGACAAACATCCACACACTATCTGCTTCATAAAAATATTCCACCACACACAGACACATCAGCACACGCTTATCTACCATTTAGCTATGCAAATAAAATATACTAGACAGAAAGTGAATATTCAAATCTATTCAGCGGGAAATATGTGGAGAGAGAAACCGTTGACATTTTGCAAGAAATACCTTCGAGATATTGCCTCACGTAAAGAGAAACATGACCTTGATCTCAAAACATATTGCTCTTAACACACTTTCAATTCTGAATGAGACCGGCGAGATTCTGTAGGATGAAGTCAAACTGAGGATCGAGAAAGACGCTGCTAAGATTATTCAATAAACTCTGGTCATTTTTTTTTCAATTACTTTATCTCATACTTCCTGCTCTTCACCCGCCTCTGTCTTGCCTCAGAAGAGTTAGTAGATGACTAATTTGGATATCAGACAAAATGTGTGGAGTGGGATATCAGCTAGATCTCTGTTAACTGTTGTTAACCTTTAATATTTTTATTATAATCTTATTATTATTATTTATTTATTATTTTTTTATCTGGCAGGATCTAACATTTGCTAAAAACCAAACTATTGTTAATTGTTTTTTTTTTATATAAACTCATAAGCCTATGCAGTAGGGTTAGATTGATTGATTGATTGATTGACATGCGCACACACACACACACACACACACACACTGTTTGTGTTAAAAACATGAATAATACTACATCTTGTGAAGCATATATTATGTAGGATCCTAGACTTACCATTCAAACATTTGGGTTCACCAAGTCTGCATTTTATCAGTCAAAAATACAGAAATAACTGCAAAATTGTGGAATATTATTACAATTTAAAATAATTGTGTTATATTTGAATACACTTTAGTAGTGTAATTTGTTTATGTGATGTAAAACTGAATTTCCAGCATCATTACTCTAGTCTTCAGTCTCGCACGATCCTTCAGAAATCATTTTGATACGCTGATTTCAGGTTATTATTATCATTATTGAAAATAGTTTTTTATACTGAAAATACTGAAATATTGAAATTGGAATCTTTTGTAACATCATACATGTTTTTAGTCACATTAATTGAATGCATCCTCGCTCCATAAATCCTTACTAACCCCAAGCCATATCTAATAATGTCTACATTTCTGAACATTTTGTCACTGTTTTGTAGATCCCTCATAACCTTATTTCATTTGTGTCAAATAAAACATCTGCCTGAACTTAAGTTCATTGTGATATAATTGATTCAAATGAATCCAGCACATAAAAACAAAAGCTGGCTTTAAATGCCACGTTCTCTTTTCCTGTGTGAGCCGGTGGTTTTAGGCCTGAGTAATCTGGATGTCAACAGTCGGAGTCTGCTCCGTGAGACGAGGGTCAGTCCTACAGCGGATGTGGAGCCGCACTGGCATGCATTAATCATAGCTGCTCTCCTCTCGCCCATTACAGCTCATTAATCTCAGTTTGCCCAGTGTCTTATAAAGATCTGAATAAATATGTAAGCACCTGATAATAGCAGCACATGCCAGGCTTCAGAGTCAATTGTCTTTAATGCATACAGACTCTGGCTAGTATCTAAGAGACTGTGGTCGGGGTCAGAGGTCACGGAGGCATCTGTCCTATCATCCAACTTACTTGATTCTGATGCTGAACTGCTGTGGGCGACAGGCCCAGGTGAAAAATCACACCAAAGAATGGGAATATAATGCTTAGTCTGCTGCAACATCACTGAAAGCGATATTTCTGAAAGCACGGGAACGGAAAAGCGCTAGCGGCCACGTGACACTCGAGGGTGTGTGTGTGTGTGTGTGTGAGCAGAGCTTCGTGTCTTTAATTAAGGTGGAATCAAGGCAGGATCTGTGCTGCCATGATAACGAGCCTCATCTGAATTATTAACGAGAGCTGCACCCCCCTGGACGTGAAATCCCGTCAGACTGTCTCTCACACACGCGAACAAACAATTCCAGCACATGCATATAATAACGCACAAATAGTATCCGACCATATACTGAGGTGCAACACACCGACGTATATAATATCTATGGAACATCAAACTGTTACAGGTTTATCTTCTTGCCGTACAAATATGAACTATAATATTTTCTTCTTTTTTGTTAATTGTTAGTTATGGTCTCAGGGGCAAACTTCATTGGCCAATATTGTTACACTCAGTACATTATAACTGTCTACAGACCCAATGAAACAGCATAATGAGTGCAATTTATTCCCTGTCTGGACACATTCCACCCCTGATTGTCATAAAGAGAAGAACATAAAGAGGAAAAAAAAAAAAACAGCATTTTGCTGCAATACTGCCACCTACTGTGTTGGAGAGTCTACCAGAACTGAATTATTTATGTAGCATTAACATGATATTGATATTTCATTTTTTTACATATTACAGTCATTGTCAATACTGGTATATATCAACATCATCAACATCCCTACAGCCAATCACAGTGGATTTTGCAATTTCTGTATTCAGTATGCATCAGATAGGTCTATTGAGAATAAGAATTAAGACTTAAAAAGTCATTGTGATTTTTCTTTCACATACTGTATCTCAACCACTGATCTTGTCTCCAATAATAACCCTCATTCTAATTTATTTCTACATGTCATGTCTCAACTGTACAATATGCTGTAGAGTTTTCAGTATGGCCGACTGCGCTGCAGTCACTTCTTCTACACAGTCTTTGTGGGAGTAACAATGACAGTGTTTCTCCAGAGCTGAGGGCATCCAACTGAACCACGGCTCTGGCCAAATAACCTGGCACTGAGATCTGCCCCGCATCAATGCCAGGCTGGCCAGCGCTGCCACAGCTGGGGTGAATGAGGAGCCCGGTCAACAATTACAAAATTACTGCCACTGATGCTCATGTTTCTCTGTCTGTTTCTCACTCTTGTGTTACTAAGTGTGCTCATTATCTCCTCTACAGTTTCTGTGCCTATTCCTCTCACATTATCACTCAGTTATGAAGTTATAAAAGTTACAGCAATGAAGATAAAAGGAAAGTGTGTTAACTTTGAATTTAGCGACCGTCCCCTCTTTTCTACATTTATATCTTAGATAATTCACAACAATTGCAAAGGAGGCCTTCTTTATAGTTCAACTGTTTCTCCAAGAAAGGAATGAGATTAGATCAAATTCTGACTTTTGCTCAAGTCTCCTGCTTCTCAGATATTTCTTCTGACAAAAAAAGTCAAGATTTTCATCAATACCTTTCCAGACTGAATGTTTTGAACTTTACTATCCACATTCATTGTACAGCTCTAAACTCTTGCCAACAATTGTATCAGTCTATTTTTATTTCTCCTCGAGGAAAAACGTCTGAGGAAAAAAGTGATGTTTATACGAAACATGACTGAGATCTCCAAGTTCTTTGAAAAAGCAACCTCTGAGCTATATAATTCTACTTTGGCTATAGATAAAGCTATAGACAACATATAGTCTCAGTGTCTGGAAAAACCTATAAACCGCTGTAGACACACATGCATTAACGGTGAGCCCCATCCCATTACTTATTTTTTAAATCACAGATAAACGCAATAAATTCTTGGAAGGCTTGAGGAAATCTGATTAGTGATTTCATACGACTCAACAGCCAGTTACAGGATGTGACACACTCTTTGTGTACTATTAAACCAGATGCCTCACATCAGCGGGCTCCTCTGAAAACCTCACGTTATACCACAGATACGTAGAGACACTTAAAAAAAATGCGAACATGAAAGTAAAACACTCCAATATGGCATCCGTCCATGAACCGCATGCATTGGTCATTTGAATGAGCCATGAGTGTTCTTCGTTGCTCTCCTGCCCGCCGTAAAACAGCCATAATCCCAGCCGTCACACAAAACCAGAACTATTAATAGCAGCTAATTGATTCCAAAGACGGCGAGGCTCAATGTCCAAGCCAGGCCAACAGAGAGACACGGAACCGGCTGCCACAGTTTAGACAAGCCTCTTTCGGACAGGATTACACAACAGTTATTAAAGACTGCTTTCAATGGCACTGACTGCATGTGATCTCTGTCTGCTCCAAACCACCTTCAGATCCATCATCTATCTATCTATATATCTATCTATGTTATATATGAGTGCCAAGGAGGTTCTGTATATTCCAGGGTAAATATGTTTTTGTGTTTGTTGTGTGTATTGTTTGTGTGAGCGCACGGCCTGCATGTGTCAGAATTAAATGCGCATTAAAATCCGCCGCCAAATGTTATGAGGCCAACATGTGTGAGCATGGTCTGTTTTCCACAACCTTATTTTGATTGAATCAAGTTGTTTTTCTCCATTTTTTCCTCCCGGCAGCCAATCAAATCTCTAGCCTTATGGGAACATATGAGCGGCATACCGCCGCGCATGCCTGGGCAGCACAAACAAGTCGTGTAAGGAATTAAACCAGATTTAATTTCAGTTTAAAACTACAGGATTAAGATTAGTTTAGCCCAGCTCTTTGTCCTCTGTATCCAATGAGAAAACAAGGCTTTAGCGTGAGGTAAATATCCCATTTAGAAATATTATAAACTCCTGTTGTTTTGATGATGTAATAAAAGGCCTGTGTGTATCAACTATTACACACATATGAAAAACAAAAAAAACTATTTGTTAGATGAGATGAATCCAAACAAGAGCACGCCATCCTTTTAGACCAAGAGCAAATGGGACAATAGATTTTTTATTTTTTTATGAATATTGATATTATTAATACTGATGTAATAACAATACATTTTAAAGCTTTTATTTCTGTATTAATTCTAGGATATTAAACAAAGACATAATGTTCTTCTGGCTGCTTTTGTCTCTTATCTATAAAAGGCTACAATAAACATCTCCAGTTGGTTGACTTCATAATTTTCTGTCATTCTGGATGTTTTGTGATGTGATCTCGGTGCTCTAAAATGCTTGCCAGAAAGCCACAAACCACAGGGAGAAACAGAATTCAAATTCAGCTGTCTGGCTATCATTTTCTAACTTAGATGTTAGTGCTGAGGGAACCGAGAGAGAGACAGACAGACAGAGGTCCCTTGGGTTCTCCATGAAGCTTGTGCTTTGAGAGCATGTGCATACAGTTCAAACTAACAAATCTGATCTAATTAAAACCTTTGAACCATATGACACAAAAAAATGAACAGCTGAAACATTCAGCTTGTTTTTTTTCTTTTTTTTTTCTTTTGCCAACCAATGTGGTGCAATTATGCGGTTGCAATTGCTTCACTAAATAACCCTTTTTGATTATGTAATGTTTTAATTACAATTTTACACCGCCTATTTTATTTCCCATGGTCTTTTGGATGGATGTCAGAACTGAAGAGGAGAAGGGAGGAGGAGGAGGAGGAGGAGGGTGCGTGTTGGAGATCTCGGAGCAGACAGACAGGCGTGCGCGCGCGCGGGGGGGAAGCGGACTGGACCGTGCGTGTCCCCCAGGTGACCTGCCTACTCCAGCTCATCTCACTGACCGCGTCACAATCAAGCGATGCGTCATAAACGCGATCGTTGCGTCACACGCGCCCAATATTACGCTTTAAAATATTGCAAGAGCAATGAACTCATTGAACTCTAGCTCGTCCCCGACTCTCTGAAAGCGTTTCAAACCTACGCTTTAGTGACCAGCCCTCAACGTGTCAAATGCATGTAGGTATCTGGCACGAGCGAAGAACTGCCTTTTGTATAATGCGAGATGCCTACAGAGCATGCAATTCTAATACACACACAAACACACATTAGCGCGCGCGCTATCAGGTGCATGGCAACCGTACCTTCCAGCCGGCGGAGCTATTGCTGTCTCCTTTATCCTTGAAATAGGGCACAAAGCGCACCATCCAGTCGTAGATTTGTGACAGGGTGAGCCTTTTCTCGGGGGTGCTCTCAATGGCACGCGTGATCAGATCCGCGTACGACTGGTTGCCCCACGCGTTCCGGCGCGACGACTTGGATTTGCGCAGCTGGCCGGCCACATCCAGCGCGGCGCCAGACATGCACGCAGGGGCGGCCGCTATAGGAGCAGGGGCGCCGGCTGGATGCTTGAACTCCGTCGGCGCCCCTCCGCTCCGGCACGCCGGCACGTTGCGCGGCTCCACTTTGACCGGCAGCGCGCGGCTCTCCTCCTCCGGACACGGCAGCGGCCAGGTGCATGACCTCGGGCGGCAGTGCGGCTCATAGTCGGCGTCCAGTTCAACCTGATGCGCGTCTATCCCGCTGCTCTCCATCATTAACATGCTGCTTTTGAGCGTCACAAGGCAAGGTCAAGGGGAAAAGCAACAATGCGCTCTTAAATCCAGTGAGGGTGGACTGTGTGGGGTTCTCTCTGTCTGTAGTCTTTTTACAGCAAATGCAAAACGTGAATAAACGCAGAAGCACCGGGATCCGTGAATAGACTTCTCATTCTCGTGTCTCTGGTCTGCTGTTGTGTACTAAACGCGCAAAAGCATCCAATGCATCACGATGTGCAACAGTCTGTCTTCCATATTACTGAACAATTCAGTTACACGCAAGCGGGTGTCCATAGGGCTGAGGTGCTAAAATCACACACCCATCACTGAAGCGTCTCGTGCATGCAAAGTCCCTTTAATCGCGCGCTCGCACCAACTGTTGATTGCTTTGACAGACGGTCTGACAGACACGCTTGTAAATCTATCTCATCAAGAAGGGCGAAATCAGTTGACTTCCTCTGGAGTCTGGCCACAGTTCCCGTTTGTCTGGAGCTCTCCCGTCCCTTTCTCTCTCTCTCTCTCTCTCTCTCTCTCTCTCTCTCTCTCTCTCTCGCTCTCTCTCTCCGCAGATTTGTAAGCGGTGTCTCTTCGCACGAGCGCAGCCACTATTACTGATAGTAGACACGGCGTGAATGGAGCCGCGCGATTCAGCCGCGTCTTCTCCCGATTGTGTTTTCCCCCCTTTTCTTTGCGTTAGATAAAATATTCAGACGAGCATTCCTTCCACATCGGTTCACGCCTGTTTGCGGATGACTAGACTGGGCTGTAGCGGCGGATAAATGCTGCTATCAGATAATTGGACGGCGCTTGAATCAAGTCACTCCCTCCAGAACAGGTTTATCCGGGGGACGCGCATCTTCTACCACACAGCATGCATGCCTCTTTAGACAGATTTACATGTGCAGAATTTCCTTGCAAGTCCATCTCTGATGGCAAGTCGTTTTAACATTTATTCCAATTAGTACACTGTAAAAATTATTTTTTTTCGAAGTAGTAAATAAAAGTAATTATTGGAGCATGTTTTACAAGAAAATACTACAATATGTTCAAATTTCACATTTATTTCAATGTTATTTGCTGTTTCTTTGTAATCAACTGTTAATTTACTAGCAGCTCCTGAATGGAAATAAAAGTGTATCTATTACTTTTTCACTATCGTTATACACTACTTGGATTGAATCCAATATAGGCTTAATATAAATCAAGTGAGAAGAACAAAATGTTGCTATTTCCAAATGGAATAAACATTGGAGTCTAATAAACAGGCCGTCTACATATATACCAATAACTGTCAGAATGGTTATGAATATGTATTAGGTACGACTGTATAGGTACAATCAACTGGAATAGTCCATATTAAAACTAATAGGTGCATTCAACTGATATGCATACTAGCTGTAAATAAATATGGGGATCTGTGGAAAATATATTATGACAAAAATGGTCATTTGTTGGATGTAAAAATAGTTGATGACGTGTAGCAAAAGAATAAGTGCTAGGCCTATTTCTAAGCAATTATTAAATTCGTGTAACATATGAAATAGATGCTAGTGATAGTAATATAGTATCCTTAATAATTAGGTCACGCTTTATTTTACGGATTAATTCTCGCCACTAGTAAACCCTTAACTGCGACTTTTCCCAATGTGCTGATTATTAATAGTTAGTAAAGTAGTTGTTTAGTTAAGCTATTGTGTAGGATTAGGGATGTAGAATATGTCCTTTATATGTTCTAATAAACAGCAGATATGTAAATAATAGGCATGCTAATAAGCAACTGAATTGGTCCCTATACTAAAGTGTTGACTTACTATTGAGATGACAAAAGCGTATTGTTATTGCTATATAAGTTATATATAGCAATAACAATAACTATATATATGCCATGTGTGTATCTATGCATGTATATAGTGAATAATGGAAATGTCCATGCAACTTGCTATATATTTCCAAATTTTGCACTGGATTTATTTCTAATATAATTTGTCAGCGTTCATATTCGGAAATGCAATGCAACCTGTTGCGTTGACAGGCGGAGGGATGTGAGCGGGGTGGCCATGCATGCGTTTAACAAGGCTTTACTGCCCACATGATGATAGTTCCCATTGAAAAAACGGTCGAGAGCGGCTATTCATGGATGCATGTCAGTAGATAATCTCCACCCCAACATCATATTATCCACGAGAGACGCCGCAGCTCCAAAAACACTCTGCCAAGCGTGCTTCGGATGAGGAGGGTGCGTTTCTTTTGGAAACGAATGCTTTTGGCAAGCGTTTCTCTTGTCTGTGAACAAATGTGACATTCAGAGCGCGGCTCGTGTTTGACTCGCTAATAAATTGACCGAGGGGATTCCGCCCACGCCGCGAGCCACTGCGCACTACCGAATCTGACAGGGGGAGGGGCCAGCGGACGCGCTCCGCCAATCACCGACAGATGCCGCTCCGCGCTCATTGGCTGTGCCGCGGCACAGGTGGTCGGTGCCAATCTGCATTTATAAAAGCCGTAACCCCCTTTATGGGTGGAAAATCCCCCAACGGTGACGTAACGGTGGACCATTGACAGCTGGTCGTCAATGGCAACCTAATCCTCCAATGCTCTGTAGTGGAATGCTTTCATCTGATTAAATGCTGCTTTTACACACAAAATGTGGAAAAGAGAGGGAGAGCGAGAGGTAAAAGCAGAGGAAGGTAGGGATAAGAGAGAGAAACGCTGTAAATGAGAACAAACAGAGGTTTAATTCACAACACATGGGCCTGTGGTTTTGGAAAAGAGATTGTTATGCACCACAATGAAGATGTAACAGGAATGTGGTGTGACTCGTCCAGTACGGAATGAAAACACTGAAACTGAGCCAGCTGTTCTTTTGTGTGTGTGTGTGTGTGTGGGGGGGGGGTGTTTACTGTTTTGTTTCAGTGACAGGTTCCATTGAGTTCCAATGAATGCAATAGAGATTGAGAACATGCCCCGCAAAACGGTAAAATAAATAAACAAAAACAAAATGTTCAATAGTTTCATGTTTTATACAGAATTATATTTTCAAAAATAAGTGAAATATTCACTGGATAAAGCTCAAATCTCCCCTAAAAAATTCTAAATTCTATTAGAACTGTGGTCTAGTGGTTAAGTATTTATAAGCCCATAAAAATGGCAAATACCCAAAAGATTTCAAGGTCCATGAATGTGTAGAGGAGTCCAGAAGTCCCTCTTGAAATTATAGACAGGTGGAATCATTCTTTAGACAAAATTGTCTAGCCTTTGACTAATGCAACCTGGTGTCACAGTTTCTCAGGAACACGGAACGAGGACACGGAGAATTCACCAATCTAGAGTCTTTAAGATCCAACAGGGTTACAAGGAGCACAGGCAGGGAAAACATTCAAGGACCGACCAACACTAACTGAATGGACTGGGGCTTTTAAAGACAGGACAATCAAGGAACGCAGAGACCCGAGGAGTCCCGAGGCGATGGCGGGTCGACCAAGGCAGAGCCAGAGGGATGAGGGAGCCTGGTGGAGCTGATGGATAGATGGGTGACGGTGGAGGCGAGGGAGATAGGAGCCGAAGTGAAGCCACTGGGTCTACGGGCCAAGGCGGAGTCCGGGCCACGGAGGCTGGAGGCGGAGGTGAGGGATACTCCAGCCCCGGCGACGCTAGAGGATGGCAGACCCGCGGGGCACCGTACAGATAGGGGGCTGAGGGCAAGCGGAGGGGCTGCCAGACGACAGCAGTGGAGGAGGCGGGCATTTTCGAGGAGTGGGCACTGGAGGATCGGAAGTCCCCTCCATGTCCAGCAGTCCCAGATGTATCATCAGCTCACCCTCAGCCGCGGTGCAGGGGGCGGAGCTCCACTCACTCCGCTCTCGCACCTGATCTGACGCGTTGGGCTCAACTTCCGGGACGATCTTCCGCTCAGTCGCTCGGCTTTGCGCTGGCTCGTTGATCGCAGCGGGAAATGTCTCTCTGTCATCGGTGGGCTCGGGCTGATGCTCCGCACTGCGGGGAGATGGTGGGCTGGAGTGGATCTGGCGAGATCATCCTCAGGAGAGACAGTGAGGTGCGATCCGTTTTTCGCCAGAGTCCACTCCACGAAGGCGGTAAAATCCTTTCGAGGACCATCTTCAGACGACAGCGCTCTGCACGCGGTGTTCAGGCTTGCATCATAGAATGCGCAGAGCGCATCGTCCGGGTAGCTGGTGACGTTAGCTAACAACAGGAACAGTCTTGTATGGTCCTCAAGAGATTTGTCCCCCTGCTCCAGCAGGAGGAGGAGGAAATCGGGCCGGACGCCGGGATCCATGGGAAACACAACGGAAAGAAAAGCACTGAGAGACAAAACGGAAACAAAAAACGGAGGGTACACACACGGAGGTACATGTATTCGGTCGGTCCTTCTGTCACAGTTTCTCAGGAACACAGAAGCACGGAACGAAGACACGGATAATTCACAATTCTAGAGTCTTTAAAATTCAACAGGGTTACAAGGAGCACAGGCAGGGAAGACATTCAAGGACCGACCAGCACTAACTGAATTGACTGGGGCTTTTAAAGACAGGACAATCAAGGAACTAAGGAGAGACACCTGGAATCAAATTAACAATTAACATGAGGGAGAAACTGGGTCACAGAACACATGGGGAGCAAAAACACAACAAAAACAGTCCAATATCCTGACACCAGGGGCCCGTTTCAATAAGGAGGTTCAACCAACTCTGAGTTTAAACTTGAAATCAGAGTTGACTTACTCTGAGTTTTCGGTTACAGAACAGCTGAACTGACTTGGTTGTGACTGATACATTGAGGTCTAAAGACACAAAACAATCGGTCTGTGCAAGAACAGTATTTATATATTTTTTTACCTCTGATCCGCCGCACAGATATCGTCAGGAGCCACAGGGTTTAATTTGGTTTTGTCTGTGTATGTTTTTTTTTTCTCTCTCAAAGCCGTGAGTCCCATTGATTGCCATTATATGACTGACAGACTGCACTGTTTGAGCTAAAAATCTTCATTTGTGTTCTACTGAAGAAACAAAGTCACCTATATCTTGGATGCCCTTGCGGTAAGCAGATAAACATCAAATTTTCATTTTTGGGTGAACTATCCCTTTAAGAAAAACGGTAGTGAGCTGTTCAAATAATTTAGCTGATTCAGTTATTTTAGTGTTATATATTTTCTGCTGCTCATTTCAAAGCATATTTTAACAAATCTACGTGCACGTTTAACATGTTGACCTCCAGTGTGAGGTAGTTATTTATTTTTATTCAGTTTTCACATTTTTGAGTTGTGAAAATAAAAATAATAATAATAATAATAATATGCCTGAAAAGGTAGAATTTTGATATGCTACAAAAGAGTTGTTGTAAAACTTAATGGTCACAGTTATGTGGTTTTGAAATATGTTGTATCAAAGCAAATAAAATAAAAAATAAAAAAAGGTTTTTGTTTTATCTTCCCAGAAAATTAATAATTTTAATATATGCTGTGGAAAAGCAAATAAGCAGAAAAAAACTATTATTTAGCAAAAAAATTATAAAATGCCTTATTTTTCAATTGAGAACTAAACACCCAATGTAACATATCTGTAACATGAAATATTTATCATAAACGCCCAATGTGTCATATATGTAACATTACAGATCTTTCACAAGGAGGGGTTGTATTTCAAAAACAACTGCAGAAACATGTTATACGTGGTCCATTCGGTTTGTTTTATATGCCCCATCATTTTCCTATAAGGAGAAATTGATCCGGGTTCTTATGGGTTAATGCAAACGGAAACAAGAATATTTTAAATTTCTTACCCCATTGGAAGATAATTTGCAGAATAAGAAAAATGCACTTTAAAACATCGGTATGCAGATTCTAAGGAATGTGTGCATCCCTCTCGAACTCATTCTGAGAATTTTTTCCTGGGCACAAATCCACCAAAGAGGGGTTTCACAGGACTGTAGGTCAGTGGAGTAAAAATCAGTTTAAATAAGGCTGATCTGATAAATGACGTTCACTTGATAACATCTTTCTGGGACGTCTGGAAGTAACCCAATAATCAGAATTTCCTTCAGGATTTCCACTGTGGAAGCTTGGATGCATTGATGTCAAGCATATCCCCACCATCGCATCTTCTGAAAATGAAACTGATTACTTCATGGAATGGAAGGATGCCAGATGGAGGGGTAGTACAAGCTGTAACCACCACCACAGCTGTTAAATAAACGAATTATTCACTATTTGTTTTTACTTTTGGATTTTAGAAATCTTCCAATACTTGACTATCTCCTCTTCATTTGTCAGTGGTGCTGATGCAGGTTCTCCCCCCCTTTTTGGGAGCCTCTGCCTTCTTGCTGTCGAGAAGTCAGTAGTTCATTTTATTACTGTAATTAAGAAATGTAACAGGGTGGATTAGAGAATATTTAATTATGTGAAAAGAGTGTTAGACTATGTGGAAAAAGCTGCAGCGCATTGAAAAAGACATTGAATGATATTTAATGTTGCATGCTTGTAAAGTCATTTATCCCACACCCATGAACCTTTCATGTTTAAAGCTTTACCTTGGTTGAATTGTGTTTTTATACTTTTTTTTACATTTTTAGCTGCTGCCACGTTCTTGTTTTTTTTCTGTCTTTTTCCTTTTTTTGTGGCCATGGGATACCATATTGGGATACAATATTAGTTCAATAATTTACAGTTTTCACCTCTGCTATTATAAAAGTTATTCAGTTATTGGCAGTTATTAAGAATTAAAGTTATGCATTGATGGCAAGTCTTTTTGGCAGGAGCTGTTGCCATGGTGAATCGTAATTTCGGATCCGCTGATCATGATTTTACATATTCATGGTGTATGCGCTAAACTCAGAGTCAACCTACTCAGAGGTGAGTAAACTAACTCAGTTCAGCTGTTCTGTAACCGAAAACTCAGAGTTTCCCATCTCAGAGTAAGTCAACTCTGAGTTCAAGTTTAAACTCAGAGTTAGTTGAACCTGCTTATTGAAACGGGCCCCTGGCCTCTCTGAAACTTGTCTGTAGCACATCAACATACCTGACTGTCAGACATTTTCCTAGCTGACGCATACTGCTAATTGGCTAATGTGGCTAATCTAATGTGACCCACCTTCGCAGCTTCATTTGTAATTGTGATTTAGTTACTTAAACTCCTTTTTTCGAGTGGTAAAGAAGCTTGGACTTGATCCTGCCTCACTACAATTGCTCTAAGCTTCTTAGCAGGCCCACACAGAATCAGCACCTGCAGATTCCACAGAGAAGGAACATCATTCACAAAGTTCTACAAACCTCTCCTCCTTACATAATCTTTTAGCTAATTCCCCAATGCTGCCAGGAAGAGTGTGTCTACTCTCAGCTCGGTTAACACATTCTACTACAGGTCAAATAATGCTTATGATGTTTGGTAGAATATTTGAACATGGAAAAATAACTCTTAAAATACACTCTTAAAAATAAAGGTTCTTTATTATTACACTCTAAAAAAAGAAAAAGAAAAAAGAAAATGCTGGGTTAAACACAACTAGCAATCTGGTTGTTTTGACCCAGTTTTTGGGTTAATTGTTTAACCCGACCTTCTGGGTAGTTTTATTTAACCAGCATTTTTTTAGAGTGTGGCATTTGATGGTTCCATGAAGAACCTTTAACATCAAACTTGAACAACATTCTGTTCCACAAAAGGTTCTTTATAGTGAAAAAGCTTCTTCAGATTTTTTAAATGTTCTTTTAAGAACTGCCCACTGAAAGGTTTTTTAAGGAGCCAGAAATGGTTCTTCTATGGCATTTTTGTCAAAAACCCTTTTTGGAACCATTATTTTTTACGAATATAAGCTATTCAAAACAGTTGCTCATTTATCAGATTCATTTTGGCATGATTAGTAGTTTACACAAATTCCATTCTGCAAAAATAAATAAATAAATAAAAATAACTGTGTTCAACACTTTAGTGTATGTATATATATATACAGTATATATATATATATATATATATATATATATAAGTACAATAAATTATTCCTAAATTCTTCTTCTTGATGTGACCCTGTCAAGATTAAAGATATATGGCTGGTGAAGTATTTGAATAAATATCCAAGGGACCAAGTCAAAGCTTCTTTATTTCATCATTGTTGAAAGATATACGGCATTGGGATGGTTTGCCCTGAGGCAGAGTTCTTCAGAGAACAAACCTTTCAGGCAACCAACAGCCCCAGACTGAAAACCACTTCTGATCGTGGTGTCATGATGAATTTACATACAGTAACACACAAAAAAAAGATTCTTGAGAAAACTTGTTCTCCTTCTCATGTTAAAATCCGTCTGTCATTGTTTAAAGACTGAAACCTGTGGGCCACACATCCAGCACACAACCCTTCTGTAACCTCAGCTGAGCTTTCAGGGGATATCACACTATCTCTGCATAGCAGATCTTCCATCTTTAATTGCTCTTCTCTCGCTAACGCTGACACTTACGCACACACTCACCGAGGTGATAGAGAATTTCTTTGACAGCAAAATTAAAGGAAGTAAACATGCAATTGCTGTTGGATTTGAAGCAGGCCTCAAGCGTTCACAGTCAGTGAGATTACACTGCGCTCAAACCAGGGGTCCGTCACGGGGGGAGCAAAACTAGGCCATCAAATAAATATGCTTAAAATGATTTACAGCAAGATGCATGATTGCATTGTCCCCAACCCCACTTCCTGTTCTCTTCCTCTATTTGTGTCTCTGTCACACTCGCTTTTGTACTTTTAATTAGTGGTGTTTGCTGAGGCTGTTGCTCACACTTTAGTCATTTGAACGATCTTGGGTGCTTATTTTGTGCCATGGACGTCAATATGTAGTCAATATCTGGTACGTTATATCTAAATCATTGTTAGTGGTGTAAAACTTGTTAACTTATGTCCATCACAGTATCTCACCGTGGCATTGAACTCATGTATAAAACAGCATGAGAAAACACACAGTTATGTACATAACCAACCTGATCCCGTTGGGGATTTTGTATGAGTTTGTGGTCACAGTTTTGTTGGGGGGCCAATTAACTAACTATTAACTATGACTTTTGCCTCAACAAACTCCTAATGTGATGCTTATTGATAGCTAGAAAGGTAGTTGTTAAGTTTAGGTGTGGGGTGGATTAAGAGATCTAAAATGTGGTCATACAGAATAAGGCATCAATATGTGCTTTATAAGTGCTAATGAACAGCCAATCAACAAACAACTAGTTTATAGTGAGAATTGGTCCCTAAACTAATGTGCAAATTTGAAACTGAAATCACACAAATCACAAAAGTGTTACCCAAGTGAAATCACACAAAAATGAAAAAAAAAAGTAAATAATAATAATAATAACTAATCACCCACAGTGGAGCATAAGTAGATTGAATGAAAATGTTTTAGTCAGATTGAATACGAAATCACCATCTATTTCACGCATCTAATTGCAAAATAAGAAGAAACATAACTATTTAAAGCTTAAAGTGCCTTATTTCTGCACCTCAAGTATCAAAAATTGAGAATGCAAAAATACTGTGCGTACCAATTTGTGTACTTACACTGTGAAAAAAAAAAGAGTTGTTTCAACTTAAAATAATTTGTTACCCCGCAGACTTAACATTTTTAGTTTAGTCAACTAAAATATTCCAGTTGTAACATTGAGTAACTTAACATTTCAAGTTGACAAAACTAAAAATTTTAAGTCAGTGAGGTAACAAATAATTTTAAGTTGAAAATTTTTTTATTTTTTACGGTGTATGCACAATCTAAGCTGTGTTTTAGGATCAGTAGTCTGATTCGTGTGTTCACATTGAAAATTCTAAGAAAAAAAAAGCATTTCAAATGTCTATGCACTTCATTAATCGAACAAACAAAATGGATCATTGCATGCATTCAACTGTTGCAAACTCCAGTGTTGTTTGACAAGGTAACCTTACATAATTAATACACTTGTACATAATGCATAGTCAGTGAAGGTTACTTTGCAAATGTAATAGGTTACAGATTACAAGTTACAAGAGCAGTCAATGCAATTTGGGAAAGAAATCAATCAAATCTGTATGTTTGTGAAAATATTCAGATGTGAAAAATCATTTTAATTCTCATAAGTAACTGTAATTTAGTAACTCAGTAACTGTATCAGTTACATTTATTTTGTAATTAAATCACGTAAATTCCATGTAACTAGTTATTCGCCAACACTGTGCATAATACTGCATAATTTGGGACACAACCGACTTTTTCTAAAGAGGTTCCAGGGGAAGTCGTGGCCTAATGGTTAGAGAGTCGGACTTGTAATCCGAAGGTTGCGGGTTCGAGTCTCCGGCCGGCAGGAATTGTAGGTGGGGGGAGTGAATGTCCAGCGGTCTCTCCACCCTCAATACCACGACTGAGGTGCCCTTGAGCAAGGCACCGAACCCCCAACTGCTCCCTGGGCGCTGCAGCATAAATGGCTGCCCACTGCTCCGGGTGTGTGTTCACGGTGTGTGTGTGTTCACTGCTGTGTGTGTGTGTGTGTGTGTGTGTGTGTGTGTGTGCACGTTGGATGGGTTAAATGCAGAGCACGAATTCCGAGTATGGGTCACCATACTTGGCTGAATGTCACTTCACTTCACTTCACTTCAAAATATTCTCCCATTGGTCAGACAAACAAATAACGGGGCCCCAAACCCATGCCATTGGTTTGGTCCACTGCTGCTATTTCTGGCTGGTCAGGATTCCCCAACACAATCCAGTAACGTTTTAAAAACACCACAAAGCTGCTGTGTTAAGGGAAATTTGGGCACGTTAGCAAGTGTTAACGGTTAAGACTCTCCTTTTTACGTCCTTCCTGATGTGTCCTCAAGTTCCCTTCACCACTGCCTCATTCTCTGGCAGTCTTCCCCTCTTTCCTCTCTCTCTCTCTCTCTCTCAGCTCGCTGGTGTTGCATTACATAAGTCATAGTTTTAGAATGTTTGTCTGAGTGGGGCGGGGAAGTGCGGGAGAGGGGGCGGTTGGGCGTTCCTGCCCCGGCAGAGCCGATGGCCATCCTAGGAATGCGTCTCCTCCTCACACCTGGGCCACCGCCAACAATGTGGCCTCCCAATGTCACCGCATGCGAGGAAGAGAGGAGGGAGGCAGGGGAAAGCGTTTGGCTCGGGGCTACGGGAGCCTGTCCAAAGAGAGAGCGCTGGGGCTCACTCCCTCTGAGTTGGCAACCCACAATACTTTGACTAATACTTCCTGCTTGGATGTGTGAGTCGAGTCCCAGTTTCTCTTTTTTTCTTCTTAAGATCTGGAAAACACACTGGAGTATGGCCTCCCGCTTTATAGGGCTCGCTTGCAGGATTTAGATCTGGAAGTGCACTTGGACTAGAGGAATGATAGGATAAGACAGGGAATTGTGGGGATCTGACTGTCTAAGAGAGTGATTTAATGCGCAAAATCCAACACGAGCGATTAATCTCACCCCTCGGCTGAGGAGGGGACTTCAAGGAGGAAGCGGGATGCAGGTGCATGTCCCCTACCATTCCTCCTCAGTGGGTATCACCACGATAATCTTCCCTAGTTTACTGGCTTTACAAGCTCAGATGGGAAGCTGAAAGAGATGTACTGAAAGTCGCAGACATCTGGGAGAAAGAGTAATGCTCTACGCAGATACACACACATGGGCTACAAACAACGCTGGTTAGATTTTCCACATTGCATTCTGAAATCTCTTTCACATCAGCAAAATTTCTCCACTGTTTTGCAGGGATTGTCGTTTTGTGAATACTGTTACAATGAAGCACAGCACACACAGAAGTCATTTTCAATATAAGCAGATTTCAACAGGTTCTGCATGACTATTTTGAACCTGTCGAAGAATTTGCATGGGGAAATCTTTTCACAGAGCTCCCAATGGCATGAATTCCTATTCAAATGATTGGACTTCACCTACAAGTTTGCAGAACAGTGGTAGATGTGACTGAATCTTTGTTATAATGAGTTATAACAAATTCATCATAATCTCAGAACTGGTGTGTTAGCGGACATTATTACATTGCACTATAGAATATTCAAATCTGATTGGTCAGTTGTGCAATTCAGCTGTATAATTCCTAATATGTGACCCTGGAGCACAAAACCAGTCTTGAGTTGCTGGGGTATATTTGTAGCAATAACCAAAAATACATTGCAATGTCAGGGTTGTGGGGTGAAGGGATGGAGCGAGAGCTCAATAGTGCAAGAGAATTGGCTTTTATTGATAATAAAATAAAACAAACAAAAACTACCCCGTAGGGGAAAACAGGCTAGCAACCAGGCTTGGCAAGGCTGGACAGGACACGACAGGATACATGCGATGACGAACTGGCACAGGACTGAAAACACAAGGAGATTATAAAGGGAGCAAATGAGGAGGGTAACGAGGAATAAACAGGTGGGGCAAATTAACCAATAATCAGGAAACAATATGGGTGGGATCAAGACAATTGACATGAGAGCACATGGCACACAGAAAACAAAGACTAAAGCCATGACAAAAACACAAGCACATGGTCAGCAAAACAAAATCACCAGCCATGTGCTAAACAGGACACTAACACGCAGCTAATGAGAATACTCATAAGCCGCGTGTTCATACAGCACAAGACATAACATGAATGCACGCAGCCGATAAAACAATGCAAAACACAGCACACGTGGACAAAAGAGCACGCGGCCGAGCGAACTCGAGACCACACACTCACACAAGACAGAACATGGAGCGCGAGTGTCTGAACCCCGACACGAACCCGAAACTCACGAAATTAGTTTTTGTAATTTGTAAAAGACACTTATGATTGGTTTTGTGGTCCAGGGTCACATATTTGTCTTCCACAGTGGCAACACTGAATATCAGAAATTTTTTTTGTTGTTTTTTTCAGAAACACAGGACGAGATGTAACACATCCCTTAAGTGCGAACGCATACCAAGAGAATGTACTTGACTTTAACATTATACTTGACACAGCAGAATTTCCTTAAACTTCCTTTCCCTGCTGGGTAATCTGAGAGACACATCATCAGTAGTATACCCCAAGCTTCATTGGATGTTTCGGCCATTATAACTAGACATCCTTGGCTGGGGAAGGCCCTACGAGGGTGATCAAGTCCCCGCAGTGTGTCCCCAGATCACCCAGATCACCCAATCAAGCCTGAGCCCAGCAGGAGTCTTGTCTCTTTATCCACAGCCACTGGCTGTTTCTCTCAGCTGCCTCAGACATCGCTTTAATGGTTTGGCACAGGTTCTGGCCTCTAATGCCCAAGTCTCTGAGCAGTCTGGTGGTAGAAACTGCAACGAACCCCCTGCACCCCACCTCCACCGGACGGACTTCTGTTTTCCATCCGTTATGTTGCGCTTCAGCAGCAAGCTCAGCATAGCGTAACTGTTTCCGCTCGTAGGCCTCATCTACTGAGTCCTCCCAGGGTACAGTGAGTTCGATTATGAAGACTTTCTTCAAAAACGAAGACCAGAGAACCACATCGGGCCTAAGTGTAGTGATTGCAATTTCTGGAGGAAAAACGAGCTGTCGTCCAACATCCACTAACATATTCCAGTCACAGGCCCCTCGAAGCTGATCATGCTCCAAGTGGGGGTTGCACTTGACCACCTTTTCCCCCATACGGACAAACCTGATTCGTGAACTGGGTACTGTTGATGGTGTAGAATTGGAAACAGTCCGTTTATTTTCCAAGCTGGCTGCAAGGCTCCTAAGAACCTGGTTATGACGCCAAGTATAGCGACCCTGAGTAAGGCTAACTCTACACCCGGTCAATATATGCTTGAGAGAAGCTGGCCTGGAACAGAGAGCACATCCTGGATCTTCACCCAACCACTGATGAAGATTACTAGGCGTTGGAAGAACATCGTAAGTAGCCCTTATGATAAAGCTGATTCGCTTTGCCTCCATACTCCACAAGTCCTTCCAGCTGATCCTCCTCTTCTCCACATTCTCCCAGCGCATCCACTGTCCCTGTTTACCAAGGGAAACTGCTTTGGCCCACCTTACTGCTTCCTCCTGCCGATGTATTTCCTCCACAACTAATTTCCTCCGTTCTGCTACAGTGGCTGTATTCCAAGCTGGCCACTTTGTTGTTAGCCCGAGGCCTCCCCTTCATTGCTGGACATGCCCCACTACATCTGCAAATCTGAGAGCAGACGCTACCTCCTCCACTACATTAGTTGGTCTCCATTTGCGACCCGTCGCCAAAGTTGGTACGTTATTCCTTAAGATTCATTCAGCATCATCTGGAGTCTTACTTTAGCATACTTGAATTCCTCTGTGAGACTGGTAAGTGGCAGTTTTAGGGCACAGTCTCCATAGAAACCTATGGTGGTAAGGCAGTGAGGAACTCCAAGCCATTTCTTAATGTAGCCTGTAATTCCTCTTTCCAGCTTCTCCACAGTTGAGACTGGAACCTCAAGGATGGTAAGGGGCCATAGCACTCGGGGAAGAAGGCCAAATTGCAAGCACCACAACTTCAATCTTCCAGGCAATTGAGTATTATCATTAGCCTGGAGATCTCTTCTGATTTCCTTCCGCAAATCCTGTACCTGATCCCTATCTTTCAGGCTGGCATCGTACCACCTTCCGAGGCTCTTAATAGGTTGGTCAGATATTGTTGGAATGGGCTCCTCTCCAATAAAGAATCTACAGTCAGACAGCACTCCCTTACCAATGCAAATGCTGCGTGACTTTGCAGGCTTTGTCTTCATGCGAGCCCAGCTGATGTTCTCCTCCAATTTTCCAAGCAACTTCCTGGTACATGGAGCAGTGGTGGTTAGAGTAGTAATGTCATCCATAAAGGCTCTAAGGGGAGGAAGGCGTATATCCGAACTAAGCCGCTGACCACCCACTACCCATTTTGATGCCCGGATGATAACCTCCATTGCCATTGTAAAAGCCAGGGGTGAAATGGTGCACCCTGCCATGATGCCAACCTCCAAAGATTGCCAAGAAGTGGTAAAACCAGCATGGTAAAGCAAAACTGCAAATCTTGGAAATAGGATTTAACCAAAGTTGTAATGGTATCCGGAATATAAAAAAATGTGAAGGCAGCCCACAGGAGTTCATGGGGCACTGACCCAAAATGTAAAAGATGCCATGGTGTTAGCTATTTCACTAATTGTGATTAATCGTGATTAATCGCATCCAAAATAATAAGTTAATAATAAGTTTAAAATAAGTTTTTGTTTGCATAATATATGTGTGTGTTCTGTGTATATTTATTATGTATAAATACACACACATGTATTACATTATTTAATACGTTTTTCACACACATTATTTACATGTATTTCTATATTTATATTCATATAATTTATATTATAAATAAATATATTTATTATATTAACATAACCTATTTAATATACATGCATGTGTGTGTGTGTGTGTGTGTATTTATATATACATAATAAATATACACAGCACACATACATATATTATGAAAACAAAAACTTTTATTTTGGATGCGATTAATCACGATAAATCGTTTGACAGCACTACTCAATATAGATTTTTTAAATTTGTTTATTTATTTATTTTTTGCTAAGGTTGTTACAGAGACAGCTGTTCTATTTAAAGAAACTGATTCCAGTGATATCTGTATTTTTTATTTATTTATATATATATATATATATATATATATATATATAATTTTTTTTTTTTCTTTTTTGGTATTCACGTCTGCGTATTTACTTACAGTATGTTTCTGGCTGTAGAAAGCAAAGACAGGAAAATGCATGAAAAAGTATATTCCAGACTGTTGGAGGCTTGATAAGTGTGTTGAGAAGATCCTCTGAGTGGGACACGACAGAACATACAGATGGAGTGTGGCGTGCTGGCAGCGGTGTGTGTGTGTAACCTCGCGAGTGCATCCTGACGGCGGTGTGTATGACATGAAGACGCGGGGCCAGCGGAGTGTCAGCAGGTGTTGTGCAGAGTTCTGCCTGGCTGCGTCAGACACTGAGTGAGTGAACAGGAGATGACAGGCCCTCACCGGCCCCTTCACTCAACCTGTCACGCGAGGTCACCTGCAGCCCCGGGCGCTCATCACACACACACAGAGTCACAGATATTCCAGATATCAGTCAATGGAGGAATCAAAACAATATTAAAGAGCTAATGCCTGTACTGTATGTGTGGATTACTGTTGATTACCATGGAGAGTCATTTAGACAGCAGCTGTGCATCTCTGTGAATGAACATTTAAAAGGTTTCAGAAGTGTAACACTGATTAAAGTCACATGGAAACTGTGGTTTCTGATTTTACTCACCTGTTGTTGGCATTGTATAGAGGGGCTGATCCTCTACGGTGGGAGTTTTCAAACTTTCTGATGCCACAAACCCCAGATTTTTTGATCGCTTTAAGAGAAAGCCTAAAATATACAGGCTGCTCTATATTTTCACATGCAATGTCCTAGTAATACAGTGTAACAATTTCCAATGAGGTCAAATTTGCTGCCTTCAATTTAGGTCCAATTGAGGTCCAAGCCTCAACTTGCTTCAACTGAGAATATTAGGCATATTATATCTCATATTGTATTATATCTAATTATATCTCAACAGATATTTATGCGTACTGTTTATTCATACCACACATCTAAACTAAACTGGTAGGCCTACACTTCAGAACTCCTGGACAACAATATTTTAACAATTTATGAAAGACGAATGACTGTCTGGCCATCAGAGGTTTTGGTATGGAGAGCGTGATTTTTCAGTAGCATTTAGAGCACATAGGGGTTTATGAGTTGATGAAAAGCTAATAATTCATTTAAAAGTGCAAAATTTTCAATTAAAAACTTAACTTTAAAAATAAAATTATATAGAATACTTCAATATTTAGGCTTGTATTTGTATACCTGCATGTCATGTGACCATTAGACTAATGATATCAGAGGACCATAAACAAACGAGTGTTTTGCTAAATTATTAAATTTTAACTAAACATCTCAAGGGGCTACTTCAAGCACATACAGTATTTTAAGTTAAAGCAAATATTTTAGGTCTATATGTAGGCTGTTGGTAATTCACTCAGAAAATATGTTAAGCAGGATCCCACCTAAACATGATGATTTAGGCAAATATAACAAGCTTTTAATGTCGGCCTAGTGATGCTTTTATATTAGTGCTGTCCAACGATTAATCACATCCAAAATAAACGTTTTTGTTTACATAATATATGTGTGTGTTGTGCACATTTAAATACACATGCATGTATATATTTAAGAAAAATATGTTGTTTATATATTAAATATATTTTATAAATTATATGAATATAAATATTAGTGCTGTCAAACGATTAATCGCATCCAAAATAAAAGTTTTTGTTTACATAATATATGTATGTGTACTGTGCTTATTTATTATGTGTATATATATATATATATATATATATATGCACACACACACATACAGCATATAGTTTGAAAATATTTACATGTATATACATTTATATAGCCTATTTATATTATTATATTCTATATAAATTTATTTAATATATAAACATGACATATTTTTCTTAAATATATACATGCATGTGTGTGTATTTATATATGCATTATAAACAATACACAATATACACAAGACACACATATATGTTCATAGGGTCATATATCATTAAGCAATTGAGAAAGTTAATTAGGCAGCTCTGATAATTATTGCCATGGCAACCTGAGCTCACTCATGCACATTAGATATGTGACCCTGGACCTTAAGATCCTAAAGTCTTAGGTCGCTGGGGTATATGTGTAGCAATAGCCAAAAATACATTGTATGGGTCAAAATTATCAATTTTTCTTTTATGCCAAAAATCATTAGGATATTAATTAAAGTTCATGTTCCATGAAGATATTTTGTCAATTTCCTACCGTAAATATATCAAAACCTAATGTTTGATTAGTAATATGCATTGCTAAGAAGGTTTATTAAAGGTGATTTTCTCAATATTTAGATTTTTTTGCACCCTCAGATTCCAGATTTTCAAATAGTTGTATCTCAGCAAATATTGTCCGATCCTAACAAACCAAAGCTTACTTATTCAGCTTTCAGATGATGTATAAATCTCACTTTCAAAAAATTGACACTTATGACTGGTTTTGTGGTCCAGGGTCACATATTATGCTTGTTTTGGATGTTTGGCAGCACTATATTAAATACTTTTGTCATTCTTCCATAGTGATGAGTTTAAATGATTGTTGTTGTTTTATGGACATCCACAGATGTATATCTGTCACAAGATTCATTAGATTTCTTCATAACACGATATGCAATTTCACAGCACAGCTGTATAGCCCACATTTCATCCTTTTAGCTGTATTTTCTCCACCTGTTGTGGCAGGTACTGCAGAAAGTCCGAGCTGGAAGAGGACTCAACTTTAACATCAATCTGTTTCTGTTTTATTCTCATAAAATGGTGGTCACGGGTTAACAGCGCGAATGAAAAGAAGAAAAAAAAATCCCAGCCTGAATTATAGAGAGGGAAGAAACAGAGGGGAGTTCATAGGGTCGTATATCATTAAGCAATTGAGAAAGTTAATTAGGCAGCTCTGATAATTATTGCCATGGCAACCTGAGCTCACTCATGCACATTTGATTAATGAGGTGCCATTTATCCGCGCCAGTGAGACAGTACAGTCATAGAGGAGTGCAAGAGACCCCTAGAGGGACACAAAGACACTCAGTGAAACAATGACAGGCCAGACGAAAGAGAGTGAATGCAGCAAGAAAATAATCACTATATCCTTGCGTACAATGATAATTAGACTGCAGAGATGTGTTTTTGCATAGAAACATATTTCCGTTTTTTGTTCATATTGAATTGGATTAATCTGGTCAAAATCTATAAAAGATCTTTCCATATGCAGTTCTTTCCCGCATCTTGGCATATGCCCATATCATGCATTAGGGTTGTATGTGAAGCCCATTTAGACAGCTTTGTCACACACTACCCTCTAGTGGACAACCCTCATTACTTTCTCTCTCTCTTTTATGGATTTTAACACTTCATCACTAATAAATGTCATCGTGAAGAGCCTGGAGTCATTCAAAAAACAAAATGACTCAATAATTGAAGTTACAAGTGCAATGCACTAAATTGTGCCTGTTACAGTGCTGTCACATTTTATAAGCGATCAGCTTTATGATTTTCAACCAGGTCAAAATAAAAATTAAATTAAATTAAATTAAATTAAATTAAATTAAATTAAATTAAATTAAATTAAATTAAATTAAATTAAATTATAATTACCTGGCCCTGCTGTAAAAAAATAATAATAAAAAAATAAATAAATAAATAAATAAAATAAATTATAAATCAATAAAATCAATAAATACATAAAAAGCATAAAGCTTATTGATTGGTCTTAGATGGCCTGGCCAGCTTAAAAAAAAAAAAAAAAAAAAAAAGGTGGTCAAAACCCCCCAAAAACCAGCTTAGGCTGGTTCCAGAAGGTCTTTATTTATTTATTCACTCATTCTAGCAGAGACCATATCTATCAACCAGAACATCAGACATTTTTGACTTTTCAATCACCCACAGATTCATATGCATTCATGATGGTCAGTTTCACACAGAAGCACTGACAACTTCTTACCAAAAAACCTCAAAGACTATCAATCATGTTAAGGGCAAGGAATACTGTTTATTAGACAATTAATCCAACAATAATTCCTTTCACGATTAGTCTTTTCGTCTGTGCTTTTCACTCACAAGTCCATCGCATTCAGATATAAAAATATATATAAAAACATTAACAAAACAGTTCACATTACAAGACAGCTTCCTGCATTCAGATGACACAAACCACGTTAGTGTTTGCATTTCGCTCTATAAACCCACAGTATTACAATTCATAATATCCTATACATAACACAGTCAGAGAAACAGATTAAACACGTAGCTCCAACTTACAGCATTACACTCAGAAATGTAACATTTGGTTTGGTTTGTACTTAAAATACGTAATACGAAAACCTCTTTTTAAAAACGAACTTGCATTAAAAATACAGTTGAGAATTGTGAGGCCGTTTTGACTAGCAAACAAGCGCTCAGGCTTTCAAAAAAAGCCAAATCTATGTATTAAATACATGTTTCTGTTAAAATGCAGTTCACTTAACGCGAGTGAGAACACATTTACTCAAACCACCTACTCACATCGACTCAAAACAGGCCATGAAACTCATGAAACGAGAACATATCCAGCTTATTATATTTAGCATGAAGAAAATGAAAGATTTGGGTAACACTTTACAATAAGATTTCAATCGGTTGACATGGTTACCTCGTAAAATGTGTATGGGATCAGGTTAATTTCTAATATTGTATTTGAATATACTTTGTGACGAGTCGGCTGCCTCCCCCCTGTCCATCATCACCACCCCGTCCCGTATTCGCCGCCCTTCACCAGGCTCCCGACGGGAGTGGGTGTGTGAGAGAGGAGGGGCGCTGAAACAGCCAGGGCTGGCGGCGTGTGATGAGGCGCACCTGACGTGAATGGAGCCTCATCACCGCCGCCGTTTAAACGCCGAGCGCGCCTCTCCTCGAGAGACCGGTCTCTTCCCGTGCATGCACGCTGGTGTCCTCGTGGGTCCAGGAAAGGGAGCGTAGAGGGAATAACCTGCCGCCGCCAGAGACGCGAGCGGCCGGACCCGCAGTCCGGCCGACACTGCACCCGCGATACGGCCGTCGGGCAAGGACGCCGGGCCGTGGAATCCCGTCGAGCACCCGGGGATGAAGGAGATGGACGAAGCCGCCACAGAAGCCGCCGCCACCCGCGCCCCGGGACCTCCAGACGGGAGCGCGTGCGGCCGCCGGACTCCGCCCCTTACCTGGACCCTTCCCTCCTGAACACTGCCCTCCTGCACAGCCCCGCAGCACGACGAGGACACCAGATCCCCGTTTATTTTGGACACTTTTCCCCCTTTGGACACTTTATTTTAATATTGTTTAATAAAAACCTCTCCGAGGCTTGACGCCACGCCCACTGTGTCTGTCGTTGGCTCCTCCCGCCACAGTGGTGGAGAATGCGGGCAGGCGGAGCCTAGACAGCACAGTTGGGCAACATCTGATGACGTCATCCCCTCTCGCTCGCAAGAAGCCGTAGAGCCCGTACGGGGACGGAGGAAGGACGGGGACAGCCTCCCAGCCACCAATGGGGTAAGTGACATTCTGTCTATTTGTCATCATTACCCCGTGGTTGGTTGAGGCTGTCAACTAAAACCCGCTTTCTCTGTCCCGGCTCCGGCGCGGTGCGAGAGGGAGCGTTGCCCGGAGAGGAATCCCTGCCCCGCCCACTCCGACCGCTGGAGCCTGGTTGAGGAAGGTAGCACTCCTGCGTGGGCGGCGACCCTCGGACGGGGATGTCGCTTGGGGGGGGGAATGTGACGAGTCGGCTGCCTCCCCCCTGTCCATCATCACCACCCCGTCCCGTATTCGCCGCCCTTCACCAGGCTCCCGACGGGAGTGGGTGTGTGAGAGAGGAGGGGCGCTGAAACAGCCAGGGCTGGCGGCGTGTGATGAGGCGCACCTGACGTGAATGGAGCCTCATCACCGCCGCCGTTTAAACGCCGAGCGCGCCTCTCCTCGAGAGACCGGTCTCTTCCCGTGCATGCACGCTGGTGTCCTCGTGGGTCCAGGAAAGGGAGCGTAGAGGGAATAACCTGCCGCCGCCAGAGACGCGAGCGGCCGGACCCGCAGTCCGGCCGACACTGCACCCGCGATACGGCCGTCGGGCAAGGACGCCGGGCCGTGGAATCCCGTCGAGCACCCGGGGATGAAGGAGATGGACGAAGCCGCCACAGAAGCCGCCGCCACCCGCGCCCCGGGACCTCCAGACGGGAGCGCGTGCGGCCGCCGGACTCCGCCCCTTACCTGGACCCTTCCCTCCTGAACACTGCCCTCCTGCACAGCCCCGCAGCACGACGAGGACACCAGATCCCCGTTTATTTTGGACACTTTTCCCCCTTTGGACACTTTATTTTAATATTGTTTAATAAAAACCTCTCCGAGGCTTGACGCCACGCCCACTGTGTCTGTCGTTGGCTCCTCCCGCCACAACTTGAAAACAGAATTTTAATGCCGTGCAGTATTTTCAGCATCATTACTCCAGTCTTGTGTCCCATGATGTATTATGGGTCTTGAAACTGTTGTACTGACCCCAATCTTTTGAATAGCATTGTATATTGTAACACAACATTTCTTTTTAAATAGATGCTGCTCTTTTGAACTTGTTATTAATCAGAGAATCCTAAAAAAAATATCACAGGTCTCAAAAAAAAAAAAAAAAATATTAAGCATCACAAGTTTCCAACATTGATTATAAATCAGTATATTAGAATGATTTCTGAAGATCATGTGATGCTGAAGACTGGAGTAATGATGCTGAAAACACAGCGCTGCATCACAGGAATAAATTATATTTTAAAGTATATAGAAAACTGTTATTTTAAATTGCAATAATATTTCACAAAATAAATGTTTTTTCCTGTATTTTTGATCAAATAGACACAGCCTTGATGAGCAGAAGAAACTTCTTTAAAAAACATTAAAAATCTTACCGATCCCAAACTTTTGAGCGGCAGTGTATGCCTAATAAATATACACAGTACACACACACATCTTATGTAAACAAAACGTTCATTCTGGATGCGATTCATCGTTTGTCCGCACTAATTTGAAGGATGTAACAGAAAAGTTCCAAAAAAAGCCGTTTGGAACCAATAACTTCAAACGAACTCCGTGATGTAATCTTCAGATCTGTCACAGTTTGTGGGTCCCGTGTTAAATCAGCAGGGAGGGGGTGGGCTTTTTTCCAGGCCACGCCTCCTTGGCGTACTTCTTCTTGCGTGGTTCGTTGAGCGGCTCGGCCGAGTAGGGTCCGGGAGCGGGAGTGGGGTTCAGCACAGCGGGCGGCTGCGCCGTTGTGGGCGAGAGGTCCACCTCCGGGGCGGGGTTGGGGAAGGGCAGGGGCATCCCGCTGGTGATGGCAGACGAGCCGCCCTGTCCTGCGGCCTCGTGGCTGGCGGGCGGCAGGTCTCCGTACAGCCCTGCGCTCAGCGGGAAGCTCTGTAACCGGCGTGCCATGCTTTCCTCCAGTCCCAGCGTGCCGTGGCCTTCCAGCTTCTTCTTCTGTGGGACAGACGTTTCACAAATTAATGCATTTTGCTACTGTCCTACAGTCAAACTAGGGCTGGGCAATTTTTTTAATGACGTCGATTCGATATCGATTCTCAAAAGCCATGAATTGATCTGGTCCGGTATTTATTTCAGCAAACATTTAACACAAGATCTGATTAATGTGAGTCTTATCATTAGTCTTCTCCACTAGATGTCCCCCTCTTGCTGATGTTACAACAGAAAGCCTGTCATTCATCCAGTGCTTATCATGGCGGAGGTACGGTTGATGAGAACCAAGAACAAAGCAATATGCGTGATTCAGGTGAAATGCTATAATAATACTATAAATCATGCATAAGGCGCTATGATTTCCGCAATGAATGAATGAATGGTGCAACGCACTGTTTTGTTTACTACACACTTACTAAAGCGCGGTGTTTTCAGCTTCTGCCGTCTCACTATTTGACGATAAAACACACAAATATCATCTCCAGCTGCTCTGAGAGTCATTTCATTAGCATCGTACTGTATATTTGAGAAAACTACCATCATATCACATACACAGCAGCTGCAAGTACCTCACGGCAACCCGTCAAAATAAAAGTTCAGTTTAACTTGAAGAAACTGTGTCAGGAATATTACTATTTAGCAGTTTTAAGACTCAAGTGTAACAACAATGCTACTACTACTACTACTAATAATAAATATTAATAAATCTTTCATTTTAAAGGAATAATCACATTTGTTTTCTTTTAATTTTAACAGTAAACCTCTGTTGTGCAGCGCTTTGTTTTTGCCAAAAAATAAAGGGGTTTAATTTTTTAGGATACATTAGGATAAATTTGATTAGGATAAATTAATGTTTTATGCCTTCATCTGATTACCGGACAAATTAAGAAAAACATTTTATAGGGCCCTATTTATTTTTTTTTTTTTTTTTAAAGGACCCTATACAAAAAAAGAATAGGTTTAAGATACAGGCCTGTGGCTCTTAATTTCTTTTTATTAATTGTTAATTATTAATCAACTGTATTGAGAGAACGGCTGTTCTCAAACCCATTCAAATCAATGACGACATGCTAAAACAACCAATGATCGTACCTTAATAGGAACCACAGCCGTCTGCACCATGTTTCTGAAGCGTCCTACAGACGGGTCCACGTCCTCTGCGAGAAGAGAAAACACATGCAACAAAAGACAAACACAAACAGAACGAGAGCAGAGTGTGTGAAGACTGAGTCGTTCCAGAGAAACTGAACACAGTGAGAGTGGAGGATTGAATAATGCACACTTTTGGGGTCAGTAAGATTTGACTTCCTAACGGAGCATGCTGCACAACTTCTTGTCCATTCCCTGGTCATTTCTAAGCTGGACTACTGCAGTGCTCTTCTGGCTGGACTTCAATCAGGCACAATCAAACCTCTACAAATGATTCAGAGTGCCAACTCATCTCTTCCATCACCTGACTTCATCTTACTCTTTCCTTAACCTCTCTTTGTATTGCAAGCACTTCCTGCGTTTATTTGCCTCTTTATGATGAATCGCTATTATATTCCTCAATTGTAAGTCGCTTTGAATAATGAATACATGTCAGTAAGATTTTATTAATGCTTTTGAATAAGTCTCACCACAGCTGCACTTATTTGATTAAAAATGCAGAAAAATTTGCGTTTTAAAATAAGTGTTTTCTATGTGAATATATTTCAAAATGTAATTTATTCCTGTAACGTAAAGCTGAATTTTCAGCATCCTTACTCTTCAGTGTCACATGATCCTTCAGAAATCATTCTGATTTGAAGAAACATTTCTGATTATCATCAATGTTGAAAACATATTTTTGTGGAAACCATGGTACATTATATTTTTCAGGATTCTGTGATAGTTTAATAATATAAATATTATGTAACGCTATAAATGTCTTTACTGTCACACTTTTGATGAATTTAATGCATAATAATTTCTTTTAAAAGTCCAAACCTTTGAACAGTAGAGTACATATATATTGTATATTCACATCTTGTGAGTACCTGGGTTTATGATCTCCTCTTCTTCACTGAAGGAAACTCGTGAGCTCCTCCTCTTCCTCTTGGGTCTCTGGATTTCCAGGTTTCCCTCCTCGATGGTGAGTGTAGAAATGCGTTTGTTATGAGCCGTGTTGAACTCTGTCAGGTTCTGCTGGAAAAGAAAACAGAAGGCATCAGAAAAACAGAAATTATGCATATGAAATTCTTCAGTGACAGTCATATGCATTTACATTCAGTCATTTAGCAGACACTTTTACTCACAAATGAGGACAATAGAAGCAGTCATAAGAGTGCTATGACACGTCTCGGTTAGCCTAACGCAGTACATGTAGCAAGGCAGGGTTTTTTTGTTGTGTTTTTTTAAGAATAGGCTAGTAGACAATAGAAAATGAATAGGAAACTCTAATGTTACTCTTTTTTATAATAAATTAAAATAACAGTAGATATAATAGAAAAAGAACAGAGAAAGCTAGTGTTAGAGGCCTTTTTGTTCAAGAAAGCATGCAGTTAGAAAACCAGTAGAAAGTGCAAGTGTGTTTTTTTATAATAATAATAGTAGAACAACTTTATACACAAATGGCTATATTCACAGTGATTATACTTAATTCATATTCTGATTAATACAAATCATCTACATACAGTGTGTGGTCTGAGATGACAGTGCCTCTGTGAATAAGACACGGTTCAAAAGAAATGATTGATTGAGTCAGTGTGGAACGACTTGACTGGTCTGCAGAAACTCAGCTGAACACCTCTGGTGTGACTTTAAATGCAGACCTTGAGACAAAAACCCTTCACCGGTTTCACAGTCGTGGCTTCGCTTAAGCCAGGACTAGGCCTTGGTTAAATTAAGGTATTTAAGCAGATTTGGTAAAAATGCCTTAGAAGAAAACATTAGAGGTGTGCATCTTGAGACAGATCAGATATTCTAAGATATGTCAGAGCAAGATATTTTTAGTTGAGACTGCTCAAACATGCATTTTACTTTGAGTGTAACTTTGAGCTTTACACACTAAAGAAAAGGAAAACAAGAAATCACATCATATGACCCCTTTAAAGTCACAGCAGAGGTTTCTGCAAACCAGTCAAGTTCTTCCAATCAATCCTTTATTTTTGAACCTTGCCGCACTGTCATGTTAGAATAGAAAAGGGTCCTGTCCAAACTGTGGCTATAAAATCAGAAGCACACAATTCCCTAGAATATCATTATATGCTTAAACATTAAGATTTGTACTCGTGAAAATTATTAAAGTAGTCAAACCTGTTCATTAGAAGGGGGTGCCAATACTTTTGGCAATGTAGTTGTATAAGGCTTGTATTCACACACACACACCTCGAGCTCGGTCTCTTCCTCCGGCAGTCCCAGCAGCCCCTTCAGTTCCTCGTCCTCCACTGCTTTACTGTCTCCTGTGCTGGAGCTGCTCTGTGTCTGCGGTTTCTCTCGCAGCGTGTAGACGCGTGTGGACGCTCCGAAAGACATGGTCGAGTCGATCGGCACCTGCTGAGGTTTGTGGGGCTCGAGCCGGATTCTGCCCAGAAATGTGCCATGGGCTAAACAAGGACAAATCAGCATGAGATGGGAACGGCTGGGTTCAGCACGTGTTGGATGTGATCTGTTGAGCACTCACTGCTGTTGAGGTCGATGAGGAACACTCTCTTGAGGTGTCTGTGGTAGACCAGCGCCGCATGCACCCGCGAGCACGACTGGTGGTCTATCGTGAAGTCACAGAGGTCGGGGTTCCTCCCAAACAGATAGAACTTCTTCTCATCGATGATCAGCTTCTGCAGGAGACAGAAGAGGCTTATTGACTCTGACAAACAATACTGATCGTTTTATTCTCTTATAATGGGGTTATAAAAAGAAAAAGCTTACATGTAGGGTGTTGCGTTCATAATCTGGGCAATTCTGCTTGGTGATATTATTAATAAGGTTATTAATATTAGCCAAATAATTGATCAGCTTTTATTATGATCGAATTTGGTCCTCTAATGTCACCGTTTTAAAACATTAAGCCACATTAAGCGTAGAATGTCCCAAAACCGTGCCTTGAACTAACCACTGACTGTATTTCTTTATACTTGAGTCCAAGTTCAAAATAAAACTGTATGATCCGCTCCACTGTGAAGATACGGAGCTGTATGAACCACTGCCAGCTGTAACGTAAACAGGAAGAGTTTGTCCGAACTCATTTTTTTTTTAATTTTCCTCACATCTTGAATTTTTCCCACCACCATGTCCCTTAAAGGGCTCCGTACAAACCCAACTGACTGGCTTCCTTCTGTAGAACACAAACAAACAAATGCATAAACTGTACAAAAATCAAAAGTTGAGAAAAGCTATAATATTAAGACAGTTTTGGTGCCCATGGGGAATATATGTGTGTCTTTTATGGTTCACAGAGCCATTTTACTGTTTTGTTTTGGGTGAACGATCCCTTTAAGAAGACATTTAACCCATTTTCCACACATTTACAACAAGTTATCGTGCCATTATTTTTTTTTTATTAAAGTTTGCATGTACAAATATACATTATTTTGGTGATGGTATATTGTAGAGCTGATCATAAATGTTTAAGGATTTCATTCAAATTGAAATCTTACAAAAATATCATATATCAATACATTATTTCTTTCTATAACTATTACAGACCTAGGAAATAACACTAGTTATTAAATATCTTCATGTTTTCCTATTATCGATGGAACCTTTATTTCCCAGCATTTATTGTCTCAGAATATATTTATATAAAGGAAAACAAGAGCACCAGGTCACGAATCATCATTATATTTCATTACTGCTCATTTAACGCAGTCTTACCTCTATTAATTTGTCTCCTTTGCCCACGTCCAGATGGAGTCCAGGAGGAGGCTTTCCTGCCCTGAGATTAAATTAAATTAATAATCAATGTGACAATGTGTTCATTCACCCTTCAGTCAGTGCCTTTTCTCTATGCACGTGTGCATTTATTTGTAAGATTGACTAGAGCTGTATATAGATCATAATAAATGCTAATATTTAAGTGGAATAAAAGATTAGTTTGTATGTTTTATGAAACCTATAACTTCTTTCAACACTAAACACAGGAATCGCTTTATCACATCCAAAAATGTATATAGGGCTGTGATATGCATCAGACATCCAAGAGAATAATAAGAGTGAGTTTATGAATGCATGCATGCAGAGTGGATTGATCTGCAGCTGTGTATTGAGTTACTGCGCGCGCCTCATGCAGGACTGAGTTGCACTGGTTTTATTCATGGCACTCATAATCCACGCGCGCATGCAGGGCTTTTATTTTAATTGCAATAATGATGCACTTAATTTCTCATCTCACCATGACGGGCAGTCGAAGACAGCTGTGTCTGTACTTGCATTCACCGCCATTTTCCACAGACGCGCGGAATGCTGGGTAAATATTACCAGAACTCGCTGAGGATTGTGGGTAATGTAGTCCGCTAATATTACATTTACAATTAAAATAACAGAAAATGTCCAAAAGTCTAGTGAGGTCAAAGTGAGGTGCTGCTCCTGTTTTGTTTGTAATGGTTAGTTTATTACTGTGAACTGTAACCTGCGATAGAGCAGCTTAACTTATGAAATAGTTCACCCAAAAATGAAAATTCTGTCACTAATATCTTAATATATCGTCTTGGGAGTTTAGGTTTGGAACAACATGATGCATTTTCATTTTTGGGTGAACGATCCCTTTAAGATGCTTGATGTATAATAGAAGTTAAAGATATGTTATAGCAAATGATAAAGTGAAAACTGATGGCACCAAAATGGAATTGCTATTATGCATATTCTTACTGATAATTGTATGGATAGTGGCATCAGTTACTGAAGGGTCATTCCGTGTCAAATCAAACTAATTTCAGAAATTTACCCGGCTCAAATTTTTGATTTTGCTAATATTTTTTTCTGAAGAAAGATAAACATGTATAGTGATTATGTAGAGGGGGGTCAAAATGGCAATTTTCACCTGAGACTCAGAGCCAAATTACAGGAGGGTAAAAATGGCTTCAGAAAGATGGCAGCATCGCAATGTTATTTTTACTCCGAGAATAGTAGGTCTGTTAGTAAAATCTGTAGACTTTAGCAATCTTTGTTGCATTATGTGCCAACGGTGACCATTCAAAAATGGGGAAACGGCACTTTTCAAGTTTTTTTCTACAAAGTTTGCATGCCTGTAACTCAAGAAGTACTAAAGATATCTTAATGCCCTTTTAGATATTGGGTCTTAATAAACTTTTCTTTTGACATCTTCATTTTCAAGGCCCTACATCATTCAGTCCCAGAGATATTGGAATCTCAATGAGGCTCCATTTTCAGATTGTTGAATATTGCATTTCAGCGCTTAAAAACCAAATGTTGGTCATGGTCACTTGGTATACAGCTGATACTTATTGTATTTAAAGCAGAATGTCTGAAGAATAAGTCCAGTTGAAACTAGGAATGCATCTTGTTTCCCTCTATCAAAACATCTCAATATTCATCCTTGACATTTAATATTTTTTCTTTCATCACTATACATGTCTGTCTTTAAAAAAAAAAAAAATCAAAATCAAAAATTTGAGCCGGGGACCTCTGGTTGAGTTGACATAGAATGACCCAGAAGTCATAATTTGTTTAAAAATGTTTATAATAACAAAACGGTAATAACACAATTGATATATTGCATCGCATAAATAGACAATTGATCAAAACACTTAATATTCAGTTTTTTGCAGCGGCACAGAGTTACCATATGGCTAAATGTATCCCAAATAGATGCCATTTTAGAAATATAAGAATTAATATGTATATTATTTACAGTTGAAGAAGAACATGGTTATATCTGTGATACTATTTAAAGACTGTAGTGGTAAAAATATTCAGTAATGCACACCACAGTGCCTTTACTGTATTTATGGCTCTATAAAGAGACTGTAATTTCTGTTCTCAATGGCAAAAAGCTAACGGCCGACCTTCCACTTTATAAACACTTGGTAGACGGCGAATTAAAACGCAATCTTGGCCAGCAGAGAGACTTGCTCTGCATTTCTCAATAAATACATCAATAAAACACGATTCAAGTAAAAGTTTTATTAATAAAGCCAACCCCCAACAATAAATTACACATTCACTTAGAAGATCCCCTCATGAAATCTCAAAATACTCAAAACACAAAGCGTCTGTAAAAAAAACAAGTGAAATAAAAGCACTTTTCAAGTCAGTGCATCACCACCAAGTTCCCAGCAGTTGATGGTAAATCAGGTCAGGCTGTCGGAGGGGAATCTGTGAGCACGGCACTGTGGGAAATATTTCGTAGTGCTTCTTTGAAACCAGATTCAAATACAGTTGTGCTCACAGTTTTAACACACAAGACGTTCACCTTTCATATCAGTATATCAGATCATCGTATGAGAAGACGCACTGAAACGGCACAGAAACACACAGAAGAGCTGTAATCATGTCAGCACACTTACAACACAAACCCAGCAATCATCCAGACCATCAGGTCGTTCATGTACAGTATGTACAGAAGAGAAACCATTATTTTGGGTCAGCGTTTATTAGTCAGTAAGGGAAAACTCAAGTCAAGTAGGTACATCTAAAAACACACATCTGGGTTGTGTTTTAAAAAGAAGTCAGTCCACATTGTAAGACAGCTCCCATACGCAATTTTCTGCTCAAACCAGATTGTTCCCATAACTTTTTCATAAAATGCGGTTCATATCAGATACTACCTTCACTGTTTTCTTGTGACATCATATTCAATTATTTTATGAAATTACACAACCGTTTAAAAGTGTGGAGCCAGTACTTTTTCTCTTTTTTTTCAGCAATGCATTAAATTGAACAAAAGTGACACTAAAGATTTAAGCGGTCATGGATTTTCTATTCAGTGTCCCGGAAAAAAGGATCAGTTTCCACATAAGCAGCAAAAATGTTTCTTGAGCAGCGAATCAGAATGATTTCTGAAGATCATGTGACACTTTGATCACAGCAATAAACTACATTTCAAAATTAATTTGATAAAAGTTCTCAAATATATTAAATTATCACAACTTTTTACTGTATTTTTGACTTGCTGACCCCAAACTTTTGAACAGAAGTGTCTGAAATGTTGCACTTCCAATCATAAATCTACATATTTTCACACCTTCTCTTATGACGGTTCAATGCAAGACAACATCCAAAAGGTATTTGGACACTTAAGTCACATTTATAATAAAATATTTAATAATTATATAAATATATATAAAAGGGATGTAACGATTACCCGCAAGCCGGACGACTGTCTTTTTTATTTTGATCTTGCCTCTGAACGATGCATATTAAAGTAGTGTTCATAAGTGCAGTGCTGCTTTGTTTACAGCGGTAACCAACGAAACACTGTATTATTGCTGTTCCATAAGCGCCACCTGCTGGCAAAGAGAGAAACTGCATCTCATTCAGCTCTTCTGCTGTTTCCTTCAGATGTGTTTTATGTAGTTTCACAAAACTAAAGTCAGATGATTCAGTTTTTCCTTCAAATTTTGAAATGATAGTCTAATTTAGATTAAAAACTGCTCATGCTGCATGTACTTTGTTTGGATGTTGATTAAAATGCAGTGGTTCCTGAAAGAGCACAAACAAAGCCTTAGTTTGTTAATATGGAGAGATTTATTATTATTATTAAAATTTCAATTTAGTTTTGTAATATTTCAATTTCACAGAGAAACGTGCAGCAATAACCTAATAAAAGGACACCTCATTTACTGTATAATGTCTCCAATCGCATTGTGTAAAAAAAAAAAAAAAAAAAAAAAAAAAAAATCGTGAAATAAAAATTGTGAATCGAATCGTGAGTTGAGTGAATCGTTACATCCCTAATATACACATACACATACAGTGTACTCTAAAAGTATAGGAACAGTAAAGACAAAATTGCTCTGCTGGCTGTGGAGTCAAGACATGTGCAAATATGATTAAAAGATGAATATGAGACAAAACTACAGAATGTCACATTTTATTATTGGGTGATTCAACACACAGATGCTTTACCAGCTAAGAAGTTCAGCACTTTTAGAGTTTCATCCCTCTATCTGATGTGAGCATAAGTATTGGAACAGTTGCCTCACAGGTCTTTCTAAGTGATCAGCTGTGTCCTGTTGCATTAATTCTTCAGATATTAAAAGCAGGGAATGTGTCGTATCAGTTATATCCATTACTTCTGTATTCTGAATCTTGCATTCGATGATAACACACACAAACCAGGATGAAGATGAGGGAGCTGACTTTAAGAGAAAAGCAAGCTATTTGGAGGCTAAAAGAAAAGAGGAAATCAGTTAGAGCTACAGCAAAAACAAAGGGCATGAAGAAATCAAGAGTTCGGAAACCACCAGCGGCACCAGCAACCAACAACGACCTGATCGGCTGAGAAAACAACAGTAGTTGATGACAGACAAATCATAAAAGATGATTAGGAGATGATTAGGAGACTCAGACACAGAATTACAGATGCTACACAGCAAGATGCAAACCTCTGACCAGCACCAAAAATAGAAAGGCAAGATTAGAGTTTGCAAGAAAGCACAAAGATGACCCAGAAGAGTTTTGAACTGTTTATGGACCGAAGAGACAAAGATGAACCTTTATCTAAGTGATGGGAAAGCAAAAATGTGGAGGAAAAAAATGGAACTGCAATGATCCCAAGCATCCAGCCTCATCTGTAAAGCATGGTGGAGGTGGTGTCATGGCATGGGCATGCATGGCTGCCTCTGGAACAGGCCCTCTCAACTTTACTGATGACTTAATGTATGATGACAGCAGCAGAATGAATTTGGAAGGGTACAAAACCATCTTGCCTACCAATATTCAAGAAAATGCCACCAGATTCATTGGGAAGTGCTTCATATTGCATCAGGACAATGACCCAAAACACCCTGCAGTTCAATCAAGGAATTTATAAGGGCAAAGAAATGGAAAGTCTTAGATTGCCCAAATCAATCTCCAGATTTAAATCTGATTGAACATGAATTTCACCAGCTGAAGAGGAGACTAAAGGTAGAAACTCCCCAAAACAAGCAACAACTGGAATTGGCTGCATTAAAGGCTGGGAAAAGTATTTAAAAGGATGAGAGCAAGAGTCTGGTGATGTCTATGGGTCACAGACTCACTGCTGTGATTGTGTGCAAGGGATCTGCAACTAAATAATAGCTTTTAATCTTTTATATCTGCCTTATGTTCAACTGTCCCAATACTTATGCTCACATCAATGAGTGGGATGAACTCTAAAAGTGCTGTTCTTTTTATTTGGTAAAACATGTATGTGTTGAAACGGCTAATAATAAAATGTGACACTCTCTAGTTTTATCTTTTAATCATTTTTGCAAATGTCTTGACTCCACAGCCAACAGGGCAATTTTGTCTTTACTGTTCCAATACTTATGGAGGGCACTGTGTATATTAACTGTAATAGGTGAGGGGTCCAAAAATTTTTGGACACAAGTCAGTCAGACTCAATGGGATTTATGCTGTTCACACTCATCCAAAAACAGAATCGGTCTCAAATCAGGTTTGGGACACATGCAACTGCAATGTGAACGTAGCTTTTCTCCCCACAATGTTTCCATCGGGCCACGGTCTTGCATTCCAGTGACATTCATCTGCATGTCGGCGCAATTCAATACTCAAGTTGAATACACATCGCTAGGAGGACACATCCATGAAGTTCTCTTATTAATACTGACAAACAGCAACACTTGATAAAGAATCATCTTGAACCATCACAACCAAGTGCTTGTCAGGCAAATGTACTGAGAACTTCAGGAAACACACGGCCCAATCAAGTGCTCATAAGGGCAATAGGATTTAAAAATAAGGCATAAATTATGTTAATCTAAAAGGAAAGGAAGATTAAACAATATTTGGGCGATTAGGAAGTTGTGGCTTTTTGAAAATAATCCTTTTATCCTTTATTCTTGCAATAATGTGGATTATGGCATAATACCACAGTTGGAAGAGAAGCTTCCACAAAAGGGGAAAAGAAAAAAATCTTTGAGACGGATGATTTAAGCCATTGCTTGGAATTAAATTTTGCTGGTTCTGGCATTTACAGCATGCCCCACTTGACAAGGTGAAAAAAATATGGACACAGCATTAAATATTAATGCCTCCGCTTGTCACTTAGGAAAAAGACGTGTCCTGTGTTTAAAGGGACAGAGGTACTTCTGCCACGAGGGCTCATGTCTGAAGTGCCTGTAAAATCGTACAAAACGTTGACCTAAATGGCAGTTTCTGTCCCAGAGAATGCTTTCTTCGCCTAATTCCTCGGGAACGTAACAGGCTTAGCGTTAGTCTGTCGAGAGAGCGTGGCGGAAGGGATTACCGGTAAAATGCGGCACTCTGGGATTCCAGGCAAAAATGACAGTGAAGTGGAGATCAAATTCAGCTCGCTGGCATCGTGTGTCAAAGACATGAGATCCCCGACTCACAGAGGCTTACGGTTGTGTGTGTGTGTGTTAGCATCAACGTTTTTATCCGTTCACACTCCCTGTATGCGTTTCCCTGAAGGTGAGAGGTGTTGCATGCATTAGTACACTGGCGTTTGTTGTAGTGCGTAAGTAACTCTCTCTGTGCTAATACGTGAGGTTTCGTGTGTTTAATCGAGGCTGGTTGTTCTGAGCATTCATATGAGGATCATCAGGTGTAAAGCATCTCTAGTAACCTCACAGCACAATGACTCCTTTAGCTGTGTAACTTGAGCTGACTGATCTAAGAATTCACTTAAACATTGACTTGAATTCATATGGAATAGACCTGTCTGGCATTGTGCTGTCTGAAAGAGCAGCTGGCACTTTCAACAAACAGGGTACAAATTATGTTACTTTGTTTAAAACAATTAACATAGGATTAAAACCACCAACATTCTCTTAAATGAACAGTTCACCCAAAACATTTACTCCCCCACTTTGTTCCAAACCTCTATGAATTTCTTTCACACACACAAAAAAAGATTTTGAAGAAAGTTGGTAACCAAACAGTTGTTGGTCCCCATTGACTTTGGTATGGAAAATGGGGACCAGAAATTATTTGAATACCCACATTGTTCAAAATATTTTCTTGCAAAATTCATCAAAAGAAGTTAAAGTTTGCCAGCTTGGCGGGAAGTAAATTCCATTCCATTTTCTCAATTATTTACACAAATCACAGTGTTTACTGCATTTATTTAACCATTCAAACCTGTTGATCAAGGTTTAACCTGTTTGGCATGTCCAGAATTTTGGTAATGGCAAAAAATTGCAAATCTGAGATAAAAAAATAAAATAAAATAAAAATGCCTCATTAAAAAATGACCGTAATCGTTCATTCCCATTTTACACTCTCTTTGTTGAAAGTGCCAGCTTGCCTCTTTTTGAATCTGACAGGATTTAATTAAGCCACAATCCAGAAAGAAGAAAACTCAGCTCCTCAAATCAAGGCTTTTGTTTGTCGAATCTCTTTACACCTGGTGCTCCGAAATGGACACACATAGTTCTCACATGCACACAGCTGCCTTTAGTGCCAAAATCAGTGTCCAGCAAGAGGTAAAGACAGAATATGCCTGTTTGTCTGTCAGTTTATCAGATAACATCTGAAGTGCCTTGAAACTTAATCTCCAATGCACTCATGTTTTTTTTTTTATTGAAATGCGTACTATTCACTGGTTATTCAAAATTCACCTGTTCAGCAGGATGACAATATTACAGAGTAATTTACCGAATATCTTGTCAAAAATATAAACTATTGCCTTGATGGTTTTTGTAGAAAGTTTTTTTTTTTTTTTAATTGAGTGATAGAAATACAACTCCCTGAAGCCCTTTTGTGTGTGAATCACAGAAGCAGAAAATAAAAAACATTAATCCGGTTGTAAAAAGTTCCTAAATTGACTGGAAAAAAAAAAACAAAAAAAAGAAAAGAAAAAAAAAAATCAAAGTGGCTGTAAAAAAAAAAGCCATTATTTGCTGCATGTTTTCCACTTTGCATTACAAGTTGAATTAGCACCGGGAGTGTGATGAGAGTAGCTCTCATAGAGAATTAAAGAGTTCCCAAGAAAGATGGAAGCCATGAGTCATTTTGCTCTGCTGTATTAAAACTACATCAGGGCTGGGCATTAACTTGAATATATACAATATATTCATTATTCTGTTTTTAGTGACATAAAACATGATGAATATCAACTCTTTTATGAATATCGATTCTAACACCGCTTTTCTAGCCATTCAAATCATGCCAGTTGATCACTCATGCTTTCTTCCAAATTCATGAGCAAAGAAAGTAAATCAGACACCATCAAACTAAAAATATAGAATTTTTCATGAAGCCAAAATATTTTACAAACATATTTTTAGCCCAGCCCTAATCTACATGCTATCTGACGTTTTAGGGTCACAGAATTCCCAGTACATTCCAGTACTGTGCGTTTATCTGGGTCGATGTGGTTTATGGTCAATGAAAGATGGATATCGGATCTTTTTTCCCCATCAATTAAATCCCCTGAAGCCCATCTGGGCTCTTGCTAATGAAAGTCCCAACGTGCTTGTGAACAGGTGAGACAGTAATAACCATTTAACATCTTAAAGGCCGTTTATCAATGAATCGGTTGGACTAAACTGTAAAAATATCAAGAAAAAAAAACAAGGAGCAGTGCAATCGCCCACTAAAAACCCACTCCAAAGGCCCTGTCCCAAACGGCACCATCAGCCCTTGCTGTATTCCTCTACAAAGTCTATACTTTGCAGCACAGGAAATTGTGGGCTCAGCCTAAACTGAAACCCTACGGCAAGTGTCTCCACCTCCAGAGCTACCGTCCTGCAGAGCTCCAACCCCAAAAAACGGACCAGAAGCAGCTACTCAAAGTGTTCAGGGTTACTTAAAAATTGCAGGTAGGTGTGTGGGAGCAGGGTTGGGGGAGAAGTAAGCAGGATGATATCTCTCCAGGAGCAGGGTTCGAGATCCCTCTCCTTCGGCCTAATGAATTTCACAGACAATCCCAAACAAAGACTACAAGACACCCGTGTGCCATTTGGGACGAGGCCAAACAATTTGTTCTCACTTCAAGCTCCAAGCCCATTGTCCTAGAAGTTTACTCCATCTCCAAGATGCTGTCCTTTCACGTATCCCAATCGAGTTCCCTGCATGCAATCCTAACCAGCCTGAGCTCCAGCTCAACGGCATCGGGTCGCTCCTGTGGATTGGCAGACAGCATCTCCCGAATTAGCTGCTTCATGCCAGCGTTCATGCTCTTCTTCCGAGCTGGGATGTGGAGCTCCATCTTGGGGTTCTCCAACAGAGCCTCCCCCAACGGGACTATATCCTCCCCTTGCTGTACGTAGCTCCCTAAGAGCTCCTTCTGAGTCTCTACATCCACAAACGTAATCCGCTCCACCATGGCCCATATGATGACCCCCAAAGCAAAAATATCAGCCTTTGCGGTGTAGTGGCCCTCCCAGACCTCGGGGGCCATGTAGAAGTCCGTCCCACAAGCTGTGGACAAGAAACACTTGTTGACGCTTGCCGGTTCTTCAGGGTTCAAGCCCGAACAGGAGCAGACTTTGCTGAGGCCAAAGTCGGCCACCTTCAGGGTGGGTTCAGGGGACCCAGCTGGGGTTCTGCCCTGCGAGATGAGAATGTTGTCGGGTTTGAGGTCTCGGTGGATGATCTGGTTGCGATGCAGGAAGGCAAGAGCGCTGCCCAGTTGCAGCATGAAGCTGGTGTTGGTCTTGCGGCTGGGTTTGCGGGACAAGAGATAGGCGTTCATGTCTCCACCATCGCAGAAGTCCATGACGAACCACAGGTAGTAGGCGCAGTGGGGGTCAAATGTGATCTCACCTTTCAAGGAGGTCTCCACCAACTAAGTGTATACAAATAAATACAAAAACAAAGTTACAAACAATGGTTTAAAATGGGACTCTTTAACTTCAGTCCTGGAGGACTAGTGTCCTGCAGACTTGTTTGGTACTTTAGTACCATGCCCAGTTTAACACACCTGTCTGTAAATTGCATGTTGTTCTCAAAATCATCTTAGATTAGCTTTTTCTGGGGTCCGTTCTTCGAACCTCGCTTAATACATCGGAGATCATTTGAAAGATGACAGATCTTCTACTCATGATAACTCATCTCTGGCTAATTTGGTTCTTCAAACGAATTTGCGTATTATATTAAAATATCTGGATTAAGATTACTGCACGTTCTTGCGTTCCCTGAAAAGGGCAGATGTATTGATTTTTATCTTTGAAGCAGATTTCTTGTGACAGTCTTAAAGTTTCTCAGAGATAGAGTTGTCTGCATCTCCTGCGTTTAATCAAGCCACTCCCATAATATCTGTCATCACTCAAATTAATGCACGACTCAGATTAACTGTATAGCATGTGCGTAAAACTCCAATACGATTATAAAGTAATTATTTCATCACCAATAAATCTTTCAATGAGCAGGAGTATAGATACTGACTGTGTCTATAGTATACACTACACAACATTATTTTCAAATTTATTTTTAAATTATATTTATTTTAAATTATTGTCCCTGGACCAGTGGGTTACTCTTGTAATAAAGTAGCGGTGGCTGGGGCAAATATTAAGTATCAATTCTGCTTAAAAAGATGCAATCTAATCCTGTTTACATGAAACAAGCCTGCTCCTGAGCAGGTTTAAGCTTACGGACCTGTTGCTATGACAGCAAGTCTGGCATAAGCTTCGAAGAACCAAATGATCCAAGATCAAGCGAAAGTCTCAATCAAATCCAGCTAAGTTAGCGACGTACGAAGAACGGACCCCTGGTGTTTTTGGTTAGGGTAAGCGCTAAACTCAGCAGGACACTGGCCCTCGAGGGTTGGATTCAAAGAGCCCTGGCACAAAGGTTCACATTTTGCATAGATTTACGCACTGATAATGGTGGTCAACTTCTGCAGGATTTTTAATGGCCAATTCTACTGTCGTCATCCAGAAATTAGAGTGGCTGATGGTTGACAAATACAATTTGTTTGTTTTTATTTTACAGAAGTTACTCCATTCAAGAAATGTGTTAACAGAAATTGTGCAACGTCCACTTACATAACCAACTTTTCATTATGGAAAGGCCACTATATGTCAGGCCATCCTTCTCTTAATCAGCTGGTAATCAAAGTATTATGAATTTTGAAAATATATATTTTTTACAGTAAGAAAAGTAAAGTAGTGAAATTTGAATGCATGCAAAGTTTTGTGAGACATTACAGGATTCAACATTTCCTGAGTAATGAATTTACATGTACACATTTGGTTAACGCTTTTATCCAAAGGCAACTTATTACTGCATTTAAGGTATACATTTTATCAGTTCAGTTCCCTGGGAATCAAACCCATGACCTTGCCATTGCTAGCACCATGCTCTACTGTTTGAGCTACATGAATGCCTGCCTGTGCAAAACTTAGCACCTTGATGCCAAGGTGTAGCTACACAGCTGCCAATGTGTTGTAATTGGGGGCTCAGTACAAGGTTGCAGAGTCAGAGGTTCAGGGTGGTTGTTATGGCACTGCTTGGGATTTGGTCCCTCCTTCAATTCAAGTCAATGGAATTTTATCACTTGTTTTATTGCCATTATTGTTTTATTGGACTCTATGCAAATTATTTGCTTATAAGTAAATGCTTGTTACAGTCCATGCATATTTTCCTTTTTCACCATTTCTACCTGACATCATACATTGTGTCTTTATGTAATTCAAGTTTTAGATTTTAGGAGGTTGATGGAAATTTTTACTGAATGTGTAGAGTAGTACTCACAAAAAAAGAAAAGCGCACACAGGAAAAACTGCCGAACTGAATTAGATTGAGCCATTTTTATACTTTGCACCATTAAATTAAAGTGCAAGTGTATTAATTAATTTCTCACCACTATGCTGTCAGGGGTATTAAGAGCAGCTTTATACATGCTATAAAGGTGTCTTATACACAGAATTGACTTCACTGTGCATTTGACAAGTGTCAGATTGACTGAATGGTAGGGTAGTCAACACTGCACCTATCAAGTTATTCAATTACACAACCAGCTTCAGGTTTGTGTTTACCTCACCATTACAGGCTATTGCAAAACGGAGCACCAACCTATGAACGCTGAAGCATCTGTCTGCACAGGGAACCAATCAGAGCACATCTCTTAAAGTCGATCTCATCTGAAGCACAGCAACAACAGTGCTGTCCATAGAGGAGATGCGTGTTACTGCTGCACGTCATGTGTTGGCACATTTAACCACATCCTTCGCCTGATACTCTCCGCATGGGATTCGAGTTTCAAGATTAGCGCTGCTTTCCCAAAAAGCTCTCAAAACATAAGACTGTTTTCTTTAGATTAAGACAAATCATTAACCAAACTGCAGACTTAATGCAGAATCCCTTAAGGTTAGTTTACCAAATGCATACATCTAATTAAACTAACAAAACAAATGGGCTTTTATGGTTGAAATAGTAAGAACAGGGTCATTTAATTCAGTTTAATGCAATACACGTAATCCATATTCACACAGTAATTGTCACCATGCAGCTGTCAGCTACAGTATCGCATCAGATAGATCCCCTGAGGAACAGTTCCACTCATTCTCTACTATAGGAGAGGAAGAATCGTATTATATTGTTAAATCAGCTAAACCAACAACATGTATGTTAGTCCCTATTCCATCTAAACTACTAAAAGGTGTTTCCAGAAGTCATAGATCCTCTTTTGGCGATTATTAATTTGTCATTATCATTAGGATATGTCCCCAAAACCTTTAAATTGGCTGTTATTAAGCCTCTCATTAAAAAGCCACAACTTGACCCCAAAGATCTAGTTAATTACAGACTGACCTCAAATCACCCTTTTCTGTCAAAGATACTAGAAAAGGTAGTATCCTCACAATTATATTCCTTCTTAGGAGAAAAATGATATCTGTGACGATTTCCAGTCAGGATTTAGACCATTTCATAGCACCGAGACTGCTCTCAGAGTTACAAATGACCTGCTCTTATCATCTGATCGTGGTTGTATCTCTTTATTAGTGCTACTGGATCTTAGAGCTGCGTTCGACACGATCGATCACAACATTCTTTTGAATAGACTAGAAAACTTTGCTGTTATTAGTGGAAGTGCATTAGCATGGTTCAAATCGTACTTATCTGACCGCCATCAATTCGTAGCAGTGAATGAAGAGGTATCATACCAATCACAAGTGCAGTATGGAGTACCTCAAGGCTCAGTACTAGGGCCGTTACTTGTCACGCTTTACATGTTACCCTTGGGAGGTATAATCAGGAAACATGGTGTTAGCTTTCACTGTTATGCTGATGATACTCGGCTCTATATTTCTTCGCGGCCTGATGAAACACCAAATTGAGAAACTTATGGAATGCATAGCCGATATAAAAAAAAAAACTGGATGAGTAATTTCTTACTGCTAAATTTTGAAAAACAGAGGTGTTAATTATCGGACCTAAAACCCCCACAAGTAATAACCTAGAACACTGTCTAACACTTGATGGCTGCTTTGTTGATTCTTCATCATCAGTCAGGAACCTGTGTGATATTTGATCGCAATCTCTCCCTTGACAGCCATGTTTCTAGCATTTGTAAAACTGCTTTTTCCATCTTAAAACTATATCTAAACTGAGACCTATGCTCTCAATGTCAAATGCAGAAATGTTAATTCATGACCTCAAGGTTAGACTATTGTAATGCTTTATTGGGCGGTTGTTCTGCATGTTTAATAAACTACAGATGGTTCAAAATGCAGCAGCTACAGTTCTTACTAGAACCAGGAAGTATGACCATATTAGCCCGGTTCTGTCAACACTGCACTGGCTCCCTATTAAACATCGTATAGATTTAAAAATCTTGTTAATTACTTATAAAGCCCTGAATGGTTTAGCTCCTCAGTACTTGAGCGAGCTCCTATCGCATTATAGTCCTCCATGTCCAATGCGTTTTCAAAACTCTGGCCATTTGATAATACATAGAATATCAAAATCAACTGCGGGTAGCAGATCCTTTTTCTATTTAACGCCCAAACTCTGGAACAATCTACCTAACACTGTTCGGGAGGCAGACACACTCTGTCAGTTTGAATCTAGATTAAAAGACCCATCCTGGCGTACACAACACACTAATACACTTATAATATTCAAATCCGTTAAAGGATTGTTAGGCTGCATTAATTAGGTCAACCAGAACCGGGAACATTTCCCAAAACACCTGATGTACTTGTTACATCGTAAGAAGATTCACATCTATGTTAATATTAGTCTGTTTCGTTCTTATTCCAAGGTCGCCGTAGCCACCCGATCCAGTCCGTATCCAGATCAGATGGTGGATCAGCACCCAGAGACGACCTCTACAGCCCTGAACGTCAGTGGAGACCAGGACACCGAGATGAACCCCAGAGACAGATCCCCAGTGAGGACCCCGTCACTTAGACAGCCATCGGGAAAGACCACTGGAACCAGATGAGCCCTTACAATCTGACGTTGCTGCAGTTGGAATTGAACTGCTGGTTCGTTTGGTCAGAGGAGAACTGGCCCCCCGACTGAGCCTGGTTTCTCCCAAGGTTTTTTTCTCAATTCTGTCACAGATAGAGTTTTGGTTCCTCGCCGCTGTCGCCTCTGGCTTGCTTAGTTGGGGACACTTCATTTCGAGCGAAATTGTCGACTTGATTGCACAGACACCATTTAAACTGAACTGAGCTGGACGATGCCATCACTGAATTCAATAATGAAATGCCTTTAACTGAAAATAAGTTTAATCTTGCCATCGTACATTATTGACACACTATTTTCCTATTTTGATATTGTGCAGTTGCTTTTACACAATTTGTATTGTTAAAAGCGCTATATAAATAAAGGTGACTTGACTAAACAGCTGTAACATTCAAGCAACAATAAATATGAAAAACAGGGTTAAACTGGCTTTAAAAGATTAAAAATGGTGCTAAACTCTAAACGTGAAAAACCTTTACAAGCAGTTTGGGAATGTCTGTGCAAATCTAAAGCACGTTTCCTCTGTCATCTGTTGACAGAAGATGCAGAAGGCTTTGCACAGACAGAGGTCAGCAGACAAACGGCACTGTAAGCTCATAATTATAGCAGCAAGAATGCTAATCAACCTCATCTCAAAGGCCAGGAATAACAACCCATTACTGTGCTCTGCACTCCGGCTCACTTCCACTCAGTAACAACATCCTCATGTCTTCATGCGACTTGACCCGACATAAAACGCCATACAATACTATAATCACCCACTTATATTACAGAGTGCCATCTGCCTTGTACAATAGAGTAGTTTGCATTGCTGCTCATCATCAGAAAAGCCTGCCAACAGCAATCTAGTCGATTAGGAAGGTGATTGTTTGTCTTTTTTCAGCAGGATGCATGTTTGACGACGTTTTTTTTTACTGTGCTGTACTTCACATATAGATATAAGTGAGTGAAGTGACATTCAGCCAAGTATGGTGACCCATACTCGGAATTCGTGCTCTGCATTTAACCCATCCAACGTGCACACACACACACACACACACACACACACACACAGCAGTGAACACACACACCGTGAACACACACCCGGAGCAGTGGGCAGTCATTTATGCTGCGGCGCCCGGGGAGCAGTTGGGGGTTCGGTGCCTTGCTCAAGGGCACCTCAGTCGTGGTATTGAGGGTGGAGAGAGCACTGGACATTCACTCCCCCCACCTACAATCCCTGCCGGCCCGAGACTCGAACCCGCAACCTTCGGATTACAAGTCCGACTCTCTAACCATTAGGCCACGACTACCCCTCTGTATAAGATGTATATACAGATACATCTTATACAGAGATGCCGTAATGCTGCCTTTAAGCCCCCCTGGGAAGTTCCTACAGAAGTAGCAATTACAATGTAATGTGAGATTTTCAGAATAAAATGAGTGCAAGGGACGGTTTTCCGTTTACAATTACAGATAAGATGCTTGGCACTAATGCAACTTAATAAAGTGCAAAGGATGCACATTAGGGGTGTAACTGATGCTTTATGTAATTATGATTATGTGGGAAAGAATGATGGATAATGTAGTAGTCACGTGCAAAAAAGCACAACGATAAAACAATCCTAAATGAAGCTTTATTGCTACACTTCATCAACAGTATAGAAAACAGGGCTGCACAAAATACCAGAATAATACTGGTATCACAACATGGCTTAGTGTGAATATCTAATTGCAAAAGCTGTGATTTATTTAATTATATGCATGGAACAGTGTTCATTTACATGTGTGCAGCTCAAGATATATTTATTTATTTGCTGGAAAACTGATAAATGAAAGCCTGGTTGTTTAACACTTGATGTACTATACAGCCGTTTAACGCAGCTGTACCATAAAATTTACATTTTTATTAAATAATTGTTTTTATTTTACATTATTATTACAATACATTTCATGTTTATACCTAAAAATCAGAATGCAAATCCTTGATTTGTCAAGTTCTTCCCCAAATCATTCAGTTTTCCCAAAATATTTTCAGAGTAAATGTCATTTAGTTTAACTTTCTATGTAGACTTCCCTACAAAACTCCCAAAATTAATCATTCAAATAGTCTCTAATAATCTGCTGAAAATTCCTGTATTTATTTACTACTGTATTCATTCATTCATATTATATATATATATATATATATATATATATATATATATATATATATATATATATATATATATATATATATATATATATATATATATATATATATATATATATATATATATATATATATATATATATATATATATATATATATATAAACTACGGCTCTGTGTATTAACTGCCGCTCCATCTGAAAACAGGTGATGGAGATTTAGCGCCAATCATAGAGCCGGCTTTACTGACGAGATGTGTATGAGAATCGCATGAGATTAATTGCACAGCCCTAGTTCCTGTCAGGTGTTGTTTGTTTCTTTTATTAAAAACGCCTCCAAAATGGGGCTCAAGTTTTTAAAATCTCATCTCCTAAATCCACCAATAATTTCCTCATCTCTATTAATAAACCAAAAGCTACTGTAAGTGACATTTCCTCATTTAGCCACTTCCTGTTTCCTGAAAGGATATTGAAGGCACAGCACTAATGTGCAGATAATAAATAGGCTAAAAGATTTATATTTCATTCACATTTCGATCAGCAACTGTTTCCAAAATGTCCAGAAATATCCGACTCCCTGATCTGAGTTCTATCAGTATTAGTATGTGGTAACTATATCAATGCAGTGATTTGCATTTCCTCTTGTTTGCCACTAGGGCTGCAAAATGATTCATCCGGATTAATCGCATTCAAAATAAACGTTTATGTTTACATATCGTATGTGTGTGTAATGTATACATTTATTATGTATATATAAATGCACAAACATGCATGTAAATTAAGGAAAAACATTAGATATATATATATATATATATATATATATATAGATATATATATATATATATATATATATATATATATATATATATATATATATATATATATATATAAAATATTTATAACAATTTATATATACAAGTATAAATACACATGCAATTTAAAAATATATATATATATACACGTGTTTATTTCTAGTGCTGTCAAACGATTAAATCGCAGCCAAAACAAAAGATTTGTTTGCATAATATATGCGTGTTCTGCGCATGTATGCATGCATGCATATATATATATATAAAACATGCATACAGTATATATTTTGAAAATATTTACATGTATTTATATTCATATAATTTATATTATAAATATATTTAATACATAAAAAAAGATTCTGATATATACACACACACACACACGTATGTATGTTTATATACACAATAAATAAACAGTACACATACATTTATTATGTAAACAAAACTTATTTTGGATTCATGTTTGACAGCACTAATATATACATAAACATACACAGTACACACACATAGTGTGTAAACAAACTTTTTTTGAAAGCAATTAATCATGATTAATCGTTTTGCATCCCTTAATTTCTTGTCTGTAAAGCTAACACACACCTACACTGACGGGCTTTGTGTTGGCTGTGCTTGCAGGTTGGACACATACTTCCAGATAGAGCGAGGAGCTGGAGCCGTGGCTCATGCGCTGAGCGAGGCCGTCTCTCTGGAGAATGCATTCCTCCAGGTGGATGACGTTGGGATGCTGGCTCTGGATGCTGCTGAGGGCCCAGAACTCCCTCAAGGCCAGCTCCACGTTCTCCGGGGAGTGACAGCGGATCTTCTTCACAGCCACGCGAGCACCGGTCTGCCGTACAGCTGCCTCGTAAACCACTCCGTAACTGCCCCGGCCCACCTCCTGGATCAGCTCGTACTTGGCTTGACTGCTCACCATCCTCTTCCTCACCTGTGTGGCCAAAACACACAATAATCCATGACTGGAGTCACTGTCCTTGTTACAGTGTAATTATATATTTAAGTACTGAGTAATATTAATTAACTACATGTACTTACTATATGACTATGGTTGGGATTAGGGTTACTTTCATGTAACTATGTATAATTTATTGTTATTATAATAGTAAGTACATGTAACATATGTAACAAGGAAGCTGCCATGTTGATTTAAACTGTACAGCAGAAAACAATAAACCTGCCATGGCCCATTAGAGCAGCAAGCTGTTGTATCGGGTTTCTCTCAACATCACTTGTTATACAACAATTAGTCTCGGTCTCAGACAGACTGTCCGATACATACACTCCTCTTGGCAAGAGCTGCCAATTCAACGAGCACTATTCTGGGAGTCAGGGTGTACAAAGTTTTTCAGTCTCTCAAGAAAGAAAACGGTTTAATAGCATGAGACTAGAATTTACCAACATGTGGCGTTCAAAGCCATTAATCTTTGAAAGACATTCGGTTTTGTTTGAGGTAATTAGTAGCAAAGCATCCCCAATGTAGCCAATGACTTACCTCCAATCATAACCAAGTCATTTTCCTTTAAAGGGGTCATATGATGCGATTTCTTGTTTTCCTTTTCTTTAGTGTGTTATGTAGTTGTTTGTGCATATATAAGATCAGCAGAGTTACAAAGCTCAGAGTCTCCCACAAAATGATTTATTCTATCTATAAGAGAAGGCTGATGCAGACCGGGCTAAAACGGCTCGTTCAAACACACGTCTACGTCATGATGTGGAAATATTTGTGTAATGCCACCCAAATGTTCACGCAAAGAAAGAAGGCATGGTTTCAGTAACGCAGTAGTGTTGATGCAGCCGTGTCAGGGAGACGCTGTGTTTCTGTGAGAAAGCAAAAGCACTTTATTTGGCTTTACAACAGAACACAACCCAGATTTTTGAATTTGTGCAACGCATTTTATGGACAGTTTCGTAAACCTAGGAGAGTATAACGCTGGCTGTGCATGAAAGCTATTTCTAAAACAAAATAGTGGTTTAATGCAAGTAAGTGTTAATGTAATGCAAGTCAATTCTGACTTTGGCATGACAATCTGGTGCTTCTGAATCAGCGACTGGAAGCATGTTTTGTTATTAGTGCTATCGACTGTTCAAATGTGGAGTTTTGCGCAGTGTAGAGTAATGCATCGTGTGTGTGAGAGTGTGTGTGTGTGTGAGAGAGTGTGTGTGTGAGAGAGAGTGTGTGAGAGAGTGTGTGTGTGTGTGTGTGTGTGAGTGAGAGTGAGAGTGAGAGTGAGAGAGAGTGTGTGGGGAACAGGGTCACATCACATCGGAGTGTACAGCCCGTCAGAAATCACAGCACAGCAGCTGTCTTAACCACAGCGTATGTGCAAATAAACACAAGCTTCATCACGGTGTCTGTCACGTGACTCTGTTCCCCTCTCAGGCTTCAACTGATGCTAAAACTAAGGACATTATTAACTGTCTTTATATTTACTTTGAAAGCTGAAGCTCGTGATTACGGTAAGGGGCGTTACATTTCCGACGCGTGCTTGTGGTGTTCGGCCAATCACAATGCACTGTCAGCTGGCCAATCAGAGCAGACTGCACTTGCTGGAAAGGAGGGGCTTTGTAGAAAACGATGTGTTTGAGAGAGGCGGGGCATAGAGGAACTATAATAATGTACAGTATTTTAAAAATAATGTGTTTTTTGAACATTAAAGCATGTCAACATATTCTGCTACACCAAATAATGATCTTTAAAACAGCATCATATGACCCCTTTAACATTATTTGAACACGCTGAAATTTGAGGAAACGCCAACCAAATATCGTGGCAGTATCAATTTTCAGATTGTACGTAAAAAAACAACTTGTTTTTCATGTGGGTCAGATATCAGCTGCTTTCTGTCAAGTGGCGTTTAGTCAGACGCTACATAATGAAACCAACTGGTCAATAGTCTAGCTCTTCAAGATAATTCAACAGTGGGCTTTATCTCACTTATTTGCTACATAACAGTTTGTCTAAAAGAGGTTTCCAAGAACCGGTTTTGAATAACAGAAGTGTCCAAAGATATGAAAGTCCTGTGATCCATAGTACTACCTTCTTTTTCACATTCAGACCGCTTAAAAGTCGACTTTGAATCCATGTATTTGAAACGGCTTTAGAAGATGTCTCTATGAAAATATACTTAAAAAAAAAAAGTTGTGTAAAAGTAAAGTTGCAAATAATGAACCCATAAAAACATGTGGCTTAAGCTAAGGATGACCCATGTTATCTTTTTTTTGTACATAGGGCTGTCTACTATTTTATTTTCAAATTTAACCAAAATAAATATTTGATTACATTTGTTGCTACTTGTATAAAATGCAATACACTACGATCTTATGTTTCCTACTGAAACAATAGAGGGGGACATTTAAAGACCACGCCCCTTTTAAAGAGCCAATAGCCACGCTTAACCATGACGTGCTACTCAGATGTCATTTTAATACAAGTTAGTGGAAAGGCCATTATCATTGGCTAGAAGGCATTTGATTGGAAAAGAAGACGTGCACACATCCGAGTGCAAGATGATGCCAAACTCTACTTTTGCGTTTAGAAAACCATTGTGAAATAAATTAGTCATTACTCACGTGTGCACAAAAATACAGCATGATAATTATTATAAAAGAGGTTGCTTTAGAAAAAAAATCTCGCGCATTTGTACCGGAGACACCAGAAAATGTTTAAAACGCAGTTAGTGCAAATGATAAACAAACACGACAGCGCTGCCAACACGTGTGTGTGTGTGTGTGTGTGTGTGTGTGGAAGCTGCTTGACACGAGGAAACAGCGATCAAAGGGCAAAGCTAGCATTACACACTCTCTGTTTAGCTCTGACTGAACACAATGCGTGTTGTGTTGTAATAAGGGCCTGTCGGTTTGGTCTCTTTCTGTCTCCAGCTGTATTCAAGCATGGTTTAACACACTGCAGCAGCCCATCGCACGAGAGCAGGTATGCTCGATGCTCATATGTTGCTGTGACAGTAACAGTTAAAGGTGTGTTTCATGACTAAACGCTTCCAGCGGCAGCACGACACACACATGCTCGGACAAAGAGTCCTGCTACACACAAACACACACGAGAGCAGGATTTACCTGTGCACGACGTTATTCCCAATGTAGCTGATTTTCCTCTGCTCTGCTTTTCCTGGCAGCCATTATAAGCGCGAGGCCGCCTGTCTCGCTTTCTCTCAGGCAGCTGTGAGCGCGTGTCCGTGCGCGCACTCGCGCTCCGCGTCGCAGATTCATTTTGCGCGCACCCTTTGCCTGTCTTATAAAACTGGGCAGCGAAGGGAAAGTGAGAAACACCGCCCTCTTTCTCTCTAATAACACATCAGCAGAGTTCAGCTGCCGAGCTAAATCTACCATGGTCACTGCATCCTTCATCCAACATCCTTCAGTTTACATGGACATTTTTATTTTTGCCCCACACTATTGAACAAGAAAATAACATTACATTCAGTTAAAAAAATGATTCTTTAAAAAAAAGTCAAATAAAACTTTGTGGTGACTTCAAAACATATTCCCGGATTCACATTATTGGCTTATCTTAAACCAGGACTAGGCTTTAGTTAAATTAGTGTGCATCTTGAGACAAAGCAATGGCAATGACATTGATTTTCAATTAAGACGGCTCAAACATGCATTATCCTTGTGAAACTGGGGGACAGAGCTTAAAATACAATGTGCATACAGAATATGATCAAATGAATGACAAAGTGACTTAGTGGAACAGTTCATTCTCAATTTATAAAGCAAATGTCAGGAGAAGAGCCTGTAAAACTTAAAACAAATTCAACCTGCATCTGCAAACTGGAAGTAAATGCAAACGAAAACTCCCCATCAGAGGCTGAAACACTATTACAGACTCTGCCATTCTTGCACCGTCTCAGCAAAGATGATCTCTGAGGCCTCCTTTTTTTTGAATTTGTTAGCACCTGCAGACATACTTATGTATTACTTTGAAACCCTTAATATAAAGCATTTTTCATGTTTGGAACAAATTGGATTATGCACCTTCCACACAACAGCTCACTCTGTGCCCCGTATTCTTAATATGTGCTTGTAATAAACTACTGTATATTGATATTAATGGTATTGCCTTATTCTATATTATATATCATACAAACTCAAAGAGTATTCAATATACAATGTTCCAGATCTGTACGTTTCTTTCTTCTGTTGAACATAAAATACATTTTGTTAACCAGACAGTTAACAGTAGCCATTGACCATTGACAGGACAGAGGTAGGTAGGCTGCATATATATATATATATATATATATATATATATACACACACACACACGTATTGTGCTAGTTAGGATGGTTAGCTAAACAAGTTGCAAATTGTGCCAAATTGGTTGATTATCAGATCGTGCTCCTCCCAAACCTTTTTAATAAAACATCAAAAGAAACTGATACAGGTTTGAAACAACATGAATGAATAAATTACAAAAATCGTCATTTTTTGAGTGAACTAAAGGCCTGTTCACACCAAGGACAATAACTCTAAATAGTTCTAAACATCTTTCTCAGTATTAAAGAATAGGTGAGTCCACAGCACAGCTACAATGATAAACACAGAAACAATATCATTGGAATCACTTTCAGAATGGTTTTTTTCCAGCTGACGAATGATACAAACATTGACAGCCAATCAGAATCAATCTTGCTATAAGGACCTTGAGAATTTAAAGTAGCAGACGAGTGCACTTGGAATATACAGACGAACATAGTTATCTTTAAAGTTATCGCTCTTGGTCTGAACGGGCCTTAACCCTTTAAAAATCATATTAAGCCATTTTGCAATTTTTGTTTTTTCTTTACAAAATTAAAGAATGTATTAACATTAAGATGCTTTAAGATATGTATTTATATGAAAGGTAGGGTTTGGTGGAAAAACAAAGTGAAATTTAATATATTTAATGATAATTCTTACTTCGTTGGTCTGGACGGCGCACGTTCATTATTAAAAATAATGTTTAATTTAAATTAATGATATAACTGGATGACCACAAGATTTATAAGGACTTTGTAACATTCATTTAGTCATTATCAGTCTCTGGCTGAATGTGCTTCTCTAGCGAGCTGAAAACAGGTAATCGAACACATTAATTACTGAAACTGCTGCTGCAAATAATAATAATAATATCCATCTGAATTCTATCTAATGGTCACAGTATTTTGTTAATCCACATGATCAGCAGACAATTTTATTTATTTATTTATTGGTGCTGCTAGTGGTGACAAGTTCACAAAATTAACATAATTTATTGTTTGATGAGCATGTGCTCACTACATTTCAGGAAAATGTACCATATTTAAGTGTTGAATGAGGGATTGACAGTCTAAGCTTCACCAGTGAAATGCTGACCAAAAATCAACATTGATTCAATATTTGTCTTTTCAACACTGAAAAGCATTGAATTTCAACATTGAATCAATGTCGCCTTGCTATCTGGATAGGCCAATAATATTCTGAGATAGGCTAAAACTAGCAAATAAAGAACAGGGGAAAAACTTCAGACAACAACAAATGTACACGTCACAAAGTGCTCTCAAACAAGATCCAATTGCAGCTTTTATTAAAAAGTCCAAAAACAGTGATCCACATCGGGGGACAATGCAGAGAACCTCTTGGATGAGTCGTCGCTGCGCTCTTGGGGTAATTTTGGTCAGCCGGCCAAGCACTTTTTCACACCGGGCCATGTGGGTTTGGATTTTGTTTTCCCTTCATAAAAAAAACCTTCATTTAAAAACTGCATGTTGTGTTTACTTGTGTTATCTATGATTAATATTTAAATTAGTTTGATGATCTGAAACATTAAAGTGTGACAAACGTGCAAAAAAAAAAAAAAAAAAAATCAGGAAGGGGGCCAACACTTTTTCACACCACTGTATGTTATATATATATATATAGCACCTTAATATGGGCACATTTGATAAATATGAGCAAAAAGTTGGTGAAAGTAATGTCTATGCTGTTTAATTCAATAATAATAATAATAATAATAAATCCAACCTTTAAAGGAAGAAAAAAATATATATACATTTTTTTTTTTTTTTTTTTTTTAACAGAACGTCCCAATACTGGTACCCTTCAAAATTTAAGTCGGCCTAAATCGAATATCAAACTGTATACAATTATATTTAATTCAGAGATGTTTAAGTTCAGTGGTAAGCCATAGACAAGAAACCCCTCAGGCAATGTCTGCAACCATTGTATTTTCATGTCTTTGTCAGGTCTGTGCTCAAAACAATTAAAGGGACATTTTATTAGCCCTACATATGATCAAATTTACAATAAAAAAGTGAAGTTTACCACATTTAGAGGAAGCGTTACGACCAAAAAACTTCCAAAAAGTAGGCCTAATTCAAATGAAGGTCCTTAATACATTGAGAGCCAAAAGGTATAGTCTATAATTATAATTATAATCATCTTCCACACATAGCCTCCAGCACGACATATATTAAATATAGCAGCGTTTCTGTAGTAGAAAGACAGTTGAAAGATTTCTTATCCCGTGGCTCCCTCTAGTGGACTGCAGTTGTCCTCTGGAGAGGACATGTTTGCTCAGCCAATGCAAGTCTTTGGGGAATCTTTAATTTTTGATAATAATTATATATACGAAAACTGTAAGTCTCATCAGTTAGAAAAGATATAGAAACAAACTGCAGATCAGATCCAAGGTCTCTTGACGAGTTTGGTGCCCGAAGTCCCAGGCGGATACACGGTGCAGTAGAAAATTACAGTTTCAGAAGAATAATAAGATGTTTAAATAACACAACAGCATAGCTAATATTAACTTCAGTAACATTAGTGTGGTGGATCAGTGAATGTGGGAAAAGGGGAGAGATAACACAGATACTGTGTATGTGTACAGCAGTTGAAGTGAATACAATGTTTATATCTCCTTGATTCAGATGATGAGAGAGATGAGAACTCCTGGCCAGCCTTGTGGACTGAAAGTCAGGCTAGGGAATTTAAAAACAGGCCCTCTTAAATGTGCATTGAAAATGCCAGTTTTCCTTTGATAAATGTGCCACACCACCACACCACATGTGAAAAAAAACCACAGTGCCAGCATAATCATAAAAAGATATTTATTCACTAGAAAGCAGTTGTCAATGTTAACACTAAAACACATTTTTGGGCACATCGTTCTTTGCATGCTTTGTCGCGATGATCTGAACATGAAAGCGTTCTCTCTGAAACCAGTCAACATGGATCGCAGCAGAGGAAACTCCATAAACCGAGCTCCACGCTATTTGTTTGCCATATTAAATGTGGCTACATTCTTTGGTCACGGGAACACTAAACGTATATGCCTTTATCAAACACACGTCCTGACCACAGCTGAATGACAACACAAGATGACTGAAGGACACGGGCTTCATATTTGTGCAGCATCTGGAGCCCTGAGCATCAGCGAGCAACATCAAATGAGAATATTAATAACAATCAAGGTCACCAACACTGATTATCTTCTTCATTAATTAAAACCAAACAAGAAATAATTAACGTATTCCTGAGTTAACAATCTCAGAGTACATTACAGTAAACAAAAATAAAAGCGTACTGGAGCAATATTACAGTTGCACTTCTCTTGGTCTAAATGTAAACCACAAATTCACACACATTTGACCAAAACAGAGTGCAGCTACATTGCAAACGACCGCACGTCCCAAATTAAATACATTACCGAAAAAAATCTAACTAAAGCACACTCTCACTTATCTCACACACACACACACACTCTTAAATGGACCGTATTCTGGTAACGATGCCCATTTAATACATTTCAACACACCCTGAGGTAGATTTGTATAGATTCAAAACAAGTTATGCATCTTGTTCTTTAAATAAAGATGAAAAAGAAACAATACAATAATATTGAAATGATAAAGGAATATACAATAATGGCATGAACTAAGATAGAATACAGTCTTATCAATGAGAAAGAAACCTTCACATCCTTTAAACTGAAAACTTGATGTTTTCAACAGGTTGTTTGAGGCGAGACCCTACACTATATCCAACTACTCTAACACCTACTTCCATGCAATAACATACTAAAACCCTTTCAGGTTATTCTGAGGGACAAATAAAGAGCCCGGTCTCATGAAAATGCATAGAAATAGTATGCAAAAAAAAAGAAAACTTGTGGTATTGATAGCCAAAAATGGACTTTGGCGTATATATATGATATGAACGTGTTTGGCGTGCATGTAAAATGCTTCTTTCACGTGCATTTTATACCAAATTTGTTGGAGTGCATATGATACGCATCTACCCCACAACCCTAATCCTACCCAACGCGTAGCAAAGTCCATTTTTGCATTTCAATACCACGAATTTTCATTTTATTTGGCGTACTATTTATACGCACTTTCATGAGATCAGGTTGAAACTAAACAGCAAAACACTCTTGTGGAGCAGTGATGTGCCGTTAGTTTTGAGGTTACAACCAACCATTCTAACATTCAGCACGTGCTCAAACACATGCAATGCGTGAAACCAAACCAGTTGTGCTTTGCTGCAAGAAATGGTACAAATGTGTAGCTATTCTTTATCCACTGAGTTCCTGAAAGTTTGAGGACTATGTCAAATATACAAAAAAAGCCACGATTCATTATGCTTTCATTTGCCAAAAACTAGACGCTTTCCTCAAACGCAGTGAAGCCTGACAGCTCAGCTAAACGAGAACAAACCTGAACTTCATGCAATCATGGGGAGAAATCATGCAAAAAATACTTTCAAATCACTGTTTTAGGCCTTAAATAAAAATGAGAGCATCAAAATCATTCTCAGCATTGTTTAAACACTAGTCGCCAGCTGTCGGTCAGATAAAAACATGAATTATGAGCTAGTTATCAAAAGCATTCATCTCTTGTTGTGACTGAGAGTCCATCGCAACATCACAGAGTTTGAGGTCAGTTTGTGTGGCTGCAAATAAATAACAGTGGTTTAAAAAAAAAAAGTTTACAATTGTTATTTACAATAAAGTGAGATCAAGTTATTCAGGATCTCCTCTTGGAATAAGCTTTGACAAACCTGACACCTCATTAGTGTCTCGTATAAAGTTTACATAAGGAAAGAGATAAAAGATCATCATAAAACATGTGCTATCGCCTTGGCTCAAGTTTTCAAGTACCAGTGTGGAATAGGGTGGACTTTACCTTTAACTGAGAGCGAGCCTTACAATTACACAGCATTAAATAATCTAAGACAGCCACTGTGTCTTTCTCATAGTAACTAACTAATGACAGTCAAAATATTTCCACTGATGATATAGAGAGGCTGAGGTAAGATATGCACAAACGCAGCATTTTAACATTCACTTGGCCTGTGTAAACCACAATCAGAAGAAGGGAAAGAGGGAATTCGGTATGATTTCTGCAAGACAGAGATGCATTTCTCCGGTAAACATGATGCATTTTGATTGTTTCAGTACAAATCTAAGACACTTTGCTAGCTAAGGCAGAACATAAAAGTCTTTCTCTCACTTGCTTCACACAGGACAGATCTGTCGTGCACAATTACGTACTATGATATTTACCCTAAGATCATATATATATATATATATTAGTGCTGTCAAACGATTAAAATACATTTTTGTTTACATATTACATGTATGTGTACATTTATTATGCATATATAAATACACACACATTCATGTATATATTTCATTTTATATATATTTATTTATAATTTATGAATATAAATATAGACATGTAAATACATGCAAATATTTTCAAAATATATAGTGTATGTGTGTGCATTTATATATATATACATAATAAATATACACAGGACACATACACATCGTTTGACAACACTTATATATATAAATAAGAGCTATATATATATATATATATATATATATACACACTGTATCTGCGCACATTGTGATAAGTGTTAAAAGACACTGATGAAATGTGCTTAATTGTCATGAAAACAATGTAAAACCTTAATAGTCCTAAAACAAGCTTTATTTTAGGCTAAATATAATTTCTGTTTTTGTGAGGTCTGCCCTTGATTTTATGATTATCCATCTCAAATATCTGGCTCATCCCAAATCATTTGATCGCCAAGCTGAGGTTCAGACATTTGACTGTCAAAAATAAAGATGAATATGATGGTTTTCCATATTAGTTTAACCTGGTTTTAATTTCCTGCCTAAAGTACAAAAGCCACATTCATTTCTGCTGTTTGAAAAAGAAAAACCTGAGTAAGTTCCAAAAGCAGCTTTCCATTGAAACTTTTTGATTGGTGCTTGTGTTTCCCTGACAACCTTCCCCGACTAATCAGAGCAGTCGGGAGGGAAGGGGGTGTGGCTCATGTCCTCCTCTTCTCCTGTGGTGGAGGCTGGTGATTTTCCCTGAGATCCCGGTGACAACTGCTGTGCTTTGATTGGACAGTTGGCCACCATGTGGGTGATGCTTTGGCAGAAATGGCACTTTTTTGGCTGAGGAGGCAGCTGGCATTCTTTGGCGTGGTGATTCGGCCCTCCACAGTTGAAGCATCTGGAAATGGTGCAAGAAAAGGTGTGATTTGCAGGAAAGACCACTAGAGGGCGCACACATCTTAAATCAGCAAGGGTCACTGAGATAAGATTTAACATGTAATTGTTATTGTCCACAATGATTTAAAGGAGAATGACAGCGTTATGCACATCTCCAGCACTATAGAATCCAACACAAACTAATATTTTTTATTCACTCTTATAATACTCAGAATTTACAAAAAAAAAAAAAAAGTTGAGTGAACAGTGATGAATGTGACGGAGCTCAAAAAATGATGTAAATTTTAGTGGAAATATAAATATTTAAAACTTATAAATATAATAATGTAATTATAAAAATATGTATAATATTGTCACTTCATATACTAACGCACCAAGAGGAGTTTAATACAATATTTCAGCGCCACTTAAAAATATAATAAATGTTACCATTTTTAGTTAGAGATGAATTTAAATGAAAGCCCCTCGGCTCTCTGTATTGTGGGGGGAGTTATTGATCGGCCAGAGGAAGGAGGTGTGGCATCTCTGTGGCTCTTTGTTTCAATATGCAGCCTGACCTTTGCACTTTGATCCCTGCTCTCTCCTGCCCACCCCCACCCCGCTCACATACATCACACCTCAGGGTTGCCATGGCAGCGTTCACCTCTGACCTTTCTCAGGCACCTACATCTGTTATTAATTAAATGGACAGGATCTGATCCTCCATCAGGAGCCACAGATCCAGAGAGATGGAATATCAATGATAAACAGCAGGAGAAAGCACATGTTATTATGCATGAAAATGCCTCACAAACCCGTCACCGTCATTCATGCACAGTTGTGAAAGCTGCGCGCTTGGATCCGGATCCAGCGTGGTTAGATGCAGCTGAGGAGGACTGTGGGAGGACGGTGTTATCGATAACCTGCGGCTGTGCTGTGGGGGGCGGGTGACTCTCTGTGAGCCTAAACTCTGAGATTTTAAACAACCTATTGATCCAGCAGGTCAAGTCACCAACGCTCAGGGTGGGGGAAGGAAACGCTCCTCGAGATATTGCATCAAACTATCCAGAAGCAGGATCTCAAACATCTGCATAGAACTGCAGCATCTCAGTATAGGTCTAGAATAGACAGCTCCTTACTCTTTATAATAAACATGTTGAGTCAATATAGCTCTTATCTGAAGACACAGAGACATGAATACTTGGCACATGATACACAATGACGGTGACAATCAGTGAATAGTGTTTGAGTATGAATGGGTCATTTTGAGTAAAAAATCAACTCTAGATGTCACAAAACAGCAAGTTACTTAACCTAACAACAAAAGCAGAAAACAGTGTAAATATATCTCGAAAACAGATTTTTAAAAGTTAAAGTTCACTGTTGTTGCAGATGAAAAATAACATAACATTACATTTTTTGTGCTAGATTAAATGTTGATAATTAGGATCTCAAACCCCTTTATCTAAACCTCTCTACTTAACCATCAGTCATGCACATCTGCCATGTTTGTAGTTTTTTAATGCGTTTTATTTGTGTTTGTAGTTCTGAACCGAATCCTTCGTCAAAGCGCAGTGGATTGTGGGCAATATTAGCCATTAAAGTGTGAACGGATCCAAACTTCAAGAATCGACCTGAAATAGTAGCCCATCCGAGGACTTTTGGCATAATCTTATGCTTTGGGACACACTTATTGTAATCTCTTAATACTATTCAGGATGGATATTGTGTTACTCAGATGATGAATTCTGTATAACTTCACGAAGCATTCATCAATAGAGTAAGAGCACAGAATGCTGTAGTTCTGAACAGCACTCACCGGTCTCCTTTTGAACGGCGTTTTTGGGCACCCTTGGGTTTCTTCTCGCTGCCTACGCAGGACGCCCCGCCTGGCCCCGTCACCCGTAAGGACTCCAGACCCTTAGAGGACCTTTTGAAGGTGAACTCCACAGCTTCTCCATCCTTCAGACTGCGGAAGCCCTCCATATGAAGCTTGCTCTGCAGAGATCGGGTAGAAACACTGCTTTAGACGTTTAGATCACATTTATACCAAACTAGTGCTGTCAAATGATTCATTCTGATTAATCACATCCAAAAATGCATTTAATTAAGAACAATCTGCGATCTGCAATTCTGAAAGAACTGGTAAAATGGCATCTTCCCCGCCCCAGTTCTGTTGCTACATCGCCTTCACAAACGCCTCTTCACTTAACACTCAGATCAAAACGGCTCTCTCATCTGGGCTCTCTACCAATTAACTCTGGAGATTTGCATCCATCAACGGCTGCATCTGAAACTGAAGGCTCAAACTAGCAGCCTACAGACAAAACATTACAAGATATCATAAGCAGTGAAGGATACATATGCGGCTTTCAAAATCCAACCAGACAATGGCATCTTAGACATGATGTTACTCAGACGGACCTATATGCACTAACAGCCTACATTCACATTTAGGATGCATGACTTTTTCTACATCCAGACAAATGTAGCATCTTATACATATGCAGGGAGCCCCAAAAGTGATTTTGGCTACATAACAAAAAGAGATCAATTTGATTACACTTGTACTTGCACTGTTTCTCAAAAATAAAGTAAGTCCGGCAAATGACATGAATAGGATGGGCAGATGAGCTTCCCCAAAATAACGGCATCTGGTTAAACCTCACCCGGGCCATCGGTGCTGAGGGTCTGCAGTGGGAAAAGGTGGGGGAAGCTCACATTCCTGAGATACTTGCTCTATAGGCGCATGGAAATGGAGCTTGAGAAAGGATCTACCTTTAAAAACAACCTTCTGCTTGTACTCCAAACAAACAACCACTTGCAGACCAAAAATTGGGCTAGTTGGTATATTTGTGAGATCAAACTCAAAACTGCTTTGGTGGTGTTGGTCTGCTACCTTAAAATCAACCCTTGTGTAATAAGATTGCTTATCTTCTCACCGGGACATTCCTTGGGCGAATGTTTTTAGTCTTTTACACATTAAACTCTTAATGGTCTGTAATAAATTCCACACATTCTTTCGGAAAACAAAACACTGGAATGCTTTTCTTGTTTAATGAAGTGATAGAGATTGTACTATCTTTTACTCAGTCGTTCAAAACCCCAATGCATTGCTTTCTTCTGCATGAAACAAAATATGGTATTTTCAAGAACACTGTGGTCCAAACAACATTGAACACCAATGATTTTAACTGAATGGACCTAATATATATATATACACTTGTGTGCCACCAACGAAAGCAAGTCATAGCAGTTAAAACATTTTATTAGTATTATAGCTAACTGCTTCATTAAAATAACTGCAGCTCAGGCTCATTGCAAATGTGTGACCCTGGAGCACAAAAGCAGTCTTAAGTCTCTGGGGTATATTTGTAGCAATAGCCAAAAATACACTGTATGGGCCAAAATTATCCATTTTTCTTTTCTGCCAAAAATCATTAGGATATTACGTAAAGATCATGTTCCATGAAGATATTTTGGAAATTTCCTACCGTAAATATATCAAACGTAATTTTTGATTAGTAATATGCATTGCTAAGAACTTAATTTGAACAACTTTAAAAGACATTTTATGTTTTTTATGGCACCCAAAAACGGACCCTTACGACTGGTTTTGTGGTCCAGGGTCACATATATGACTGCTGTGACATATTACGTTACTTCTTGCATGTTTAGTGACACTTTCATAGTAAAACTCATTTTTTTTTAAATGCACAATAAAATGCATTGGGGTTCATCTTGTTCAAATTGGGTTTGAAAACAATGTATCGCCTACGCTAAACTCTACCCTAAACCTAACTTAAGTATTAACAAAAGCAAAGGTGAGATTAAAACTCATTTTCTACAGCAACCATGCCAATTTAGCTTGTTTCTACAAGTCTTTGAGCTCTTTCATTGTGACATGCGTTTCACAGTATTTGCACAAGAGCACACAGCATCCATATCACACAAACAATGCTGTACCGGGTGCACTACCGAGCAAGTTTACCATGTCACAATTATGCTGTGTAAACCTCAAAAATGTATTAGTTTACAAATCATGCACTATGGTAAGTGTTTAGAGGTCATTACGCAGTATTGTTCAAGGAACTGTATGAAAATAAGTCTTCACTAACCAATAATCTGCCCCGTAATCATAATGTGTGTAAATAAGGAATAGCGGTTTTTGGTGTTTTAGTGCCACTAGAATAAAATCTTTGGAAGTTTGCAAAAATAAAATTGGAGGCATATTTTTCCATTGGGCCCATGTTGAAAAATAGCTTGACTGCCTTTAAACTGTAGTTTGTTAAGAGGCTGATCATTTCAAAGTAGCTTCCCCAACATTGCCAGGTGAGAAGTCTGCAGGGGGGTGGGTCGCTGGGAAGGGAATCAAGCAAAGGCGCTCCCAACCCCCGCCAAGGCTTCCTGAAACCATCCGCAGCTCCATCCTTTGACCTTCTCTACCACTCGCCCTCCTCTTTTACTACAGAGGGTTTTTATGAATGAGTTCAGCTAACAACCCCCTCCCCCAAATACTCCCTCCCTTCCTCCCTGCCCCCCTTTCTCCAATCTCTTGGTCTCATTCCCAACATTCTCACTTAGCATGTCTTTCAAATATTTCCCCCCATTATGAAATCTCCCTCCATCTGCCTCTCTTTTTGGTCATCTCCACACACAATCACCATTCATTCAGTGATTCCCTAATCTAAGGAAGGCAGGATTTCCTCCTGTGGGTTTGACAATGACAGCCATTGTCTTTTTAACCTGGTAGGACCCACGATTATCAATATATCCACAGAGACTCAGGTACGCTTGAGCGCTGGTTATCAAAACCAAACTACTCAATAATATCCAGAAAACTGCCTCCTAATGAGTCAAAGTCAAATTCACTGTGCAGCGCTACAAATGAGTTAATGTACATTTAAATACTAAACAGATCGTAAAGGGATAGTTCACCCCAAAATGAAAATTCCTTCATTTACACATCAGTAGCATTAAAGGAGTTGTGCTGAACGCATGCATTGATTTCTAGTACTGGCAAACCAATTAACTTGATATCTGGCCAATTTTAAATGAACGATGAGCAATGAACGATAACCATGCCCAATTGGCTGATTTATGAATGATTCATATAAACCTTGATGTGAGGATATATAATGTTTTATAAAGGGATACCTCGAAATCCCTTTGAAAAATCCAAATTGTCTCACCCTCAAGTTGTTCCAAACCTGTATAAATTCCTTTCTTCTGCTGAACACAAATTGAGATATTAAGAAAAATGTTGGTAACTAAACAGCTGTTGGTCCCAATTGACTTCTATTGTTTTCCGACACTATTTGGGACCGACAACTGTTTAGTTATCAACATTCATCAAAATATCTTAATTTGTGTTCAGCAGAAGAAACGTTTTGGAACAAATGACAGTTTTCATTATTGTGTGAACTATCCCTTTAAGGAGCAGACTTAGCATTTAGCATGCTAATATGTCTTATTGCTCACTAACCCTTTGTTTGCCAACTAGTAATACCTTATAATTTGGTGACATACATCTAAAATATAATGAACTAAATCAGCTAGCCATGCAAAATCACTTGGAGAGTACTTAAAAAGAGCTTAACTTGATGTTGAAGTTGTGTGAACAAATTATTGTGTTTATTGATTCGTTTGAAACCAATGCACATGATTAAAATCACACTTTTTTTGATGTGGGAAAAAAGTGTCAATGAAGTAAATCAACATAAGTTAATATATTACTTTCAGTAATTTTGTAAATGTTTAATTCAGTTGGTTTGGAACGACTATGCCTTTATCCCTTTACAGTCATCAGTTCAGGGTGTTGATGAAGAAGACTAAACACATGTTCCCATCTCAGTTTTACGTCCTAATGTGCAGTCAATGAGACTTAAAGTCAAAGTGTGCTAAGCCCTAACACCCTCCGTTCATCTGAGGAAACCAAAGACCTCTTACTCCGAGAGAGAGACAGAGAGATCACTTGACACCGTGTGTAGGGCTGCCTGTCCGTTAGATGCTCTAATCTGGGTAATTTTACACAATGACCTCAAGCCATGAGGCAGCAGCTCATTTGGCTCAGGGTGATAGGTGATCCACTGTCTGCCGACTTGCTGGTTGTCGGGCCAATAGCTTGTTGAATTATTGCTGACTGAGACGGTTAGTCTTCACGATTGTAGACAGTACCGCCCAATGGGATTTTTAAAATATAGCGCTTTGTATCAATCACTGCAAAACAAAGTGAATTCAAATGTAATATTCTGGCCTTCACTGTTCATTTATAAGAAGACAGTATGGCATAGACAGCAAAGTCAGAATTAAAGAGCAGACAAGGGACAAGGACATGCTGAGACAGTTCATACATGAATGACTAAAAATAACATCTTTTCTTTGGGACAGTTTGTTCTACAGGAGTGTGCCCAACTGCACAGAAAAATAAATAAATAAATACAAATAAAAAAGCCCTTTTTTCAAAGGCCAATCATTGCAAGGAATGTGGAAAGACAGACATGCATTACTGTATTTAAAATCAAATCCAGACCAAGTAAAGGTAAAGTGGGACCACTGTCAAAATATTACACTAATATTACACTAATACACTTAATATTTTATTCATTTTCTCTACATATATGTAGCCATTTAAAAACAATGGCCAAGCTAATGTGGCATTATATTTTAAAACAGCAGCAATTAAAATTATATATATATATACATATATCCCATTCTACCTGTATTCGCCCTATTTGAGATTGATGGGGGAAAACTTCAAAATTAAAGACCCATGAATTGACATTCAATATCAGAAAATAGTTTTTGGTTTATTTGCATAAGCATTTAATAAAAATGTTCAGCTTTCTGGCCTCTGCAAATAAATTTAGTCAGAAACCTTCTACCGTATATGAACACAAACAGAAACGGGGAATTTTAAAGAACCAAACAAATATTGACATCATTCAAAAATTAAAAACCACAGGACAATATATTTTGTGATTAAAAAATAATAAAAAATAAAGTTCCCACTTAGCTTTAGAAATAAACAAGCTTTTAAAACTCTAAAAATTGCCCTAGTTCATTAAGAAAGAAAGAAAGAAAGAAAGAAAGAAAGAAAGATCTATATACGCCTACAGAACCCAAAAACCAACACATGACCAAAACAAATCACCAAACAGCCCAGAACCCTGAATAAAGCCTAAAAAGGGTGACTGATGGGGAAAAAAGAGGTATCTTTGCTAAACGACTGAAAACCCTTTATTTTTAAGAAAGCAGGTTTTGATTTTTATTAATGCATCAGCGCCGAACACAAAATAATAGCTTCATAAATGGTAGGAGATCATTATAAATGTGGCATACTAATACTGTAAATATTTCATTTAGTGTTAATGTCGTTTGAGCAAATAAAGCAATGAGACATGCTCTCTCTCTCACCTGATGGACGAACACATCCAGGGGTGAGTCCAGACAGATGCCCTCCCGGTGGGTCATGGACAGAAAGCCGAAGCCCATCCGCACATTAAACCATTTACAGACCCCACTTCCACGAAACGAGCTCGAGTCTTCCTCCTCCTCTGTCTTTGCACAGCCCCCTAGAAAAAAAGCACACAAGAAAATCAGTCTCAATTAACTCTACAAATACAAATATCACGCTATCGAAAGTGGACGAAATGAATGACTCTTTACGCGCAAAACACTACAATGAAACGCGATATGATTTCCCCTACAAAAAATATACCTACTTTGCTTTTGTTCAGCACTGTCCAAATCTGTACTTTTATCATCTCAAATAAAATGTTTGTTTAGCCTATATAAAAGCGCAAATAAATGCACAATCCGTCCACAGCTTGCATATCAATTCTTCGAGGGAAATTTCAGTTTATTTCTATGCAGATGTTAGACAGCAACGAAAGTAAAAACGAACCCGTTTCCCTCAGGAAATAGCATTAAATGTCTTAAATCACCAATAAATCTGAGAAATGCACATTCAAAAACAGAGACATGATATTTTCCCCCATTATGTGAATCACTGGTGATCAATATTTAGCCGTTAAAACTAAACACTATCAAACGATATCATTTTTTTTTATCAATATATCATTTAGTTTCCTTAAAGTGCTATATTTTAGCATTAAATTGCACAAAATGTAAAAAACTGAAAGTAGATTTATCAGTGCGCGTCCTTCGGTAATTAAGCACAAAGGCGCACGCGCTCACCTGAGAAATATTGCTCATAAACTGAGCCCATTTCACCCATCTCGCCCATCAACCTCCAAATCAATCCCAAGTTTTGAAAAAGCTTCAGACGGCCCTCCGCATCTCAATCCATCCAAAACAAAGAAATAAAACTACTTTACCGACGCCAGAAGAAACGCACCAACAAAAGATTTGAGGTACATTTCAGCGGTAACGACGCGCAAATTCCAGGGCTTCTGGGAAGAGCCCTTTGTAAAGATCCCCAAATCTGAAAGACAATGCAGGAGATCCGTCCCACCCCCTCCTCTTTATCCCCCTCTCTCTCTCTTCACTGACCCCCCGCTGGAAGATCACCCACGACCTCACCTTCAGCCATGTCTCCAGGATGTCTTCAACCTCTTCTTGCTTCACACCGCAAAGAAAGCGCATTGATTGGGGCCCCAAACAGCATAAAACAGCGGTCAGTGTTTATTCCTGAGTGAATCATGGGACACGGGTCACTGTAGCCTCTCCTCAGCTTTAGGTCAAGTCTAACTGAGCTGATGAATTGCACATTTCTGCGGCCATAGGGTCCAAATTCGCCAATGGGTCAATCGCAGATGGAGAACATGTAAGCTTGGGGAATAGGAAGTGCCCTCCCCTCTTAAACCCTCAGCATGCTGACACACACACACACACACACACACACACACACGAGCGCGCGCGCTTGTTTCTGTGAATTGTGGGGACTTTGCATAGACTTCTATTACTTTTATACTGACCAAACTATATTTTCTATCCCCTAAACTTACAGAAAACCTGTTTGCATCCTTACACTTTCAGACAAACCTCATTTTTATTTATTTATTTTTTTCCCCCTCGTAAAAAATGTCAGGTTTGTCGGGACATTTGCTCCCCACAATGTTGCATAAACAAGCACACACACACACACACACACACACACACACACTGTGACAGCAAAAAAAGAAAGCCTGCCCACTTTCTCCACAACAAACCATTGATTTATTGCACCCGAGGCGTTATCTATTCTCACATTCCACCTCACAAATTATTAATTTACTATTTTAAAACATAACATTATATTATTTTTTAACATTGTGTTATTTTAAAATTTAGCAGGCCATTTATTCATGATATAGATCTCTCTATAAAACGATATCATAAAGTAGCTGTAAAGAATGAAAATGTATGGGGAAAATCTGAATCAGATTTAAGATACTTCATATTGATTTGTACTAAAATATATATAAAACGCCGAAAATAATGTGCACTAATTGTCAAAATAACATCAGATATTTGTGTGCAACCCAAAGCAGATGCGTCTTAAACGAAGACCTGCTATAAAAGGATGATATTGTCGATGTTCAAAGGTTGACAGAGTTCTGGTTCGGGCTTCATGAAGCGCACGCCCGCAGTGTCCTGTTGTCCTCACACCTCAAGCAGACAATGACACACTGAGCCGCGCGCATGTTATTTAATTGATCTCTGACGCCAGCGCATAATGAATATGCATTGCCTGTTTCAGGCACCATTCACACTCAGCAATTTACAATGACATGAATCTGCAAAACGTCTTCAAACATGAATTTATTTTAAAATAGTAAAAAATATTAATTAATTAATTTATTTATTTGTGCGCATCATTATAATATAACAAAAGCTTAAATTACATATTTATGTACCATGTTTTTGGATTGAGGAGATATTAATTTTATTAAATTAATTATTTCACAAATTAAAAATATATGGGTAGTTGACGTATTAATGTGTCCTATGGTGTGACGGAAAATTTTTAAAAAAAAAACTAACATTGAAGATAAACCTCTATCATGCTATTTGTAACTCTAAGAATGAAGAAGTTATTTGTATGTTAAGTTTTTTTAGTTTTTTTTTAGTTTTTTGCTGTCACATCATAGGACACAGTCCAATTTTTATTTGTCAACTACCCATATTGCTTACTTCTATTTTCTTTTATCCATCATTTTATAACTATATATATATGGCTAATATCATAAAGTTCTCACCTGTGTGATTGAGATGCGGATTCGCAGGGGGCATCTTTGGTTTTCTCTTTGTTGTTTAATCGACTAATGAGGACTGTTCTCCAGCCTGCGAGAGCCTAAAGAAGTGTCAGGCCAACTATTCCTCTCCTTGAAGGCATTTTATAGTGTGTGTGTGTGTGTGTGTGTGTGTGTGTGTGAGTGTGAGTGTGAGTGTGTGTGTGTGTATGTGTGTGTGTGTGTGTGTGTACGTGTGTGTGTGTGTGTGAGTGTGTGTGTGTGTGTGTGAGTGTGAGTGTGAGTGTGTGTGTGTGTGTGTGTGTGTGTGTGTGTGTGAGTGTCTGTGTGTGTGTGTGTGTGAGTGTGAGTGTGAGTGTGTGTGTGTGTGTGTGTGTGTGTGTGAGTGAGTGAATGAAGAGCAGTGAGTCAGTCGGGGCTCCTGCTGTGGCTCTGCTCTGATGACTGTATTTGGATTGTCACGGGGCCCGTCACCCGCAAACACAATTAAAGCCGCATCCACTTTCCAATTAAATATTCATGCAGGATTCATGGATGCCGTTCATCAGCTTCCCAAACGCACTCTCAACAAGAGCACAGGTTGCTGACTCATGTCAGAGGAAACAGAACAGCACCTGTTAGTCTTGTTAGTCATAAAGCTTCGTCTAATTAAATACATGGAGCAGAAGCAGAACTCTCTTCTTGTGGTAACTGGGCTTGTGCTTCTGTGGGTCACATGAAGCGCTCGTTAAACGCCAATCAAACGTCCAGCTGGAGCTCTGGCTCTGTGTGGAGTGTAATATTAGAGAATGCTTACCGTGCATTATTGGAGAAAACTAATAAATAATAATAAAAAAATGTGAAATAGTTGCAGCGGCCTATAAACATATCAAACAGAAGTAATGACATTTTTATGTCACATTCAGCAAATGGTGTCTGGTTATCTCATTTTTTCCATTTAATCATATATTGTGTAAACTGCAATAACTTTGTCAAAACATAATGAGGGGGGGGGGGGGGGGGAGTTTGCTTCTGTTGTTTTAGCAAAAGTATTAGGTCATTTGAGTATTTCTCCACTCTCAGAAAAAAAGAAAAGGTACAATAACTATCCCTGGGAGGGTACCCTTTCAAAAGGTACCCTACAAAGTGAATTTTATGAAATGAGTTATTGTTTATAATATATAATGTTTATTTAAATGTAGGGGAGAGCGGAGTGAGCCGGTGTGTTTAAAGTGAGTACATGACTTAAATATGAACACATTTCAGGATTTCTTCAGGAGTCCTTGAGCATATGAAAATCACTTTGAACAGCAAAACATTGTTTTTGAACATAAATGTAGTTACTAATTATTCCAATCACATGGTGAGTAAAATGGACAACTCTTTAAATATATGTGGTAACTTCACCAACTTTTGTTTAAAGTTGTCTAGAAACAAAGGGTGGCTCAAATCACCGACCCAAATTACAAATACTTATGTTATCTTTGACATGAAGAAACAGAACAAACTGAGACTAAATCCAGAAGAACTGTGGAAAACAACGTCTCTGAGATACTTCAAGAACAAGAATGTGAGAAATAATAATAAAACATGTTTGTTTCCTACTGACACACTACAGCAGAAGAGACCATGGAGACTGAAGGACTGCTATGGAGATCTCCTTAGTAACCAATGGCCTTGACCAGAGGGGTTTTCTGGAGGTGACCCATGTCAAGCAGAGGGGACTAAGGACAATGCATCTACCACGTGCTTGAAACACTCTTCAAACTGCCCCTCTTTCTCTCTCCTCAACACAACGAACGATGGATTGTATTTAGTACATCACATATCTAGATGTTGATTCACATTATATGTTTAGATGTTTTAGTTAAAGGAACAGTTCACCCAAAAACAAAACATTGCTGAAAATGTGCTCTCCCTCAGGCCATCAAAGATGTAGATGGGTTTGTTTTGGAGATTTAGAGAAATGAAGTATTACAACACTTGCTCACCAGTGATCCTCTGCAGTGAACGTGTGCCACAAATAATGCACTCAACTCATGCACACGACTTTGTGTGATGCAACAAAAGCTGTGTTTTGTAAGAAACTAATCCATCATCAAGGTGTTTTCATTTTAAACCGTCCAAATCTAAGAGCATAATGCATAATAACACTTCCTTCAGTGCTTGATATGTTCATATTTCTCTCCTCATTCATACAAGACAATATTTTCTCACTATTATGGATTGAGGAGTAATATTTTACAGTGCCCTCCACTAATATTGGCACCCTTTGGTTAATATGAGCAAAATAAATCTGCATTGTTTGATCTTTTATTAAAAAAATCACAAAATTCCAAAATATCATACAAGAATTGAAAGTAGGGGGAATCTCATTGTGAAATAAATGCTAATAATAAATGTGAAATAAATGTTGGCCACAATTATTGCAACGTCCTTTTCCCAGTTTAACAGCTTTGGGTTTTCCCTATAATGCCTGAAGAGTTTGGAGAACACCTGATAAGAGCTCAGAGACCAGTTTCTTCATCTAGAATCTCTCCAGATCCTTCAGATTCACAGCTCCATGTTAGTACTTCAGTTCACCTCACTCGTTTTCTGTAGGGTTCAGGTCAGAGGACTGGGACGGCCATGGCCTAAGCTTCATTTTGTGCTCAGTGGCCCATTTTTGTGTTGATTGTGATGTTTATTTTGGATCGTTGTCTTGATAGAAGATCCAAACACGGCCCATTATAAGATTTCTAACAGAGGCAAATTACATGAGATTACATATAAATGGTTAATTTGTCTAATGAACAGCATTTGCAATGATATGCATGGAAAGCTTGGGCCACACTATTGAGAATCAGTGTCATATCCCAAAGGGAAAGATGTCGGTTCAGTTCCTTCTCAAAGACCTCGGGGAATCGGTGGATAATCAATACTCGGGGAGCAAGTGTGAAACACCAGTCACATCTAGGATCTGATTTCAGTGATCTTGTCAGGCTGTGAGTCATGACAGTGAAGGATGAGACTCGTCCTCTGACTCACCATCGGAAACTGAAGTACTCGAGCAATACAGTTTCTTCGGCCTATCCCATATTTCTCAACTACTACAAATCTGTAGCAGAACTAGGTTGAATGAAAACATTGTGACTAAGCATTAGCTACATCAGAGAGTGGTTTACAGCTTCAGCACCCTGGACAGCTCTGCACTGCCTTTCTCTGAAACATACTGTAAGGGTCTTGTGCATTACAGCTATTTAAACCCCTAAAGCGTGAACCATTTAATGCAAATGCCACTGCATGAATGCCGTTTCAACTATTCTAGAGCATTTAGATAAATCAGCAAGGAGAATATGACAGGTCATGTCACAAAGAGTTAAATTCAATCTGTGGGTAGGTCAATTCAGTTTCTATTTTAATTAAAGCTCAATATGGGAATATACGATATGGAATATGGATGAAGAGTCAGGGCGCTGGTCTCAGATGAGCACAGCATTTAGCTAATTTATGATCAGGTTAAGAAAGATCAGATGGATTTAATGAAACATTTATACCTATATTGGAAATATTTCTGAGAAAATGGCTTTATTTTAGCATTGTAGCTTATTTTATAGTATCATCTGATGTCAGGTTTTAGTTCCAAGTGACTGCCCTCTGGTGGATGCATTGTGAAGATGATTAGCAAACAAGAGAAGAAAAAAGAGAGAAAGATGACATCTCTTTTTCAGGTTTTTTAGCTGCTGCTGCAGGAAATTACTTGTCGAATAGTTTTCTACTGTAAAACTATTCGACAAATTGTAAGCAAGGACGGACTGGGAGTAAAAAACTGCTCTGGATTTTCTCCCAAATAGGCCCACCACAACTACAATACAAACCGTCTCTATATCTCACAACATTACAGCAATCCTGGTGCATTTATGGCAAATAACATCCCCAAACCCATAGTGACCCTGCTGACAAAAACAATAGAAACTATCAACTTTTAACCATTAAAAACATTCAATAATGGCTACCTGCAGTGTGTTTTGGGACATATTAGATTAGGATTTAATGTTGTTGTTTTTTAAGTGACCAATTACCTGTAGAGACCAACAGTCTGGCACCATTACAGTTTCCATTAAAACCAATACAATTTTCATTACAATCAGTAAAACCATTACAAATGATGTGATGGTTTCTGTTTTTGTTGTTGTTTGAAATAAATATAATCGCCTATTGTATGAACTAAAATACTAAAAATCTACATAAAAGGAGTAGAATGCAAAATGTATAATATGACAATGATAAACATAAAGACCTAGAATCTGGAAACCTGAAACAACCAAATGTGTCTTTGTGTGTGTGTCATGTTCATCAGACTAACCACCTTATCATTCACTGTACTTTCTAACTCAATACTGCTGTCTCTTTTGTGCTCATAGGCTACATGCTCTATAGTGAGAGAAGCGGGCAAACCTAACTGCTCACCAAACCCCTCAGTTTCATTCAGATGCCCAAACTAAGGAGACTTGCTCGATTTAATCCTGTTGTTGATATGTATATGGCCAAAAAGTAACATGACCAGACTCAGTTTGTTAGTCGTTGTGGGCTGGTTTGGCCTCTATCTTCATATTAAATAAGAGCTGCGGACAGATCCTTGACTCGAGGGGGTGTCAGGACGATTTCAAGGGCCAAGGGTCTCCTCCTCACCCGGTTGAGGAGACCACACACACAGTTTTTAGATCCGGATGCCTCTGCTGTGGTTCATCAGTCTTCTGGATCAAGTCGAGGCCCAAACCCAGCCCTCCGGCTTCCCCAAGACCACGAGTCCATCTCGATCCTCTCTTGTGTTTAAGACTAATATGCAAATAATATGATAGTCATTAATTGACAGAAAAAGCATCTTAAATAATTAAATAAGATTTATTCAACTACTTTTGACTCTTTTTTGATCATTTTCTGTGTTCTTAAATGCATTGATTACATTAATTAAACTATGTTTACAGAAAACATAAAGTGTCATGAAAATAAGCATAACATGTGATACTTTGTTTTTGAGACAGAAATATATTTTTTGTTTTCTTTAAAATGCATGTTGAACTTTCTTTCTCCTTTGACATGTTCAACATTAAATAGAAATAATTTAATAACTACCATTTCTGTCCTTTAGTGTGACACACATAAAAAAACACAGATTTGTTTTTATCTAAAAATATCTTTAATTTTGTTTTGTTTTAAATGTTGAGTTTTGCAATGGGGGAGATACAAATATCACTCATCTTAAAATCATTTTCAGTAGTTTTGAACGGATGACAGCAAAGTTTGTCTTGAAATGGTCCAACAAGTCATGGGGAAAAAATATCATTATAATTTAATATTTAATAAATAAAGCTATATGAAAATAAGTGTCTAACAATGAAGATAAATCCATCTCATGCTATTTGTATATTATTAAGAGTTTGTTTTCTTCATTTTTTTTTGCCGTCACACCATTAGACAAATGTATGGTACAGTTCAGTAAAAACATTAAAAAATAAAAAAACAATGAAAGAATTGACGAAGTTATTTTCTCAAAGATCAGACTTCTTCTCATTACATAAATATATGCATCTCTTTTTGTCTTTTACAAAAAAAGCTTTTTTTATTTATTTGTCAACTACCCATATATATTTTTTAATAATAATAATAATATTATTAGAAAATAGAATGCTAGAGTTAGAGGGTCAAATAAAGATATATATATATATATATATATATATATATATATATATATATATATATATATACAACCCTGTAATATTGTATTTGTTTTTGCTATTATGTTAATCTCAGAAAACAAAGGTCAGTAATTTAGCCAGGCCTATTGTGTTAAACGTAACGGTGCGTAATTAATATTCATCGTTATTTCGCAACTCTTGCGTCCGAAGGAAGTCTGGTCGATTTACGAAACGCGCGTCTGACCTCCGGCCCGCCGTCACATGTGTTCCGCTAACCCGTGTTGCCAAGTCCGTTGTTTCCACTCGGGTTTGGGCTACTGTAACTCTCTTGCCGCAGGTTGTTTTTCATGTCGACACCCATTAAAGTGATATTTCTGCCCTGGAATGTGAGTTGTACCAGAGACAACCGCCAAACATACCGGACCCCCCTCGAAACGCGAGCGGGCTAGTTTTGAGGAGCAATCACGCGGGTTTTGTTGTGAAACCTGGCAACCCTGTCCGCTACTCCGAGGTCGAGCAGGCAGCACGTGTAGATGAGAAGCGAGCGCTAGTGTGATATTATCGCTTTAGCATCGGGCTTTGTAGAGATCTTTGTAGATCTGTCGCATCGGGACGGTCGAGCATCTCACTCTCAGTATCCACAGATCAGCCGGTAAGTTCAGCTTTGTTGTGAAGTAACGTTATGCGTAACTTACTAGAGACAACAGCACATATACAGTAAGTTACTGTATTAACAACAAAACGAAGATAACTTTATTCAAAGAGCATTTTTTGGCTTTATAGACATTATAGATGTGTAACACTTATAACCTTATGTTCCTATTATTAGCACATGGTACATATCACAAGAGGATAACTAAATCTGAACTCTTGCTGATCAGTTATACATATTTTACCATGGTATTCAGACATATTTTACCACGGTATTCAGAGTTACTACATTATTCATGTTTTACCATGGTATTCAGAGTTACTGCATTATTCATATTTTACCATGGTATTCAGAGTTACTGCATTATTCATATTTTACCATGGTATTCAGCATTATTCATGTTGTACCATGGTATTCAGACATATTTTACCATGGTATTCAGAGTTACTACATTATTCATATTTTACCATGGTATTCAGAGTTACTGCATTATTCATATTGTACCATGCTATTCAGACATATTTTACCATGGTATTCAGAGTTACTACATTATTCATATTTTACCATGGTATTCAGAATTACTGCATTATTCATATTTTACCATGGTATTCAGACATATTTTACCATGGTATTCAGAGTTACTACATTATTCATATTTTACCATGGTATTCAGAGTTACTACATTATTCATATTTTACCATGGTATTCAGAGTTACTACCACAGTTTCTGCTCTTTTGTGTGGTAACTTGGTATAGTGACAAACATTGTCACTAAATAATAAATCAAAAGTACATTAAAACTGATAAATTGTTAGCAGTTTTTAGAAGTAAGTATCTTGGGCATTTTGACAGAAACTATGGTTGGCACTGTGCCGTGATAAAGTATGATTCATTAACATTTGTGTCAAGGATGGCATCACATTTCCTCATGGAAATGATCAGTTGGGACTCGTGCATTGAAACCTTAGTTTTATTTGTTCATCAGCAGTGTGTTGATGCTGGATATGATGTGTGATGCTGTTCTCTCAGGAAACCCATAGATATCTAGCCTGCAGCTTTCACAGACCTGTTTGTTTCTTCAGGGAACTGATATAGTCTCATCGAAGTGTTTGCTCATGACATGGAGTTTGGCCAAGTGAGATTGCACTCAGAAATTGATCTTTCTTAAACTGATGAAAGTCAGTGTAACCTTAAACTGTGTTTTATGGAACTGTCATGTATAAATGAATCCTGTCCTCTCATTTGTCCAGGGTATGATTGGCAGTATGAAGTATATTCTGGTGACGGGCGGCGTGATCTCAGGCATCGGCAAAGGCATTATAGCCAGCAGCGTGGGAACCATCCTCAAGTCCTGCGGCCTGCGTGTCACAGCCATCAAGATCGACCCCTACATCAACATAGACGCAGGAACCTTCTCGCCGTACGAGCACGGTAATCTCACGCGACTCGTCACTTACATGTTAGAGTACATATAAAACATATTGCTTGATTACAAATCTCCACTACATCATCATAACATGCCATAAACAAAACAGTCTGCTTGCTAAATGCAAGCATCGCTATCTATTAGGGCTGGGTATCGATTCAGTCCTGATTCGATCCTATTCTTTTATTACATTCAGTGAGTATAGCTTTAATACAAATACTATTGATATGTATGGGGTCCTTTTTTAAAACAAAAATAGGGCCCTATAAAATGTTCTTAGACAGAATCTGAAATGCAAGTAAACATGGCTATTGTGGGATTCAGAAATCAAGTTAGTCTGACTTATTTTGAAACAAATCAAGTCACAATAAGTCAGACTAACTGAAATAAACCTGGCTTATTTGCTAAACCTGTTTTATGAAATAGCCCCCTGATATACCTAGAGACCTGTATAACCTAGAGAGCCACTTAACATCTTAGCAACCCCATTGTAAAAAACAAACAAACTACTCAGAAAATGTAGAAATATATAAGCTATAAAATATCTTTTATATGTATATGTGTGATAGTTGAGTTCTGTGGCCTGTATATATGTCTTGTGTAGGTGAGGTGTTTGTTTTGGATGATGGGGGAGAGGTGGATTTGGATCTGGGCAACTATGAACGTTTTCTGGACATCAGGCTCACTAAAGACAACAACCTGACCACCGGAAAAATCTACCAGTCTGTCATCAACAAAGAGCGCAGGGGAGATTACCTGGGCAAAACCGTACAGGGTGAGACAGAGATCTTATGGTAATGTGTTTATAACGGTCTTACTTTCAAAACGTCCTGTTTTAGCATGAGTTCACACTTGAAATTGGTTCTTTTGGTCTGGACCAAAAAAGAAAATGATACATTTAGTCCTGGTTTGCTTAGCATTCATAACACTGAATATAGAAATACAGAACATAAGGCATAAGGACAAGGTCACAACCTGATTGGACAGCTCTGTTGCACACACAAACCAAAATCTGCTGCAAGGAGATTTGTTCGATTTAAAAGTTGACCGAAGCACCCGGGAAAGATGGGTCTCGGTTCGAATGGCCAAGTGTGAACACACCTTTAGTGTTAAAGTTCCTGTCCATGTCTGCCCCATAGATGTTGGGTTCGCTTTTACAAACTGCTGGAAAGAGAAGCTGGCACGTCTATGTTCTCCACATGTTTCACAGTGTGTTGTTTTGTTCCAGTGGTGCCACACATAACTGATGCGATTCAGGAGTGGGTGATGCGTCAAGCTAAAGTTTCTGTAGATGATGACGATGTTGAGCCCCAGGTTTGCGTCATTGAGGTGAGAAGAAGAGCTGGGCTGCGTTTCTCAAAGCATCGTAAGTTGATCGTAGAGACCATTGGTAGATAGGGATGGGCGATATCTTATCGTTTGCGATATACCAGTATAAATTATCCCACGATAAAAATTAGGCCCTGTTTACACTAGTGCGTTTTTGTTTTAAAACCTCGTCTACACTGGCATTTCAGAAACGATCTCCGTCTACACTACACAACCGAAATCGCATGTCATGTGACCATTCATGCAGGTACAACTATAGATGTAAAGGTAGATTCCCTATTATTTAGATGGTGGACGCGTCTGTGTGCTTGGAGCGGTCGAATGGGGAATCTACCCATAAATATCTATGGGTACAACTATGAGCGTAATGTTATTGTTTACACGGTCGTCAAGGATACTCAGAGCGAATGTGGGCAGCCAGGCCATCCTGTTCAAGTCTCCGTTTTGGTCCGTTCACACTAAAACACAACCCCAGAGTTTTCAAACTAAAACAGCGTCTGCAGCGTTTTCAAAAGTCTCAATTTTCGACCTCAAAAAAACGCCGAAGTAGTGCAAATGACAGGTGTAACCGTAGCAAAAGTTATGCGTTTTAAAATGAAAACGCACTAGTGTAAACGGGGCCTTAGTCTTCCCGTGATAATAACGATAAAGTCTAGATGTTGACATATTTCTGTGCGTGAACGTGCGGAGCGACATCGCGGAAGGCGGACTTGACAGTGATAACGACAGTGGATTTCCTGGAGCGTCGTCAGTGCTATTACTTCAGCGATGCATATGTGGAGTATCTGCGCAAGGGCGCCCTCTGGCTTCCCGTATGAATTAAACAGGCATTACATTACGTGTGTACCCAGTAATGCTCACATCACCCTATTTTGGGTAAAACTAGGAACAGTAATACTTTTCTCTAAAGAAACAGGATTCCCTGAATTATCGTCATTGATATCGTTATCGCAATAAATACCAGAATTTATCGTGATATATTTTTAAGCCCATATCGCCCTTCCCTATTGTTATATCTGTTTAGGCTTACGATGCTTTAGGGAAACGCAGCCCTGGACACTTCGTTTGATAAAATAAATGTTTTAGCAGGTTTCTGATGTCTTGATGTGTTTTTGCAGTTGGGTGGTACGGTCGGAGATATAGAGAGCATGCCTTTCATCGAGGCCTTCAGACAGTTCCAGTTTAAAGTGAAGAGAGAGAATTTCTGCAATATTCACGTCAGTCTGGTACCACAGGTCAGGAGTTGTTCATATTTCCACATACAGAGCAGTGCATTAGACCATATGTCATAGACCATATCATACACGAGTGACATACTGTCTCGTCTGTGATGTCCAGCCCAGCGCTACAGGAGAGCAGAAGACCAAACCCACGCAGAACAGTGTGAGGGAGCTCAGAGGACTAGGACTGTCACCTGACCTGGTGAGTCAAGCTGCATAGAGCACTTTATTCATTTATTAGTCCACAGTGGATGAATTTAGAGATGAATTCTCTTTTTTATGTGTTTCATTAACTGTCAGCTCATTAAAACCCTGTATTCTACTTTTGAATTTTGACACAATGTCTGTTTCTGTGTGACTCCGCCCATGGCCAGTTTACCCAATAGGATTTTAACACCCTGGGTTGCCAGTTGGCGGAAAACATTGAAGCGAAACGAACTAGACTGCAGATTCTACCTGACCTAAAAAGCCTCAGCATCCACCTAAAAAAAAAAAAACTCTATGACATGGATTTTTTTATTATTTTAATATGTTCCTTGAGGTTTACTTATAATGTTAAGTTTTTTTGGGGGGAAAAAAGTGGAAAAATGATTCTTTTCAACCCTCATTCTGACCCTCTGTCTAAAATGGACCTATTTTAAGGAGCGGGTCCTTTAAGGCTTCTCAGCAACCGGCCACTGCTATGATTGGCTAACGTCATTGCATAAGAAACAGTATCAGCACCCCCTTGCTATTTCTATAGTGTTTTGACAGCATAATCAAAATAAAACGGTAATTTCCAGACAAAGCATTTTGAAATCATCTACTTACGGATTGTGACACAGCTGCAGTCAGATCTAGCACCGCTTCATCTTTCAACAAATGTTTCTTTGTGTCCTCTCCATGACACTGTGCCTCGTTCACAAAACAAAATCCTCCGATCAATCCTCAAGACACGATCCGGGATGCCATTAAAAATATACTATTCCTTATGATAGGATCCTTTTATGCAAATGACTGTGCCCAGGTGATGTCATCTTGCACCTCAGATCCAAAATGAGCCGTCTGTATTAAGCATATAAAGACCTCTTCTGTGTCAAAAGATCAGGGGAAATTTGGTTGGTCATGTCATGACCCCTTTAAAACGCAGATAAATCCATTCCAAATCCACAATCTGGCAACCCGCGTGAACATTGAGTTTTAGGAGAATAGGGTGGGAGAAACAACTTTTTTCCAATATTTTGAATTTGGACTGCAGTACCCATTTCAACCACTCAATAAATGACATACTGCAGCTTTAAATATCTGTTTTCATGTTCCCTTTAAAAGTAGCACATCTACAGCTATTAAAGGAACATTTTTGTAACAAAATTTCCACGTTTTAATTGTTTTTTGGTTTTTTTAAGCACAAGGACTGTGTTAGTTTTGTGCATGTGAAAGTTACAGATGTTTAGCCTATTTAAATGTCAAAATATTGTCAAAAACTAATCAAACCAAATCATATAACTGTATTTAGTTTCAAATGATGGATGCATAAAAAAATTCAAACTAAAAAGTATGTTGGTTTTATTTTTTTATCAAATGTTAGTTGGTCATGTCCACAACATTGAAAAATGCCACACAGAGTTTTAAGTGTCGTTCTTGCTCTTGCAGGTAATGTGTCGTTGCTCCACTCCACTTGATAACTCGGTGAAGGAGAAAATATCCATGTTCTGTCATGTGGAGCCTGAACAGGTTAGTCTGGATTCCGCAGGACTGAAAACCACTTAAAGAGCCAATGTGACTGACACAGCTGTCGAGTTGATGTGAACAATCTGTTTCATAACAGTTGAACATTCAGTGTAGCCTAATTATCAAGAACTTTAAAAAGCAGCTGAAACTGAGCCAAAATGTGTCTGAAGGACAGTGGGTCATATTCACTGTTATTGGATGCATGATACTGATGCAATCTAGGGATGTACGATATTGGATTTTTGCCGATATCCGATATGCCGATATTTTTCAACTCATTTTGGCCGATAGCCTGTGCCGATACCAATATTTATTTTTGTTTGAAAACAATATAATGACAGTACATTGAAAGCTTTGAAAATAATTATAAATCAGCTTTATATCTATCGCTGAATTTTTATTTTTTTTTTCCCAGAAAGATGCATGTTAGGCAAGAGTTGTAAAAATTTAGAAAATCTTTTAGAGCTCATGATTCATTTAAATAAACGAACACATTACACATTAATGAATAAATCTGTATATGTAAAATTATTTTAATTTAAATTTTTTTTTTTAATCACAAAGGCTAAAGCTTCTGACCTTTGCATTAAAACATACTCATGATTTAATGACATTGATACCGCTTTATTCAGAAACATTGATATTTGTGTATTTTACTTTAATTTTGTTACAAGTAGGCCAACAGCGCCCCCTATGTAAATACAAGGCCTTCCCAGACAGGCATTAGGCCCCCGGGGGAGGCTGCCGCTACTGCTAGTGACTGTTGAATCTTATCACATACTTAACGCTAACCCTAATCTTCTACATGTATTCTCAAATTAAATGCAGCGATCCAAAACTGTGAATCTAATCATCATTAAGGCAAACGTTTGCTTCAAGAATGACTACACTGCTGACACGATTAATCTCTAGCACACCCTGAGCACATGTGAGTTAATCCTCTTATCGGCAAGACATATCGGCATCAATTTTTCATATCGGGCCGATTCCGATATTTGCATTTTAAGCCATTATTGGCCGATTCCAATATCGGTCCGATAATATCGTGCGTCCCTATTGCAATCTTTAACTTTTAGCATGAAATGTGCATTATGTGTATGCACAATTATTAAGGGAAAAGTTTGTCTTCCCTACAGGTGATCTGCGTACATGATGTGTCATCCATCTACAGAGTGCCTCTGCTCTTAGAAGACCAGGGCGTTGTGGGATATTTCTGTCGCAGACTGAACATGCCCATTGAAACCAAACCCAGGAGAATGCTTGCAAAGTGGAAAGAGATGTCAGACAGGCTAGTACAAACTCAAAACATAAAAACCGTTTCAGCATCAGTTCATACATTAATACTGAGCTATCATAGATCATGTAGAGCAAGATAATCCAGGTCTTTTGGGATTTGTTTCATATAAGGGCCTTTCGCACTGCTTTAGTTCCAGAACTAAAAGTACAGTACTAAAGGGTTTGAGTCTCCGGCCGGCAGGAATTGTAGGTGGGGGGAGTGAATGTCCAGCGCTCTCTCCACCCTCAATACCACGACTGAGGTGCCCTTGAGCAAGACACCGAACCCCCAACTGCTCCCCGGGCGCCACAGCTCCGGGTGTGTGTTCACTGCTGTGTGTGTGTGTTCACTGCTGTGTGTGTGTGTGTGTTCACTGCTGTGTGTGTTCACTGCTGTGTGTGTTCACTGCTGTGTGTGTTCACTGCTGTGTGTGTTCACTGCTGTGTGTGTGCACTGCTGTGTGTGTGCACTGCTGTGTGTGTGCACTGCTGTGTGTGTGTGTGTGTGTGTGTGTGTGTGCACTGCTGTGTGTGTGTGTGTGTGTGTGCACTGCTGTGTGTGTGTGTGTGTGTGTGTGCACTGCTGTGTGTGTGCACTGCTGTGTGTGTGTGCACTGCTGTGTGTGTGTGCACTGCTGTGTGTGTTCACTGCTGTGTGTGTGCACTGCTGGGTGTGTGCACTGCTGGGTGTGTGCACTGCTGGGTGTGTGCACTGCTGGGTGTGTGCACTGCTGTGTGTGTTCACTGCTGTGTGTGTGCACTGCTGTGTGTGAGCACTGCTGTGTGTGTGCACTGCTGTGTGTGAGCACTGCTGTGTGTGTGTGTGTGTTCACTGCTGTGTGTGTGCACTGCTGTGTGTGTGTTCACTGCTGTGTGTGTGTGTTCACTGCTGTGTGTGTGTGTGTGTGTTCACTGCTGTGTGTGTGTGTGTGTGTTCACTGCTGTGTGTGTGTGTGTGTTCACTGCTGTGTGTGTGTGTGTTCACTGCTGTGTGTGTGTGTGTGCACTGCTGTGTGTGTGTGTTCACTGCTGTGTGTGTTCACTGCTGTGTGTGTGCACGTTGGATGGGTTAATTGCAGAGCACAAATTCCGAGTATGGGTCACCATACTTGGCCGTATGTCACGTCACTGTCGTACGCGTTTAGCCAATCAGCATACACTTACGTCACGGATAGTTCCTAGAACTGTTTTATACCCTACTCTGAAGTAGGAGCTCCTCCAAACGGAGTTCCTGGAACTAAAACCGTTCCTAGTTCCCGCGGTGCGAACACGCCAAAAAGTGGGTAGTTCCACAATTAGTTCGGGTACTATGATAAGGTTCCTGCGGTGCGAAAGGCCCTATTGTGATAAGGACAAAAAAAAGGCTCTTTTTTGTAATGTTATCTGCACTGTGTTTGTATGGTAGGTCAGACAGGCTGTTGGAGCAATGCTCCATTGCTCTAGTAGGGAAATACACCAAGTTTTCAGACTCGTATGCCTCTGTGATCAAAGCCCTGGAGCACTCCGCTCTCGCCATCAGCCACAAACTAGAGGTTAAGGTGAGTGAAGCCTTTAACACTGCCAGATACGATTGATTTAGCAGATGTAACTAATTCTACCTCTAAAGAATACTTCGTCTTTAAATTCTCAATATGCATTTGTATTAGTGCTGTCAAAATTAGCGCGTTAATGCGATGACATTTTTCCAGTTTAACGGAGTTAAAAATATTTAAGTTGCTGTGATGTGTGTTTATCAAAAAAACTAAAAATCAATAACTTTTTTGTAGTTTTAACAGTTCGTCTAGACTATATTTCATTTATAATTTAGCGTTTGGTAACTTAATTCAATATCTGTATATTTCCTAAATGCTGAAGGGCACAGGCAAATGACATTGGTGTAATGGGTTTATGTGAAGATTGTTTCAAGTTCTTTTAAATTTGGTGTTATTTAAAACCTAATAAATGTTCAAATTGATAGCTTTCGGTTATACTCTAATGTTAGTATAGTCAACATTATATATAGCCAATGGTTACAAATTAGGACAAAAAGAACAATATCCTAGAGACATCAGTAGTATTAGGAACTTTTCCATAGTTCCTAGAAATATCAGTGACGTAAGGGGACACTGATTGGCCAAATTCACCTTCAGGCATAAAAAAACACAAAAATTGAATGTGAAATTATTGCGATGTTTAAAAACTTAGGTGGGATTAATAAAAAAAAAAAAAAAGGGTGATTTAGTTAATTTTAATGGATTAACAGCACTAATTTGTTTCAATGAATCTTCATCTCTTTCTTCTTTCTCTAGTATGTTGACTCTGCAGATTTGGAGGCGGGTAGGTTACAGGAGGAACCTGTGAAGTACCACGAGGCCTGGCAGAAACTCTGCAGTGCGGAGTGAGTAATGACTTCATTTACGCTTTAATTACGCCTCAAATATACATGGCTGATTTCATGCATTTCAAATCTATTCTCTTTAGTAAAATGCCTTAATGGTGTTCTTTCATTGAGGAGAATTGAGATGCAATCAGTGTTAAATGCCTGCTATCCTGATGTATTTGTGCTAATATCACTGCTGCGGTCTGTTGTGTTGTCAGTGGTATTTTAGTACCTGGAGGTTTTGGAGTACGAGGGACGGAGGGCAAGATTCAAGCCATCAGCTGGGCTAGGAAACAGAAGAAGCCTTTCCTCGGTAGGACCTCATTAAAATGCGTTAAAACTGAATGTCCTGCAGCGGCTGTGAATGTAACCCGTCTGTGCCATTCATCTTTCAGGTGTGTGTTTGGGGATGCAGCTCGCTGTGTGTGAATTTGCTAGGAACATGTTGGATTGGAAAGGTACATTTGTCCTACACCCACCAAAAAAAATAAAAGTACTGAATGTTTAACAGCAGTATTGAACAAAGTGTGACTCGTGTTTTTTCTAGATGCCAACTCCACAGAATTTGACCCAGAAACTAAATATCCTGTGGTGAGTATTTAGTTGAAATGTGTATTTCTGCTCTGTTTTGAATCAGAAGCAAATGGAGTAGATGTAATAATTGGTCACCTTGCAGGTGATTGACATGCCAGAGCACAATCCAGGGCAGATGGGTGGCACTATGCGGCTGGGGAAAAGGAGAACCATTTTCAAAACCCAAAACAGTATACTTAGTAAGTGCTGAAATACTATAGGAGCAATACAACAGAGAACGTATTGAAACATATTCTGTCTCTCACAGGAAAACTTTATGGAGATGTAGATTATGTTGAGGAAAGACACAGACATCGCTTTGAGGTGCGTCATCTCTGCTTTTTTTATAGATTAATTTATATGACAGTGTGTGTATAATGTGATCCTAAAGAGTGTGAATATGCTGAATTTCTCATGGTTATGGTGGTTGTATAAATTAATCATTCGAAAATGTATATTTTAATTGACTTGCATGTCATTATCAGACTTTTCTGATAATTTCACAGTTCTTCCTGGTCTCTTGAAAATGAAAAGATTTATATTTTTATGTTGTCACCTTCAAATATGGTGTTAGATTTGGTAAACCCATTCATTTCTTAGAATGAGTTCAAAATGAAAGCTTCAGTCAGTTTTTGTGAGGCATTTTGCTTGCTATAGTTCAACACATTTATTCATGAACAGCTATGCTTTCATATACAGTAGCATGCAAAAGTTTGGGAACCCCTTGCAGAATCTGTGAAAATGTGAATAATTTTAACAAAATAAGATAGATCATAGAAAATGCATGTTATTTTTTTATTTAGTGCTGTCCTGAGTAAGATATTTTCAATAAAAGATGTTTACATATAGTCCACAAGACAAAAAAATAGCTGAAATTATTAAAATAACCACATTCAAAAGTTTGGGAACCCTTGGTTCTTAATACTGTGTGTGGTTACCTGGATGATCTACGACTGTGTTTTTGTTTTGTGATGGTTGTTCATGAGTCCCTTGTTTGTTCTGAACAGTTAAACTGAGCACTGTTCTTCAGAAAAATCCTCCAGGTCCTGCAGAATCTTCAGTTTTCCAGCATCTTTTGCATATTTGAACCCTTTCCAGCAGTAACTGTATGATTTTGAGATCCACCTTTTCACGCTGAGGATGATTGAGGGACTCAAACACAACAATTAAAAAAGGTTCAAACATTCACTGATGCTCCTGAAGGAAACACGATGCATTAAGAGCCGGGGGGGTGAAAACTTTTGAACAGGATGAAGATGTCCAAATTTTTCTTATTTTGTAGAAATATATATTTTTTTCCATTTAGTTCTGCCCTTCGGAAGCAACAGAAACTACTTGCATGTTTCCTGGAAGACAAATTAAGTACAATTTACCTTGATCTTCAAATTCAAAAAGTTTTCACCCCCCGTTAATTATTCACATTTTCACAGATTCTGCAAGGGGTTCCCAAACTTTTGCATGCCACTGTAAGCACCCAAATAATTGAGTTATAGTTGGATTGATGGCTTGATCAGGGTGAAAGGCCTTAAAGAAAATTAAATGCTTGAATCAGACTATACATCAGTTGAATTGCTAAATAATCACGCATGTTAGCATACATTTTACGTAATATGAATGAGCCTATGTTTTTTCTGTTTGTATTTACGTCTTAGTGAAGGAGACGGCCCTTGAATATGTTTGCTCAAATCATTTTTTTGCCATATCGAGGTGAAAATGTCAGTACTTGCACTCTCAAGTATGTTCCAGGTTTAGTCTGGAATACATGTATTACTTGTGTAAGCCGATGTATGAACTGGATTGCAGAATTTGAATTTAAAGATTGGATTAAAATTAGCTGATGTAAACATATCTGGGACAAAGTATTTCTTCTGTTTGCACAGGTGAACCCAGAGCTGAAGCAGCATTTTGAGGAGAAGGGCTTTCATTTTGTGGGTCAGGACGTGGAGGGCGAGAGAATGGAGGTCATAGAGCTGGACGGTGCGTCTGGGGAAACTCTCACACAAGATCAATTGAAGTGCACACTATTTTGAAAGCGTATTTGCCACCCTTCAACACTTATATGTGCTGACATGAGAATAGTGTAATCGCTTATTAACATTGTTATAGTGAATATTGTAACCCCTCGTCATAACCAGTCATTTCATGCACAAATAATACGGTAAAACGAGACTGTGATGCAGACAAAATTCAATTCTGCTGTGAAGCAGCTCTAAAAGACAAGAGCAAACAGTGGGTTCATTGTTGATAGAATTGATTTCTGCGGTCATTTAACAAAAAAAACAAATCAATAGACCATGCTGTTCTTGTCTACTCCATCATCGATTTGACAATCAGGTTTTGTTGTTGCAGATCACCCGTATTTTGTTGGTGTCCAGTATCACCCAGAATTCACATCCAGACCCATTAAACCGTCTCCGCCGTACCTGGGCCTGCTGCTGGCGGCTGCCGGGAGGCTTCCAGGTTATCTTCAGAAAGGCTGTCAGCTCTCACCACGGTATGGACTGATGTTCCCCGAGCGGCCTAATTCCTCTCACCCAGTGTCATCCAGAGATTTCTCATAATAAAACCAGGCTGTTTCTTGAACAGACCTCTGACAAAGTGTCTTTTATCATTTTGCATGATGGTGACCGCTCAGAAGCTTGTTTGAGTTTTGCATTATACCAAATAAGTTGTTTTGTGTTGACAGAGAAACATACAGCGACCGAAGCAGCAGCAGTTCTCCAGACTTAGAGATGGCAGACTTCAAACTGTGCTCACTCGCTCAGGAATGAGTTAATGGTACGGTGCAGCAAGTCATTGCACTTGTACACAGTATGATTTCCAGAGATGCTTTAGTTTATAATGGTTACTTTTAGGGTTTGCTTTATGAAAAGGACATGCTACCGAAATGCAGTTTCAAGGGAACAGGCTTTGACATGAAGACTGGTAGCTCCATTTGTTTTGGGGTTTTACAACTCCGTTTTCCATTGTACATGCATGAGGTTTCGAATTAAACGTGCTCTGGCCCACTTGAAATGTTAAATTGAGGTGCGTGTTTACTATGAACTTTTGTGCCCCTGTAATGAAGCCAGTATTTTGCATTTGTAATGTCTTAAGCTGATAACTGTACTTTCTGCCGTATGTAAATAAAGTCGTGCACACTTTGTGCATTAAAAACAACTTTTGCTTTAAGCCAAGCATTCCTGCAGAGCAGCGGAACTTCGGTGTCTTAAGAAAAAAAAAAAAAAAAAAAAAGCCACAGCACTTTTACAGAACAGAAAGATTAAGCAACAACCCAAATTCTGGTAGCTAACAAATCTTTATTTGAAAGTTGAACAAACAGTCATATGCTAGACCAAGCCACACTTTATTAGGCCTGGCGTGCACCACTCATGTAACCACTTCCACTTGCTGGTCAGGAGCTGGCGAGAACCTAAAAATAAAATGCAGAAAATTACCATAAGTCATAACGGACAGCACAGACAACTCAAATTGACAAGCACTGATCTCAGTCCCATATCCGCAGGTTTCATCCAGCAGTCACCAATAAGATGTTGGTCATCCTTGATCAGGAATTACTACTTTATTAAATGCTAACAGCAACATACCTGCATTAGCTCCACCGGTCCTACAGGCCATCAGCACCTGTGCAAGAAAACAAAGTATTAATGGAGCACAGAATTCACCACGCAAGATCACTTCAGCAAACAAAGCGAGTGTTGGACAGTCGAGTGACTGACGCAGACACTGGCAGACGGGCCAGTCAAAGTCTGCCCGTTGATTTAGCACACTATTAGAGAACCTAGAGCACACCGACAGCACAGATTCTCAGAAAGCGTGCAAAAACACTACAGATGCTGAACTTACATGGACCCATGCACCAGACATCGTCTCACGGACAGCACTGCAACATCTGAGGCGGCAAAAAAAAAAAAAAAAAACATTAAAGCCAAAGAGATACCAAAAGGAACACCATAAACTATAAGTTAAATTTGGCTCAGGAGCGTTTGGGTCTCATAATAGAGCTGCTCTCTCAGAGAGGGCAAGTTTGTCATCACAGCCAAGACGGGTCTAGCTGCAGACTAGCACTCAGACACTTGTGCTTCGGCTTTTGTTTCTTGTTCCATTTATTCATTTTTTGAGTCCCTCATTTTACAACAGTAGCCAGGTGAAGACAAGAAAAAGAATTGCAATGTCACTTAGACGCTGTGGTGGTTAAACGATTAAAACTAATTTAGTACAATAACGAACAAGATCCTGTAAGTCATCTGTAGGAGAAAAAGACAAGACCTGCAAATCAGTGACTACAGAACAGCAGAATATGAACGCAATGCGCAAAGTTCCTCGTTAAGCGTTTTCCTCCCACAGAAAACCAGAAACTTAATATTAAAATATCAAATTCAATATACGGTTTATTAATATCATGAATGTATAGCATTTTCGTCCTATACCGCAAAACGTGGGATAACGTAGCAAGATGATAAAGTGCAAACTCATATGCTCCTCATCACTATTAAAATACATAACTAATGTACAGGCAGGTGAGCCCAGAATAAAGCAACACGCAAAGCTTCATGTTAATTTATCCAGATATAATAAACAGTCTACAGCTCTTACATCATGGTCTTTGTCCACTAAGCTACACGTTTTATTTAAAGTGATTTTCTACGGGAGGAAAATGTTTAACGTGCAATTTAACGCATTGCGTCCTTTTAATATCACTTAATGCACGTTCATATCTGCTGGTCTGTATCTTGGTCTCAAGACGTATAGGCTGATGAATGGTCTTCATCTTCGTCAAAGACTACAGAATAAGTCCCTTATTGTTATATTATTAAATTTAGTCCATTATGATGCCACAAGCGTTTGCTGTACGAGAGGACGAGTTAAAACTTGCGTATTGTGTTCATGGCCGTCTGCTTGCCTCGTAGTACATTTAATAACTATACATCGAATTCTCTTTTAACTGCACTTAATGCATCTTAATTTAATATATTAAGAGTTTATGTCTTCTGTGGGAGGAAAACGCTTGACAAGGAACTTTGCGTATTGCATTTACATTCTGCTGTAGTCACTGATTTGCAGGTCTTGTCTTTTTCTCCTACAGATGACTTACAGGATATTGTTCGTTATTGTACTAAATTAGTTTTAATCGTTTAACCACCACAGCATCTCGTCTCCATTGGCAACGCTAGTGACGTCGCAGGTAGCGGAGACTGCAAGTGACATTGTAATTTAGTTTGTCTGGTCTCCAACACCTAGCTACGGTTGTAAAATGTTGAGATTCAAACAACAGAAGATAAAGACTGCAAGTGTCAGCGCAAGTGAAAGTCTGCAGCCAGACCCTATTGGTCACAGCCAGCATTAAAACAAAGCCTCAAATGGATACCAACCTCTTTGAGAAGGCTCACTCAGACCATCTCAAGCAATGATGGGACGTCTCATTTAGAAATCACTCATGTTGCATCATCCGACCTGCAAGAAAGAGCAAGCTAACGTTAGGCAGGGCTACTTAAACTAGTTTCGGTTGTCCTTTTACTCAAAAATGTTGCTGGGACAGCTACAGGTGAACTGTACAGCGACCGTCGGTAAAAGTGTTGCTTTCGGCTCCTGTTTGACCGCATCCGTTACGGAGGAACGGGAACGGCTTCGATCAGGGCCAAGACTTCAGTCTCTTCATTATTAACTTCACATGCACAAACAGAACTGGCCATTACAAGGTTTCTTTTAAAAAAAAAAGTGCATGGGCCAAACATTCATTAGTCGCTAAAAAGCTCCATGAAAATGTGCATGTTCACAGTAACGTTACATCGCTCAAGACCAATCAGCGTTACCTCTGCGGTGGAACCACGTGGTGATCCGACAGACACCTGGAAAACAGAAAGAGAGGAAATTAGGAGACATTCACTTTACAGATAACATAACACAGATGCATCTCGAAATAACAGTAGCGTATTAAGATAAGAGGGCACAATTGACTATAGTGTACCTAAGGCTACAGACTTGGCATTTTGACACATCTGGACTATTTCTGGGTTATATACAAAAATACAGACCCTTTGAGCAGTGCTAACAAAACTAAATGCCTAAAATAGCGTCGCTTTGGAAGCTATATCTCTGCAAACAACGTTGTATTAATTCACAAAACCAAAAGACTGCTTTCAGAAGCTTTATAAAAGTTTACAAGTCACTTTTAATATTTAAAAACGGACTATTATTCGAGGCCAGACGCCGTTACACGCTGCATCGCGATCACTAATAACCTCCATAAACACTCATTCGGCGTTGAACGCCTGTAATTCACAAACGAGCGCGTGCTGTAACATCCAAACAAACTATTTATGAACACTATCTATTAAAACACAGCATACAAGCGTCGATGTTTCAGGATTGCGTACAACTCACCTTCATTCTCGGAGAACGCGGCGGGTTGAAAGAGGAAGACGAGAAGGTGACGCGGGGTTTTATACAGCGAAACCTACCGCTGATTGGTCAACGGGCTCATCGCTGATTGGTTGAGTGTCGCAACGCTTGATGGGATATGTAGTTCTGATGTGTATAATGTAGCTCTGGGATTTGTCTGACATCTCGGATATAGATTTAATGGTATCTGATGACTTTCTTTTATTTATTCAACTCACTTTTACACATTGGCTGGGAATTATAACCTTTAGCTCCAATAAATTACACAGTAAAAAAAAAAAAACATGATTATGTAATAATGGCTAATTCCATTTGTCCACAGATTATGCCATACATGAACTCACAGCGGGATAATTCTGTGATCAGGATTAGTGGGATGATTAAAATAACCCCATTAAGCGCTTTATCTCTTTCTTAACATTGCATGGTATTTACAAGCATTGTTAAATTACACGCTGAAGGCCCTACAGCATCAGTAAGGTCAGGAGGGTTTCAGCACCACGGACAGAGCCAGAGCAGACCCGCTTGGACCGAGACAAGATCATCTCCACTAACCACAAACACACTCATGAACACATTAATACATCGCTACACGATCTGGTCTGATAGTTGGCTCTTGCCATTTGCATGATACCAACAACAGCTACAATGAGACACCTATCCAGCTCTCGTAGTGCATCGAAAAAAAGCCATAAAATATAGATTATTTTTTTCTGCCTTCGCTGACATAGCTTGTATATGTAAACGATAAAGTGTGCATCAATTAATATGGATTGGTGACTTGCAACTACCTGCATAAACAGTTTTACTGCATGCCTGCCAGCCAATCAGAATCCAGTATTCAGACAGACTAAATAAACAGTGTTGGGAAGGTTACTTTGAAAATGTAATAGGTTACAGATTACAAGTTAAATGTAATAAGTAGTCAATTATATATATATATATATATATATATATATATATTAATTACCAAAATCAGTCCTGATCATATACCAGCATGTATTCATGTATTTGGACTGTAAATGCCAGTTTGTTTACATAATATAATGCCACTATTTATTTTTTCAACATCTTGGATTAATACAGCAGTCTTGGGTAACTGTTAATGATTAGTACGCATACAATATCTGATATCCATCACACCCACACAATAATAATAATAATAATAAAGCAAGGCTTAATCATGTTTTAATGAACATATGTGTAAAGGCTACTGTTTTTTAGAGGATGATTTGTTCACTCTGATTATTATTGAACACACGTTATTAATTATTAAAAACTTAGCATGTGTGTTTTATAAGAGCAATCTGTTTTGTTAACTCCTCTGTTTACTAGCAGCTATAGTTCACCGTTTCTCATTGCTTTATAAATATTACATAAACACACTAAACGAAGGCTTATAGGTCTGCTCGCATGCGAACAGCATTATATAACGATATGCAAGGAAATACGCTTATTCTGCAAAACAGCTCCAGATCAGTAATCCATTTACTGTAGTTACACATTATTTAGAAGAGAGATATGAGAATGAGCATCACATGACTGCAGCACATCCACCTCAGAGCCAGCCCCCACCTTCATCCTCCTCTCCACAAGCTCCATGTAGACACCGCTTTGTCTCTGAGCCCGTGGCTGGAGCTCGCCATGCCATGGATACTTTATGGCAATACCAGTTCAGGATCATTTTACTGGGGGACTCGACGGTGGGCAAATCATCTCTGCTCAAGAGGTTCACGGATGGTGTATACAGCGATGTAGCGGACCCGACGGTCGGGGTGGATTTCTACGCCCGTGCACTAGACATCGAGCCCGGCGTTAAAATCAAGCTACAGCTTTGGGACACAGCCGGACAAGAGAGATTCAGGTCAGTCTCGTGCTCTGTTGCTATTATGTTGGCTATGTCTCCATGCATAGTGCTATAAACAGAATGAGTGCATCATTATATGATTTAATCACAATGCCATTGGTTGTGTAATATTGTGCAGGGCATGCATGTTTCAGTATAAATCAGTATTTTATATATCATGTACCTGCTGTGTGTCGTGTAATAGGGGTCACAGGCCTAGGACTGTTTATGAATGAGTTAAACGGGCTGATCTCATTGATTTGTTCCAGCATCACATGCCTCACCTGTTTGGACTCTGTGCTGATGAGCATGTGTTTGGTTTAGTGTTGTCACCGGGCTCAGATCCTGCTGTCTCTGATCTGGGAAGCACAAACATCCCATCCTCAATGCTTTAAAGAACTGTTCATGAATATAGTTTTCATATTCTGAATGATCAGACTCATTTCCACATGATATATGTGTCTGATCATATTATGATAGAATGCTAGATGTACAGATAAATTGGACATATTAACATTTTTATGATCTATTAGGATTAAATGTGTAATTAAAATTAATTTCAGTAAAGATGGATTATGAAATGGGCCAGTGCTTCTGACTGTCCATCTGACAAAACACGCCACTGCAGATGCAAAATGTAGATGGACACATTGCTTGAATATGTGCCAGTGTTATTGTCACACAGTGAAATAAACACAGAAATAAGGAATGCATTCATTTCTAGCCGCAGTGGCCTCCTGAACACTCTTTCGTAGGTTTAATGTTGTCCTCCTCCTGATACATTTTTTGTCCTGATACACTGTCCTGAAACATTTTTGTGTCATTTTTTCAAGGTTGTTTATTCTTTTAAATGCAACTTTAATCTTAGAAATGATTTGATTTTTCATACTTGAAATTAATTTTTCTGATCTTGCAAAATCCATCTATCAATTCTATCAGAAGTTGTATATATTATACAAAGAATTCAATCGGAGGCACAGTGGTTTCTGCTTTCAAGTGAATCATCAGGTATTTCTTGTTCCAGGTTACATGAGTAAAGTAACAAAATGCAATATTCTGGGTTCAATAAAATTATAATAATAATCATTTAAACAATACGCTAGTTTTAACAGAAAGGGATTTTATAAAGTTCTTCAAGAGATTTACATTTTATCTAATGGCAATTTATTACTATTTTGTGTTTTGGCAATTTCATATGAATTTGTAAGATATCAGTCATACATTTCATGGATTGTACAAATTCACCACCACCAAATTATATTTTTACATGAGATTGAGTTGCACGTTTCTGCTTCTAAATCCTTCAAAAATTGGTCTCATTTACTTTTATCACAAGTGCTTCACTGCAACCTTGAATTTTGCTGCAATTTTCAAGAAAACAAAGTTGAAATAATTGAGACATTATGCCACAAACGCTGTCAAACTATTATGGATCTAGGGTTGCAAAAAGGCTATACTTTTCTGGAAAATTTTCCAAAACTTTCCACAAATTCTGGAAACTTTACAGGAATTTTCAGAACTTTTTGAAAGTTCCAGAAATTGTCCGCCCCTTTGCAACCCTATGGAACCCAACATATTCCTTTACAATGATCTGCATTTAAAGGGGTCAACAGATGGCCATTTTCCACAAGTTAATATGATTCTTTAGGGTCTTAATGAGAATTTCTCAATGGTAGTGTAAAAAAAACCCTTTTTACCCTGTCAAAAACAGCTCTGTTCACTGAGGCGTTTCAGTGCATGTCCCTTTAAATGCTAATGAGCTCTGCTGACTCCGCCCCTCTCTTCTGTGGGGTGATGAGCAGTTCTCTGAGAGACTTTAGCCTCATTCATTGTGAAACTTGCTAAATAGCATATTATTAGGAAAGGGAGGTTTGGAAACATTCATAAAAAAAAAAAACTTCTGTTGGTGCGACCAGTTGGATTAATTATAAGAGTCTTTAAAATATATCATCTGCTTCATCCCATCAGGTCCATCACTACTTCCTACTATCGCAACTCTGTGGGCGGCCTCTTAGTCTTCGACCTGACGAACAGGAAGACCTTCGATCACGTGCGGGAATGGCACCGAGAGGTCAGCGAGCACATCCTGCCTCATCACATGGTCTATATCCTAATCGGCCACAAGAGCGACCTGAGCTGCGACCGCAAGGTGACGCGGGACGAGGCGGAGCAGCTGGCGGCCGAACTCGGCATCCGCTACGTGGAGACTTCGGCCAAGTGCAACAGCAACGTGGAGCGTGCTTTCGAGCTGCTCACACGGGACATCTATGAGCTGATGAAGATGGGCGAGATCTCCACGCGTGACGGCTGGGACGGGGTTAAGAGCGGCCTCACCGCTAAAGTCCTTTATCCCGCCGAGGAAGAGGCGGAACGAGAAAAGAGCTGCAACTGCTGACTCCCACAAGCCACCTGCAATCGCTCACCTGTGTATCAGTCGGTCGTCGCTTTCACTAACATGTTGCATCATGGTCACTGCCTCAGGCCTGAGCCGCTGCACTTACCTTGTTGTCGCTGTCTGAGCCACTCGAAGGTGTAGTATATTTGGGATTGAACGGACAGGCCCTGCTTCATATTGTTGGAGATCACATCATGTTCTGAAGTTTGCAGCAATCTTGAGGATAACGTGCGGATAAAGGATTTTAGAGTCTAGTTGTACTTCACATCCTCCAGAGCTAATATGGTTTATTTGGCTTGCTCCTTTCCCTTTAACCATGATTACTATAGTACAGTTAACATTTAGAAAGAACATATCATGATTACAATCTTATCTAAAAACCCCGTAAAATGGCTTGACTACATGGTTTTCTTTCCTGTGTTGGCATTCCTTATTGAAACAGGAAGTTGGAGACGGATAAATAGCTTGTCCTTAAAACAAACTACATCCAATAGCCATTAGTTTATGTCCGTGCCATGAGCCATGCTACTTCCTATTGCTAGTCAATGGCTGGTGGTATTAGGAGAAGGGCATTTGAGAGCATACTATTTTCCCATAATACTGAATGTGTGTTTTTAATAGTGTTTAGGACTACACATAGCACATAAATGCCATCTATATTCATAAGAGTCCACACTAACACTCCAATTTTGATTTTCTGGAGTCTTTAAATAAGAAGAGTGAAAACTGGCTAGTAGACATAATTTATAGGTAAAAAGGCAAGACTAAAGGTAATTGCACACTGAGTCCCAAATTTTTGCATGCGTTTTTCCAGGTTTTTCTTTTTCGTATTCCCCATCCTTTCCTATCAAATGCATGCTACAGATGAAATCAGAATCTTATCTGATAATTCTTATCACAACCTGCTTCTTAAAAATAAAATCTATTCTGCTGTTTGGCTTTTTTCTATTATTTCCGTTATTGCATAACATCTCAAAAGCGCGTCTCAAGACCCTTGCGTTCTGTGCTGAGCTTTTTTTAAAACCGTTCCTGTGTTTTTAAATAAAAATACGCGTTCTGTGTGAATGCCCTCTAAAGTGGTTTTTACACGACACTGTTATCAACTAAAAATGGAAAATTTGTATGCCTCTTTTGGCCATTGCATTTGGGCTTGAAAACACATTTGAAAAAGGGTTTCAAAGTGTAAGTTTTTTGGGAAACAATACCATTGTTGTCTCCATGTAAACTATAAACTATACACGTCTCATACGCTCTGTTCTAAACTCCTGGACAGCATCATACAGTCCTGACACAAAGCCTGTTTCAAAAGATAGTCAGCAACTACAACTACATATCATTCAATACTGGAAAATATCAACTGAAATAAATTGACTATTTGACCCAGTATTTATGGTGCTATGTATTGTCTGTGTTTATTAGAGTATCACAGCATGCAAACAAGTCTACAACTAATTTCCACTATGTGTACCATTACAAACGAGCCACTTATGAAGTTCCACTGGTTCGGATGTCGCCTTACACCCAAACTATCCACAGTTTTCACATGAAAACTTCGGATAACATTGGAGCATTGCCATCTGAGTGAATAATCTGGCTATGCTTGTACCATGCTGGAGATATGCATACTCTAGCGTACACTTAAAAGCCGAAGTATACTTTGAGCTCACTAGAGATTGGAACAGAGCTGTAGAGAAAAACGAAACATGCTCAAAACACACAGTACTCCATATTAACAAGACTGCAGATGTACTGAACTAAACTGAACTGATCACATTCCACTTAGCAGCAATATAACGAGTGAAAGGTTGCTGGAAGTTCACACCAAGAACAAGATCTATAACAACTAAAGTTTTCCTAATCATTCGAAACATCGAATCCAATCAGAATCCACTTGACTTTAAAGAGCGTGAACATTTCAAGTGGCAGACGGAGATCTGCAGTGCGTGCTTATAATAAATGTCAGGCATTGGTGTGGACGCTAATATAGCGATCATTTTAGTTTTAGTTATCAATCTTGATGTGTAAGAGGGACCCGAGCCATATCTACACACCAGAGACTTGAAAAACACACCACATCTAGTAGCATTGCTCTGGCAACCGCCCACAAGCAGGCAGCATACAGAGGTTTTGCAGGTCTTAGTTGCATCATGTACTGTCGGCGGTACTGGGTGTGTTTGTACATACATTTCTGTACGGCTAAATGCATTGTAAATAGCAGCAGGGCACAAAGTACTTACATGTCTGGTGTGGCTTTAATGGAAACTAAAGGTTTGTGTGGCTTAACCGCCGGTCAACATACTCTAATTCAGAGCCAGTATGAAAATAGAGTACGAGAAAGTCTTTGTGCCAGAGGAACATCAGAATTGTACGATTAGTTACACATATTTTGGTGAAATTCTCCCAAATTACCTTCTGTGATATGTGACCCTGGACCACAAAACCAGTCATAAGGTCAATTTTTTAAAATTGAGATTCATACACCATCTAAAAGCTGAATAAATATGCTTTTCATTGATGGTTTATGAGGACAATATTTGGCCAAGATACAACTATTTGAATATCTGGAATCTGAGGGTGCAAAAAAAAAAAAAAAAAATCTAAATATTGAGAAACTCGTCTTTAAAGTTGTCCAAATGAAGTTCTTAGCTATGCATATTACTAATCAAAAATGATATATTTACAGTAGGAAATTTACAAAATATCTTCATGGAACATAATCTTAATATCCTAATGATTTTTGGAGTAAAAGAAAAATCGATAATTTTGACCCGAACAATGTATTGTTGTTTATTGCTATAAATATATCCGTGGCTATTTATGACTGCTTTTGTGCTCCAAGGTCACAAATATAGGTAAACAAAGTTGATCATATGCAAACGTCTCCTCATAGAAAATGAGAGAAAAATCCCAGATTGTTGCTTTTGATCCATGTGCTTTGGGACAACCAGGTTTCCTTGCTCATTTTCACTGCTTTATTGTGCAGATGAAAAACATCAGATGAATGTGCGTCAGGTTGCAGAAAACTGGCTGTGTGTAAACTTTAACAACTTTACATCCAACACTAGAACTTACAAAACACAGGGTTTATTTCTTTCTTAATAAAACACATGCTATAACATAACTGTTTTGGCTGAGACATGGCAATTACTGAAGGAAATTCAGACCGAAGGTCATTGCACACCGAGTCCGAAAATAAATAAATACGAGCTCACGTTGTGTCAATCATGTTTACATACTGCCTCCGAAACTTTCGTCTGTCATAAAAAAAATCGAACCAGGTTCGATTTTCTGCGTTTTCACATCCGTTGCATACATTTTGATATGGAGAATACGAAAAAACGCATGCAAAATTTCAGACTCAGTATGCAATGACAAAACACTGACTTAAATGTGCTAAATGTTAGCTATTTTATACAGGTTGGAAGCTGTGGATACAAAGTTTACAGGGATGGGAAATAGATAAGAATGAGATCATTTAATGTGTTGGCTTAAGCCTGCATTTTCCAATGCAATTCACACAATTAAAAATAGTCGAGTGCAGTGTGAAACATCTTCTGAACGTGACATTTCAAATTCTGATGGGTTGATTCAATTCGATTATTTTACCTTTGAGGAGTGTGTTTACATGTATAAATATTGAAATGAAGACCTGAAATATGTGACTGCACTGCTGTTGTGTTGCACTCACTGAACGGTTTTGCACAGTTTGAGTAGTTTCTAATGCAATTGCATTCATTAAGTACTTACTCGTGGCATATTTAACTGCACATATTGCTTCTCAAGTACTAGTTCACATATGAAGGCATTATAACAATGATAAAATCATTCATGGTGGTGCCAAATACATTGTACACGCCTGGTGGTCAATAGAGAACAGCTATATGACCCCCTTTTAATCAAATTGGTTGCAGGGAAATAAATGGCTAAGTTTATTGTGTACTATAGATCGAGAATAGCACACTTCACATTTTAAATGTTAAGTCAACTGTAATGATTGCTAATAGTAATGATGTACATCAAGCTCTGGGCATTGTAAACTGTCATTGTGATTTGGTAAATGTCATATAAGATTCATTATGTTTAAATAAAACTAGAATTAAGATCGATGTTCTCAATCTCTTGCAGTATGTGTTGTGTCGTGTGTGTGTATTCATTTAATGCTGACTTGAAATATCTGTGAGAAAGCTTTTCTTTCAGCATCAGAGCTATATGATTGGCCGAGGTGCTTGTCAATCATGACAGTCCCCGCCCCCATCCCATGATGCTTCACTCTAGAATAGCTTCCTACACATCTGTTTTAAGATAATGTATCGTATGAAACAGCAAATACATGTCTAATCTTTGGTGTGAGATTATTTGTGAGACTGTGAAGCACAGTGAGTGAGTGTGTTCACCCTCTCTGAGGCGCTCTTCATTCAGAAGCATGCATCTCTAAAAAGGGCATCTGCCGAGTCTGGCGCAGCTGGGAAGGGTCTCTCTGACTCAGATGCGGAATCGCTATCAAGAGATTTCGGATGCACAATTTTTAAAACTCGGGGCTGCTAATGACCGATGTTCTTGGCGCCCTAAAATATGTTAATAATGAAAGAAATATAGTCCACTTTCCCAACATCATGAGTAGTTTAGATTTTGATAAGCATGATGTTATATAGACCGTGCTAAGGTGGATGAGTGCTTTTAATTTGTGTGACCCTGGACGCACAAAACCAGTCATAAGGGTCAATGTTTTGAGATTTATGCATCATCTGAAAGCTGAATAAATAAGCTTTCCGTTGATGTATGTATGTTTGTTAGGATATGTTAATATTTAGCTGAGATACAACTATTTGACAATCTGAGGGTGCAAAAAAACTATTAAAATATTGAAAAAATCTCCTTTAAAGCTGTCCAAATTATGCATATTACTCATCAGAAATTAAGTTTTGATATATTTACAGTAGGAGATTTACAAAATATCTTCATGGAACATAATCTTTACTTAATATCCTAATGATTTTTGGCATAAAAGTAAAATGGATAATTTTGACCCATAGTGTATTTTTGGCTATTGCTACAAATATACCCCAGCGACTAGTTTAGTGCTCAAGGGTCACATATAATGAAGGATTGCTCTTTTATCAATGCATTTCCATGACTTTTTCAGGCATTCATGATTATTGCCATTTATTTGATTATCCATAAGTAATAATAGTTCAAAAAATTATGGATTTGTTGCAACTGCTTGCCATTAGCAGGTTTGAACAATTTGATCTATATTAGCAGCAGTGCTGGGAAGGTTACTTTGGAAATGTAATAGATTAGAAGTAACTCTATTTAAAATTTAATAAGTAGTGTAACTATTTGAATTACTTCATTAAAGTAACTGATTACTTTTTGAGTTCTTTTCTAGTTAATTAATATTACTCAGTGCTTAAATGTACACTATTGCCAAAAGTACACCCCTTCTAATGAACAGGTTTGACTACTTTAATAATTTTCACAAGTACAAATCTTAATGTGGTTAACTAGGTACTTAATTAGGTTAAGGATATAATGATATATTCTAAGGAATTGTGTGCTTCCGATTTTCTATTCTCATCACCAAACACCAATGCCTTGCACACGCACTATATGGACAAAAGTATTGGCACACCCCATTCTTTAGAACAGAAGAAGGCACTTCCAAAACTGTTGCAACAAAGATGGAAACATAATTCATGTGTTTAAAAACTGTATTTCCATCTCAGCTGCAACAGTGTTGGAAGTGTCTAAAATAACTGTACCCATATGTACAAGTCAGTGGTGTTTGGTGAAGAGTTTTCAGCTGAAGGTCTGCATTCAAAGCCACACCAGATGTTTCTGCAGACCAGTCAAGTTCTTCCACACTGACTCAATCAATCCTTTCTTTTTGATGTTAGAATAGAAACTGTGGCTATAAAATCAGAAGCACACGATTCCCTAGAATACCATTATATGCTTCAACATGGAAATTACTAAAGTAGGCAAACCTGTTCATTAAACGGGGGTGCCAATACTTTTGGCAATATAGTTGTATACACAAGGACACCTTAAAATAGCCCCCCAACACTGAATATTAGCAAATAAATGTTCCAAAATCATGTTTTTTTGTCCTGCGTTCCAGTTAATAGGCCAAATAACTACATATTAACACAAAAAAACACGATTTAAGAAAAGTAATAAAAACGTAGTTATCTGTTTTTGCAAATAAAGTCTTCAGATATCAAAGGCCAGCTGATGTTGTGAAGTTCATACAAACAGACGCAGAAGAGCTACTATTATTACACAAAACCGAGACTTGTTCAGCGACATGCCCCTGGTTTACTTCAGCAGGAGCAGTGCTGCGGTGTCTGAACAGGGACGAGCTCGAGCAGGAAGTGCAGCTCTAACACACTGCGCATGTTCACGCAACGCAAGGATGGCACCGAGCGCGATCTAAACGGTAAGACCGGTCCAAACTCTGCGGATAAACGCCTCGAGCGCGGCGGAGCACTTCAGCGGCCCGTCGACCAGAAGCGTCCGCGGAAGCCCCGTCGAATGGCGGAGGAGCGTCGCGTCGTTTGTGTGTGTGCGTCCCGCCGCACGGGAGACGTCATGAGAACAGAGCACCGCGGCGCGACGCCAGCGCGTCATTTAGATACAGCACGGCTCGCGAACGCTGCGTGAATTAGCTGCGCTCGAGGTGTTTGTGAATGCGCTGTTTGTTTGTAAACACACCTTCACTCCCAAACGAGCAAACAAACAGCGAAGTGAAGCTAGCCTAGCGCGTTAGCATCACGTCCAGCAGAGCAGTGAGAATGAAATGGCGCACTGTGAAGGGCTAACATGCTAACCGAGTTAGCCTCCGAAGAGCACAACACTTCTTAAAAGAAACATTCACCATGGCAACCATCATAGTTTCCGCCGCAACACCTCAGATATTACAGCAGTTAAATCATCATAAACGCACACCGGAGCTCATTCAAACACTGCAGCGGTGTGTTAAGCTAGTTTGGCTAATGAATGATAGCTGATAAGGTATTTTAGGACAATCTGTTGTTAGCATGGTCAAATGTACAGTGATTATATATTTACTCCACCGTTATTCAATGCTATTATCATGTCTTTAAATCCACGGAGCACGTATCTTGTAGAAAGCCAGCTGTTTAGTTAGTCTTCATTAGAGGATGAGCAAAACATTGACCAAATAATATTTATTTAGATGCATACAAGTGCCTGACAGTAAGGCAGTAGGGATTTTTATTTTAGTTGTGGATATAAAACTAGTAGTTTATGTAGTTAGTACCATACCTTATGTTATTGTCATTTAATATATATATATTTTTAAGTGAAATACTTGTTGCAACTTGACTGAAGTAATTTGTCAGGCGGTTGTAATAAGGAATTATGTTTGGGTAACTGTTAGTTTTATTGTTATTTTTTTTTATGAATGCACAAGTTTTAAAACCCGAGGCTGCCAACGATCATTATTCTTGGTGCCTCAATTTATTTCTGTTAAAAAAAGAAGAATTTGAAAATATAAAGCATTGAAGTCTGCAATGGTGTTTTACGTTGAAACTTTCCATTGCTTAATTGTAAAGTTTGATGTTATGTTGCTTAAGAAATTTATATATGATTAATTTAAAAAATGTTTAAGACCAGGATTGTCTATTGAGAAAATTAAACATGTTAAATTTTAAAGGTCTTCTATTTATAATCTACTAATCGGTATAATAGAATAATAATAAACAACAACAACAATATAAATGCATATAATAATTATTATTATTATGTAGACTATTGGCCAAAAGTTTGAAAATATATATATATTTTTTATATTATTACAATTCAATTATTACAATATTATTACACTTCAAAAGAGAGTTTTCTATTGTAATATATTTAATTAAAAATTCACTGTCACATGATCTTTAGAAATCATTCTATAAAAAAATATTCAAGGACACATTAAAGTGACAATAAAGACTTTTATAATGTTACAACATATTTTAAATGCTTTTTCAAATGCTGTTCATTTGAATTTGTCAAAAAATCATGAAAAACACTGATGATAATAATAATAGTGAGCAGCAAATCATTAGAATGATTTCTGAAGATCATGTGACACTGAAGACTGGAGTAATGATGCTGGAAATACAGCTTTGACTCAATTACATTTAACAATATATACGAATAGAAAGCAGGGATTTAAAATTCTTAATTTCTAAACCTTTATTCCACAATCTGACTAAAATCCCAAATCTAAAGCAGGACTGTCATACTCCTCGGTGTTGAAGGAGAGCGTGGGCTATGGCAGAGACAGAAGTCACTGTGTCCATGGAGGACGTGGTGGTGGTGAAGAGCGCTGAGGAAGAGGATGCAGATCCAGACAACCAAAGCAAGACTCAGATGATCCTGCAGCTGCAGCCCATCACAGCTGGGTGACCACAACACAAACATAATAACAATAATGCATCAAACCTGTCATATTAAACAAAAACTATTCTGGAGTAAACCGATGCAGCTTGATGTTATAGATGATGTTTTCTGTTTGATAGGCTTGGAGATGAAAGCAGTGAGACAGATGGTGCAGTTGTTGCTGTGGAGACACAAGGTAACCATGTCCTAAAACTTAACAGTGGGGATTTTCCTTCACGTCATGACAGCAGGTTTTGCACAGCTCACGTGTATTTTATTAAATGCAGCATGTAGTTTAAACCGTCTGTAATTCACATCATAATTATTAGCAGTAATCATTCTGCAAGTGCATCTTAAATGCTGTCTGCTCAAATTTATCAGCTCTCTCCAAGCCCTAAATACACCGTATGCAGTTTTGCCACAATAAACTCTTGTTGATGTGTGTGTATGTTCAGATGAGGCGTCTGCTGAAGGAGAGGATTTGGAGCTTGGTTATCCCATTACATGCGGAGAGAGTAAAGCCATCCTCCTATTCAAGAAGTTCGTCTGCCCAGGAATCAATGTCAAATGTGTGAAGGTTGGTGTTGTGTAGAGCTTAATGCTGCAGATAACCGCTGGTAATGTGTTTAATCTGGCTTTCTCTGTTTCCCCGCAGTATGAGGATCAGTTGATTAGTCCAAAGCAGTTTGTGCACTTGTCGGGTAAAGCCACCTTGAAGGACTGGAAGCGAGCGATCCGGATGGGTGGGATTATGCTCAGGTCTGCTCAGGCTTTATGCATTTATGTGACCCGGGACCACAAATCCAGTCATAAGGGTCAATTTAGATTTATACATCATCTGAAAGCAGAATAAATAATCTTTCCATTGATGTATGGTTTGTTATGAGATACAACTATTTGAAAATCTGGAATCTGAGGGTGCAAAAAAAATCTAAATATTGAGAAAATCTCCTTTAAAGTTGTTCAAATGAAGTTCTTAGCAATGCATATTACTAATCAAACATTAAGTTTTTATATATTTATGATAAGAAATTGACTAAATATCTTCATGGAACATGATCTTTACTTAATATCCTAATGATTTTTGGCATAAAAGAAAAATTGATAGATTTGACCCATACAATGTATTGTTGGCTATTGCTACAAATATACCCCAGCAACTTAAGACTGGTTTAGTGCTCCAGGGTCACATATTATTTTTTATTGCGCTTCAAAGGCACTCAAAATTGAGTTTTTCATAACCATTTTTATGAAAATGTGGAATTAGTATTTTTGTTGCACTTTTTTTTACAAGCTGTTAAACACAGAACGCATCTTTGCATTTAAAAACGCGAGACACAGTGCTGAGGAATGGTTTTATAAAAAATGCAGCGCAGAATGCCTCCTCTGCCATGTTGGCATCAAATTAAACAGTTGCCATTCCAATTTGCTACTGTAAACAAAAGCTTGCAACGCTTGCCCCGCCTCCGGGGGGTTCTCATTGATCACAGAGATCTGATCTGATCATCATCCAGTCTGTCTGGAGTGACATGAAGAAACAGAACAAACTGAGACAGACTCAATCCAGAAGAACTGTGTCGCCAAGACGCTTCAAGAAACCTGGATGATGATCAGATCTCTGAGGAGCACTGGCTGTTTCAGACAAACATCTCACTGGATTATTACAATTAATGGCAAAATGAATGTTTGGAAATGTAAACTGATATTTCCTCCTGACACACTACAGCAAAAGATAGAAATAACTGACTTACAACCATTTTTAGCTGCTGAGAATACTAGTGTACTAATAATTATGGCCACCACTGTATATCAAGCTCATTTGTTACACAAGATCAAGGAAAAGTCCCCACTTTGACCCCTTTTGGATTTTCAATGAAAACATAATTGTATTCTTCAGTGAGTGGTAGTCATAACCTCTGACAGCTCTGTGTGTGTATGTGTGTGTGTGTGTGTGTGTGTGTGTGGGTGTCATGAAGGAAGATGATGGACTCGGGTCAGCTGGATTTCTATCAGCACAGCACGCTCTGCACAAACACCTGCCGCAGCACCAAGTTTGACCTGCTGATCAACAACACACGCTTCCCACCGGACGGCAGTGGGCTCAGCACACCCACCACAGCTCAGGGTCAGAACACACACACACACACACACTCACTCACTCTACTTGTGCACAATGCACTTTTCTTGTTATTAAGTCTAAAATGTGTTTTAATGTCACTTTTGATGAGGATTGCATGATCTTTGAATAATATCGAACTTTAGATGCTAAATATTTAAAATGTACCTGAAATATACTTGCAATAGTTACTTCTGCACAATTAAAGTGCATTAAGTACAAAAGTAGTTGTTCCAGTACACCAGTTAGGTGTACTAAAAGTACAATTGCAGGACATTTTATTAAGTATATAAATATATATATATATAAAAAAAGTATTTGTAATATACTTATCATGAAATAAATATATTTCAAATACATTTAGGTATATTTATTTTTCACTAGGTTAATCAGTAGCGTATAAATTCCTCCATGCGCATCAAAAAAGTCATGTGACTTTGCGCTGTGGGACGGCAAAACCTGATTAACCAGTGGACAGATCTCGTTCGACAGCATCTGAAATGTTATGCTCATTCTGAAACGCCTGAACAAAGTCTGTCGTCAAAGTATTTATGTATAATTACCTCCCAGAACTGTTACACGACTGCGTTCCCAAACAGCAGCATCCAACGCCGAAAGCAATGACCGCATTTATTGTGTTTCGTCTGCTCGCTGTAAGGCGCAAGTAAATTATTATATATGAAACTGATTATATTCAGTGGCATCTCCTGTTTATCGTAGTGATTTATAGTGCCAGTTTATCAGGAAGTGGCGATTTTGTTCTCTTTGACTCGTTAGATGGAAACGGTGCTTGTTCGCAAATTTGTTATGCAATATTTCAATATTTTGCGCAACTTTGCATGGAAACATGGCTAGTGACACAACTTTGACCAAATGACGGTTATTGTCAGTTAAATTCAAAATCTTTAAATTAATAAATAAAAATTTAGGTAAAAATAATCTATGTATGTTTTTCACACAACTTTCAGCAAAAAAATTTTTTTTTGATTTCATTTTGTACCAATAATTTAAGGTACATTTGGAAAATGCTTTCTCAGTAAAACAGCTAATGGTTTCACTTGATATATATTTTTATCAATGTAACTTATCTGCTAGTCGCCAAGCTTAATCATTAAACACCATTTTGATATTACAAATGTTGGTGAGTTTGTTAACTGCGTTACAGACAACTGTATAGATTGACAGGTAACATAGTTGACAATTTGGCCATTTTGACTCATAATTTCAGTGGCAGGCCTTGTCTGGCAAACCAAATGTTAATTTCTTGACCAGGTTAACCTCAGATTTTAATATTTATTTGAATTAAAATGATACAGGTATTGCAAATCATAACAATGCCCCCAACATTGTTGACAGGCAATTAATATACTCCTTTACAATAGGTCTCACATTGGAAATATATACATAAAAAAAAAAAAAAATGTAACATAATGTGTTCAAAATGTCAGCCGCAGAAGAAAATGACATGATGCTGGTCATATAGTTTTATGATAAACCATTTTTAGTTTTTGGGGGATATTTGGTTTGTAACACAGTTGACAGAATATTTTTATTTTTTTTTGTGGATGTGAGTTAAAATCTTTTGTTATGGATGCTTCAATTCATCGTTTGACAGCACTAATATATATATATATATATATATATATAAATATAATCTTGACTTCAACATTTTGAATTCATTATTTAGAAAAAGCAGACTTTGCAAAAAAAATAACTGATAAACTGAAAAACAGGGTACGCAAAATATATGTGTGCAATTATAGTATGTATTCTCTCAATGCATAAAATATGTTAGGAAAGTTATGTAATCATCAATAGACATAAAATGTACCCTAAATAATACATAGTGTCTGTTTGTGTGTCCTGCAGGGCATGTTTCTGTGGGTAACGGAGGTCAGATGGCCACAGCAGAGGAGAAGAAAGAAGACGTGATCGATACGGTGGAGTGGAGCACAGCCACGGTAGAAACCTCAGAGAAACGAGACTCACCTGATATCTCAGGTAAGCATTCAGACTCTCATACGTTAATGAAGATGACATCCACAGACGTCACGAGTGCTGTACTGTGTGTGACCCCAGACGAGACGCTGAGTTTCTGGAGGGGCATCGCTGAGGTGGGGCTGATGGGGGAGGTGGTGTCTAATATCCGCTCCGAGCTGCTGAGTCTGCTGAGAGGAGTTCAGCTGCGCATGGATCAGAGCTCTCTACAGGACGCAGGTCAGTGCTTCATCTGTGACAGGTTTGTCCCGTGAAGTTCAGCTCCAACCCTAATCAGAAACATCTGGACCCATATTCACACAGCATTTTATCTTACCACTAAGAGTTCTCCTAAATAGCAGTAAAAGTTTTTAGCTAAGAGCTTCTCTTAAAACCTATTCACAAACTTTTACTAAGGAATAGAGAGAAGTCTTAATCTAAGAGTAAGGGCGGTGTTGACCTCGTTGCTATGGATGATGTCAGCATGCTTACTAACTATGCACACAGTGATTGGCTGATAGGAGAGGGGCGGGGTCTCTGTCAGAGATATATTCATAGAAATATTGTAGAGCATGATATTATGTTGCCATATCCAAATAAAGGTTTAAAAAATAATGTTAATTGCCACATTCAAATAAAGATTTTAACATGCAGGCTAAGTGTCACTAATTAAACAAATATATGTTCAGCTAATTGTCAGTCTCTTACATGCATGCTTCTTGTAGTGGATGCATATAAACCGCCTTTTAATTAACAGAGTAGAATAATCATGGCTGATAGTAAGACATGCAAACGTACAAGAAAACCAAACTGGACCCAAGAACAGCTGTTACTTCTTGCCCAGCTGGTTAATGAAAAGGGTATACCGTTAAACAACTGTCAGTCACTCTTTGCGGAGACCTCAAAAATGATCAAAGTACCATACTGAATGCTTTCTGCTGCAAAACTGTCAGTCATTTTTCACATAAAGCTCCAAAAATAATAAATAAATCCAAAATGAATTAGCAGGCTGGCTGTCAGTTCAATAAATGAACAAAAAAACACTTTATTAAGCAGTTTATTTAATATAAATAGGACCACCGAGACGTTTTGTCAGTTTATGTAGTAGTGTTGTAATTCAGGTGTAGTTGTGGTAGCAGAATGTGGCTATTAATGTTGAGTTGGTGTTTAGTGTGTGTGCGTGAGATGTGATCATGTGATCTGTGGATCTTGCAGAGATTGCGGTTCTGAGTAACCTGGCACAAGTCTTTGACCTGCTGGACTCCATCAAACAAATTCTGAATGTTCGACGGCAAATGACGGACCCGGAACATACGCAGGCCCTCAGAGCACTGACAAGTGAGTGAAGAGACAGTAGAGATGGTTTCAGACTAGGGATGCAGCGATACCATGATCCGATCCGATACCTCAATCTGATACCAGCACAGTGTTATAAACTAGGTTAGTGGTGATTCAGCAGCAAAAGATAGCCTACTCTAGAAAAATCATGAGTGCACAATAATTGTATAAAATCTAAACATTTAGTGAAACAAAATTTGGTGGGGAACAAATAAAAGTTAATAAGTGTGGGACTAAATCTGCTAAAATGTCACACATTGCTCTTTGTATTGTTGTAAAATACATTCATGAAACACAAGTAAATGTGACCCTGGAGCACAAAACCAATCATAAGGGACAATTTTTTGAAACTGAGATTTATACATCATCTGAAAGCTGAATAAATAAGCATCGATGTATGGTTTGTTATGAGCACAATATTGAGAAAATGACCTTTAAAGTTGTTCAAATGAAGTTCTTAGCAATGCATATTACTAATCAAAAATTAAGTTTTGATATATTTACAGTAGGAAATTTACAAAATATCTACAATGAACATGATCTTTACGTAATATCCTAATGATTTTTGGCATAAAATAAAAATCAATAATTTTGACCCATACAGTGTATTTTTGGCTATTGCTACAAATATACCCCAGAGACCTAAGACTGGTTTTGTGGTCCAGGGTCACAAATATATTTATATATAAAATATGTACTATAAAATTAAAAAACATTTATTTTAAATGTATAGCACAGTAATGAAGGCAGCAACATATGATAGAGAGGACAAAACAACAAAGACTATTAATAATCTTTCATTGTGCAAAAGTAAAACATTACAATACGAAAGGGAATGGCTCCGATAAAGAGCGGCACAAAGCGCTTATGTGCATCCCCTGCGTAGAATGATGCACTTGAAGCAACACGGAGTCACAGCGCGCAGCATAGAAGAGTTCAAAGTACAAAGAGAAGAGATGCTGGGCCTGTATTTTCTGGGCCTTTATTTAAATTTGGAGTTGGGATAACCTCCAAAACCAAAGGTGATACCTTTTTAAAAGGTCATTGTCATCATTGTTAGTTGACTTAGGTGTCCTCTTCACTACTCCTAACGTTTCACAGATTTAGGAGCTAGTTTTAGCACTAAAACGCTTTGTGAAATACTCTTAGAGCAAAAATTTAGGAATGACACGCCCATTATTTTTAAGATTTTCTCTTAAATCGGCGAGTTATGAGCTACTTTTAGCCTTAAGATATTTTGTGAATACGGCCCTGATGCGTAGTGTATTATATCTGTGCAATAGTTTGAGTCTTTTCTTCTAACAGTTTTAAATCTCAGTTATTGTGCGCTCCTGAAGAGAGTTCCATAGTCTTGACTGTAGTAACTGAACAAGACGCAGTTTGAATGCTGAATGGAGGATGACAGACAGCCGCAGCGGAGAGAAGAGTTTACATGAATTGAATTTAATAACTTAATTATTCATCTGTATCTCACATTGAACTATGGAACAGATTCAGAACATTTGAAATATAGTGCACAAAACCACTTTATGGTGCTTTATAATGTTTTTGTGCCTTTCGTGGGGCTCAACGATAACACAGAATAGTATATGCACAATATCAGATCTGCAGAAAATGACAGTATCGGAGCCGATACCGATACTGAGTATCAGATGGATGCATCCCTATTTCAGACTAGAACTTTTCAAGAAGGCTGGAGCAATGGGCGTGCCGAAAGATAGGGGCATGGAGAAAGGTCTTCATGATTGGTCGAAAGCCAGGGTGTGGAGTGGGGTTAGGGGTCATTTCTGTTGTACTGATTCACCTTTCAGCACGCCCATTGCTCTAGGCTGCACCACCCCCATTCAGTTAATTTTCTGAAGTAGTCTCCTGTCAGTCAAGTATACTTCTATCTTTGTCTGTCAGCAGAAAAACACGAGTGTCACGAGTGTAAGGCCTTTCTGAGCCCAGCCGCCCTTTAGATTATTTCACAAAGTCCCATAATTCGTATTCACAGGTTTTCTAAAAGTGTTTCTAAAACATAAGGCACAATTTAAATCATTTTGTGAAAGATTCTCCTATAGTTTATAGTATAACTTCTAATGGGATCAGTAGACTGTCTGCTTAATATCTGCTAACACTTTATTTGAAGACATTCTTCTAACTTAAGCCCTATTCGGACGGGAATAGTTTTCCAGGGGGTCGTTAGAGGAATTTGTGTTTCACAGACGTACTTTGCTATGTGTTAATACCGCCCGATGTTAATCTGCCACGTCTGCGTTTTTCTCACACATCCCTTGTAATAATTCTAGAGCAAATTACCTACTGTTTTTCAGCAAACTCTAATCCAATCCGAATGGAAATGTCTGTGATTGTTGACGATATTTCGTTTTTTCACAGTTTCCTTGTGTGTTTTGGCCAATGTGAACTAGACGCTCTTACTACTGCGCGAATTTTTGATATGTTTGCCTCCCGGCAAAGAAATAAAATAATAAAATCAAGAGCCAGATCACGTAAACTGTTAAGACTAGGGATGTAACGGTATGAAAATTTCTAATCACGATTATAGTGACCAAAATTATCACGGTTATCAGTATTATCACGGTATTGTTAAAATGTGCTGGAGATGTTCAAAAAGTACCGAAACATAAATCACTTCACCAAGTTTCATACTTAAAAATCAACAAACAGCAAATAAAATGACTTTTTGTTTGCATAATCACTAAAACAATAACATTACCAATGAGGTCTGGATTTTAAATGACAATTTGACTGACAACAGTTTAATAGCATGTTCAAATAAATAATGTAAATGTTCAAATAAAGCTTTGAAAAAGTTTAACATAAAAGGTAGACCTCACATTTCAGCCTTTAAAGAAAAGGGTTAAATTAAAATGATAATTAATAAATGATTATATGTATTTTATCTGCTCCATAAATAATTCTATATAGCATATCTGAATTGTTTAAATGTACATAAGCTTGTTTTTCATCAACCGGTTAAAATTTACAGCAGGTCATGCAAATTTGGTCAATTTTTTGGCCAGACAGAAACTGCACACAGACTGAATGTAAATAAGTGTCTGTAAATCCACTCTCTGGCAGCAGGTGGCGCTTTATACGGAAAAGCTGAATTACAGCTGATTCCTGTGAACTCCGCGAACACTTCCTTTAGGTATTACATGGAGCGAAGATGAGAACAAAATGCCATCAAATCGTTTCTGAAGACAGTCCGAACCTTCAGAGGTACATTCATATAATTAATTCATTGATATATTAATTTGTATAATTCCCTTAGCACTCTTTTAAAACCTCCCAGCTTTTCCGCCCTGTTTTCACTCAGAACGAAACTAAGTTACTGTGCTGCCGTGCGCACGTGAGACTGTTACTGAAAACTGCTTTATGCCAGACAATATTTATTTATCGCGAGTTGTTCAAATCACGGTAATCGAATACGGTTTTAATGATAATTAAAATATGAAACGATAATACTAACCGTGGGGAATTTTATCATGATTTATCGTCAAACCGGTAATCGTTACATCCCTAAGACTGTAATATCAGAGTCAGGTAAGATTACTTGCCTTCACTCTATTACATAATGTTTCAATTATATATGTACCTTTACGAAAATTGCACATGGTTTTACTACAAATAAATACAAATTAAAATAGTTAAGCTAAAGTAACCAAAAATTAACCATGGTTTTGTTATACTAGCCATAGATTAACCATGGCATTTGTAGTAAACCTGTGGTTATACCAGAGATGGGCACTCGAGTTATTGACTCGGGCTCGAGTCGCATTTTTATAGACTTCAGACTTGACTCAGACTCGACCTGAAATTACTCCGGACCGCATCCGCACCCCGGCATTCATCCGGACCGCGAGGTGCGCCATGTTTAAGAGCTGCGATGATGCGGTTATTTTAACAACAACAGAAACACGGTTAGCAGCAAAATTATTGATTACTTTCGATAAAACTCAGCAGAAGAATTTTCAGCATTTTTCTTACTATTTATCTATCTATAACCTATGACTCTGACTGTTCAAACCAGATGTGAGGAGATGTTTCTGATCTACATTTAGCATTATTAATTTGTAGGCTAAGAACATTTCAAAAGCGTCATGTAATTATAATTGGGAAAATTGTTGTTAGATGGCTAGGATAGAACTTAGAAACCCTGAACAGAAACAGTATTTTTTTCTGTCACATGGCCCCGCATGTAAATACAATACATGTAAAAATGTAATTTTTTAATTTTTTTTGTCCGGACCTCTTGGAAGAAAATGTAGAGGCAGCGCCTCTTGGAACTTTAATTGAATACCCCTGACTTATAAAGAAATACTTGATTTGTATGGTTTTGTAATATCTGTGTCACATAGGCTATTTCCTTATGTGTCATGGTAGATCAGACTCTTTTTATAGAATTTGATTACAGAAAAACTGTTTTGAACATGGTAATGGATTAAAACATAAGTAACAGGCTGGATGTATATTAAGCTTACATCTTAACACCTTTTTACAAAGCAGATCATAGATCGTATATTTTGTCTATAGCCTATAAAACAGCTTCATAAATAGGAAGATTTGAATACATGAGGATTCTGAATGGGATCTTTTAGCGAGCCATTAAACGACTTGAGACTCGACTCGGACTCGTGACCAAAGACTCGAGACTTGACTCAGACTCCAGGTCAAAGACTTTAGACTTGACTCAGACTCCAGCAACAAAGACCTCAGACTTGACTCGGACTTCAGCAACAAAGACCTCAGACTTGACTCGGACTTCAGCAACAAAGACCTCAGACTTGACTTAGACTCCAGCAACAAAGACCTCAGACTTGACTCCGACTTCAGTTCAAAGACCTCAGACTTGACTCGGACTTCAGTTCAAAGACTTCAGACTTGACTCAGACTCCAGCAACAAAGACCTCAGACTTGACTCGGACTTCAGTTCAAAGACCTCAGACTTGACTCAGACTCCAGGTCAAAGACCTCAGACTTGACTCGGACTTCAGTTCAAAGACCTCAGACTTGACTCAGACTCCAGGTCAAAGACCTCAGACTTGACTCGGACTTCAGTTCAAAGACCTCAGACTTGACTCAGACTCCAGCAACAAAGACCTCAGACTTGACTCCGACTTCAGTTCAAAGACCTCAGACTTGACTCAGACTCCAGGTCAAAGACCTCAGACTTGACTCGGACTCCAGGTCAAAGACCTCAGACTTGACTCAGACTCCAGGTCAAAGACCTCAGACTTGACTCGGACTCCAGGTCAAAGACCTCAGACTTGACTCCGACTTCAGTTCAAAGACCTCAGACTTGACTCGGACTTCAGTTCAAAGACCTCAGACTTGACTCAGACTCCAGCAACAAAGACCTCAGACTTGACTCCGACTTCAGTTTAAAGACCTCAGACTTGACTCAGACTCCAGGTCAAAGACCTCAGACTTGACTCGGACTTCAGTTCAAAGACTTCAGACTTGACTCAGACTCCAGGTCAAAGACCTCAGACTTGACTCGGACTCCAGGTCAAAGACCTCAGACTTGACTCCGACTTCAGTTCAAAGACCTCAGACTTGACTCGGACTTCAGTTCAAAGACCTCAGACTTGACTCGGACTTCAGTTCAAAGACTTCAGACTTGACTCGGACTCCAGGTCAAAGACCTCAGACTTGACTCGGACTCCAGGTCAAAGACCTCAGACTTGACTCCGACTTCAGTTCAAAGACCTCAGACTTGACTCAGACTCCAGGTCAAAGACCTCAGACTTGACTCGGACTTCAGTTCAAAGACTTCAGACTTGACTCAGACTCCAGGTCAAAGACCTCAGACTTGACTCAGACTCCAGGTCAAAGACCTCAGACTTGACTCCGACTTCAGTTCAAAGACCTCAGACTTGACTCGGACTTCAGTTCAAAGACCTCAGACTTGACTCGGACTTCAGTTCAAAGACTTCAGACTTGACTCGGACTCCAGGTCAAAGACCTCAGACTTGACTCGGACTCCAGGTCAAAGACCTCAGACTTGACTCCGACTTCAGTTCAAAGACCTCAGACTTGACTCGGACTTCAGTTCAAAGACCTCAGACTTGACTCGGACTTCAGTTCAAAGACCTCAGACTTGACTCAGACTCCAGGTCAAAGACCTCAGACTTGACTCAGACTCCAGGTCAAAGACCTCAGACTTGACTCGGACTCCAGGTCAAAGACCTCAGACTTGACTCCGACTTCAGTTCAAAGACCTCAGACTTGACTCCGACTTCAGTTCAAAGACCTCAGACTTGACTCGGACTTCAGTTCAAAGACTTCAGACTTGACTCGGACTCCAGGTCAAAGACCTCAGACTTGACTCGGACTCCAGGTCAAAGACCTCAGACTTGACTCCGACTTCAGTTCCGAGTCAAGTTCCTTGTTCCTTGTTCCAGCTGAGCTGCTGATCAAGTTTAATGTGTTAGATCAAGCTTCCAAGCTAGAAATATTAGATCCAGCCACAGACACCAGATCTTGTCAGAAAATATCTGGTTTGTCTGGAAACAGAACAATTAGTCAGCAACATTGTAATACCCAAATCCTGTTAACAGCATGTCGTGTCTGATACCTAAAACCAGTGTTTAATCTGGTACCCAAAACTCTTTTAAGATGATGTTATTATGTCTTAAATTATTAAGATTATGATACCATAATCAATAGCAATGACAGATTACTGCTTCACAATCACAGCATTGTCCCGTAACATTAAAAACTTTGAAATGGAGACCTTCGCTTATCTCTTACTTCTGAACACAAATATCCCTTGAAACCACACAATCATTAAGACCGAACAATAGTGGAAAAATAACATGAAATATAATTGCACGGGTTCTCAACACTGGCCCTCGAGGTCCACTTTCCTGCAGAGTTTAGCTCCAACCTTGATCAAACTCGCTTGCTAGTAACTTTTGAGTAATCCTGAAGACCATGTTTAGCTTGTTCAGGTATGTTTGATTAGGGTTGGAGCTAAACTCTGCAGGAAAGTGGATCTCAAGGGCCAGAGTTAAGAACCCCAATAATATTATATAAATGAATAATTAATGAATGAATCCGTGAAAGAGTATACAAATAGAGTATATAGCTGGCTATGTGATGTCAAAATGTATTCATTTACAAATCACACACTATAATAAAAGTGTCATAACATAAGCAAGAAAAAAATAAGTCTTTATCATAATTTGTGAAATAAGGAATACACGTTTTTGGTGTTTTACTGCCACTAGTTCATTACAGCTGGAAACTGAAGTGCATTGTATGTATAGGTATGTTTTTTTGGAGTTTTACAAAAATGTAGAGGCATGCTTTTTTCAATGAGCCCTGATGACGTTTGCACTGACTCTAGGGCTGAACAATTATCCCTCCCCTCCAGCAACCTGTTACTTCACAACAATTAGTTAGCGGTCCAATGAATTCCCAATAAAAAAAATTAAGTCTTGCCCTCTTTTTTTTCTCATTCGAGAAGTCGTTTCACTCAAACATACTTCACAGTTGGGAAGAAAACTCGCAATTTACGTTTCATGCCATCTTTAAAGGGGGTTTAGACAAAAGCATTGTGCTTATTAGGGCACTCATTACTGTGGGAAAGTCACAGAGTACCACTTTGTTTTAAGGACCAGTTCTCACTATTAACTAGTTGCTTATTAGCATGCATATTTCTACAATATTGGCAGTTTATTAGTGCTTATAAAGCACATATTAATGCCTTAAAGGGATAGGAAAGACTATCAATAGCAAGCTAGCTTTGAAAGTAAGCTCCCCCCACCCTCCCTTCACTTTGCAAAGCCTACATCCGCAAAACACATGAACTTACTCGGGCAGACCACAGGCTAACCAGCATCACGATGAGAGACGGCGCTGGTGAAGGATTGAATGCAACGCTGTCAGGTTACCTCATGTCTCATTCACGGTGAGAAAATATATCATGTCTCATGTCTGCGCAAACAGGGTGCGCAGAGGTGTGCGAATACATATTTGACAGGCAGGCAGGACAGCCTATCATAATGTTCGGACCGAACATTTTGATTGGACAAACATTTTATGGTCCTATGCCTTCCACAGTCAATATAAATAAATACAAATAAATGTAGACCACTTAACTTGATGTGAAGAGACTTTCAACCAGCATAACAAAAAATGTTTTTGAACCAAATCACCTACCCTACCTTTAATATTGAGAACAATTTTTAGAACTATATCTTTAACGTTATCTTTATAGTTGTCGTTCTTGGTGAGAACGGGCCTTTAGTCTGCATGACCATATTCTAGATCCCTAAAGAAAAAAAATCGTTCTCAATATTAAAGAGCCCACACCTCAACTATAACAATAAAGGCACAGAGAAACGATGTTATTGGAATCACTTTCAGAACTATTTTTCCCAGCTGATGAACAATAAAAATATTGACAGCCAATCAGAATCAATCCTGCAGTCACAAGCGCGAGAATTTAAAGCGGCAGACGAGCGTGCGCTTAGTATAAACAGATGATATCGTCCACTGGTGTGGACGCTAATATAGTTATCTTTATAGTTATCGTTCTTGGTGTGAACGGGCCTTTAATCAAACCCCATATCTAAACTTAATTACTCGCCCTCATGTCGTTCATCTTTGGGACACAAATTAAGATATTTTTGATTGAATCTGAGAGCTCTCTGACCCTCTCATAGACAGCAAAGATATTACCACGATCAATGCACAGAAACGTAGCAAGGACATCAGTAAAATAGTCCATATGACATCAGGGGTTCAACCATAATTTTACAAAGCTAAGAGAATACTTTTTGTGCGCAAAGATAACAATAATAACATAATTTATTCAACAATCATTCTCCCCGAGTTACCATCTTCCACCATTTTGGAGAGTACCCCAGAACGTAATCTTGTGTGTATGTCCTTCTTAATATCTTAATTTGTGTTCCAAAGATAAACGAAGGTCTTATGGGTCTGGAACGACATGAGGGTGAGTAATTAATGACAGAATTTTCATTTTTTGGTGAACTATCCCTTTAACAACTACCTTACTAACTATTTATAAGCAGCAGATTAAGAGTTTAATGATGCAAATTCAAAGTTAATATTAAATAGTGAGAACTGGTCAGTCTCATAGATCAGTGGTTCTCAACCACATTCCTGGAGGACTCTCCTTTGTCTGACACACCCATTTCAAGTCTGTGAGTCTCTACTAATAAGCAGGATACCTGAATCAGGTGTGTTTGTTTAAGGAGACATGCAAAATGTGCAGTGTTGGGGGGTCCTCCAGGAATGTGGTTGAGAACCACTGTCATAGATTGTTTCAACTCTCTGAAAACAACACCATCTCTTGTGTGTCTGTTTAGCATTGGAACAGCAGGTGGAGGAGCAGAAACGGCAGCAGTCGCTCAGCTGGCTGTCTCAATCCCAGGCCTTAAGCAGTCTGGTTCTCCCCTCTACGCCTCCATCCAAACGCGCTCCCAAACGCCCCCGTCTCCAGCGGCCCGCCTCCACCACCGTGCTCAGCACATCCGTCGCCCAGCCGCTCACCCTCCAGCCCCAGCAGTTCACTGTGCTCTCCCCCATCACCCTGTCCTCCATCGGCCAGTCGTTTGCGGTGGCAGGCCTCAACCAAGCCTCCAACACGGTCACCCTACACACCCTCCCCGCCGGCTCGCAGATCTTCACCAGAATCGCCGCGGGTTTGGACGGAAAAACCGAAACCATTGCGCTCCATCCGGCGTCTGGGCTCACGCTGCTCGGCACCACAGTCATGCAGGACCACGGGCAGCTTGTGAGCCCCGTTGAGCTTGTCCAGTTCACGCAGAAGGCGAACTCCGGCGTAGCCCAGGAGGGTCAGATGGTCACAGGTACGGTAGTGATGCAAGAGAGCGTCGTCAGTGTCGTGCAGGAGGACGAGAACCAAGACAACGCCACCCTCATCGAGATAGACCCGGCTGCAGCTGACCACAGCGTGAGCGTCATGGAGCTGCAGCTCGAGGGCGAGGAAGCCGAGGGCGGAGCAACTATGGTGGAAGGAGGCGAGGAGGTGGTGCAAGGTGAGACGGAGGAGATACAGCTGGATGCCAATGGTCAGTTCCACAATTTGCCCGTTGTAGTGGTGGAGGAAGAGACGCAGGGTGCCGGCAAAGCCAAATGAGACCCCGACACGCTCACACAAACCGCCCTCAGAGACTGACGGCCCGAATCAGACAGGGACGGGGATTGTGTCGCCCCAGGTGGAGTTTGTGTTTGTCTTTCCAGCTGTCTGGTTTTTTTCATTACTCTCTTCCTGCACAGCCAAGCTCAGCTCTTCAAGCCTGACGTGTCATGTATTTGTAAAAGCAAGTTCAGTATTCCTTTTTTTTTTTTTTTTTACGTGCGAGAAGCAACAATTTGTGATGTTTCATTGGAACACATTCAGTATTTGCTTTCGTTTTTGAGTGTGGAAGTTTAGACCGGGCACTTATTTTTCAGTTTCTCTTGGTTTCGGTGCCAAAATGTCATGTTGTAGCCAGATTATCTACTTTGTGAATCTCCGAGCTGAAGGTGAAGACTCACAGTTCAAGTGATATTTAAGACACTCCCATAATGAGAAATGACACTGTCTGTGGTCTCTTTGTACTTTCTGACATCAGCGTATAAATGGCACTAAACAGTGTTTTTTAACTCCGGACCTGGAGACCCGCAGCACTTCAGTTCATGCAGTGCTCTGCTAGTGATATTATAGTCTGAATTGTGTGTAAATAAAGGAGGTAAAAGTGCAATGCTTGGGTTCCCAGGATCAGAGTTGAGAACCACACCGTTAGCACACATAATGGAAGATGTGTTATGAATGTTTGTGATTGGATCCTGTGTGTCCTTCACTGAAAATAAAACGGATCTTCCTTTCCCCCGTGAGTTATATATTGTAAATGATGGTAGATCGCGGGATTGTGCATTTCAAAGTTACAGTTTCAGAGTTATGTTTTGGAAAGCAATTGCAAAAATACTTGATTTGGAGGTTTATAAATACATTGTTGTTAATTTTGCGAAACAAGTTAATTTATTCCGTTTAAAGAAATCGTTTGTGCGACATTTATAATTCTGTAATGATTTACTCACCCTCATGTCGTTCTAAACCTGCTGTGGACCACAAATGGAGATGTTTAGCAGAATGTTCACACACGGTTCACGCAAAACATTATTTTGCTGCTTGTTTGAATTAATTAAAATGAGCTAATGCATTAAGTCTTGAACATTTTTTCCTAACATACATTTATTACATGCAATTGACTTACATTTGTAAGACAGAAGTGTATTTAACTGTGTGAAATGAAATTTTCTAGTTCCCAGCATGCTTTGCATGGGACTAGACGAGGAGAGTGAGTTTTTTTTTTCAAATGGTTTTTGATGAGATGAGGTGAGAAAGTGGGACTTGTTAGTTTGTAATGAATTGAATCAAAATGCCAGAGGATGATGCATTCCCACCAGCCAACATGCTTTTTATGGGTCTACAAAAAGATTAAGGGCAGTTTTTTTTTTATTGATTTATTTTTTATTGAAATGATCAAGAATGACAATGTTACAAAAGATTTGTTCAAATAAATGCTGTTCCTTTGAACTTTCTATTCATCAAACACTCCTGAAATGTATCACAGTTCGTACAAAAATATTAATCGGCAAAAACCTTTCCAGCATTGCTAATAATCAGAAATGTGTCTTGAGCAGCTAATCAGCACACTAGAATGATTTCTGAAGGATCATGTGACACTGAAGACTGGAGTAATGATGCTGAAAATACAGCTGCGCATCACAGGAATAAATTACATTTTACTATATTTAAATGGAAAACAATCAAATAAATACAAACCTGGAGAGCATAAGTGACTACTTTCAAAAACATTCAAAAATCTTAATGATCCCAAACTTGCTTAAGTGTGGAACTAGCATTTGCCACCCTCACCTGTTTGTACACTGTGACAGACTGTGACGTGTTCAGATGTGGATAATACCCTCATGAGAAATATGATCAGTGTTCAAGCATCCGCTGCTTGGTTAACTTACACAAGCTGCAGTCTGAACAGACAGAACTAGTTCTAAAAACATGGAACTAACAGTGTTAACAGTCAATCTGAAGAATCGGTAACACTTTATTTTAAGGTGTCAAAATACAGGGTAATTACCTAATTAAGTAATTAGTAGTAGCCTTTAATAAAATGTACTTATCATGTAACTAAGTTATGGAACAACCTGTGCGTACAGTTTGTAATCATGTAGATGTAATAGGCAGCTACTGTTACACATGTCTGTTACACAGCTACTACACTTAAGTACAATCTTGATGCACTTTATTTTAAGTAGCTTATGTTTGTGTAATTAGCAATGTATTACATGTATTTAATCTGTGTACTGGTGGGTTAAATCAAAGTTCAAACAGGAAATGAGTTGATCTAAACTAATGCAAGCCTGGACCAGCTGGTCAGTGGAAGATGAACTCAGACTCCCATCAAAAATCTTAAACTAGCGCCAGCCATGTTCCAAAATACAGCTGTTTTCTGCCCATTAGTGTGCTTTTTAAAGTGTATATGTACAGGTGGATTAAATATCACCCATTTGTACAGTATAACAATATCCACTCTGAGCTCATAAAACATCATCTTAATTACTGACCGCGTTAGAGATTGTTTATGCTGCATCATGCTGATTTGGTGTTTGGATAACATTAGCACATCTATGCAGAAACATTTTAATACATCATTACATTTGAAAGTTTTGAACAGTTCGTTAAATGAGAAATAACATATCAAGTGAAAAAAAATTACATAACTAATATAGAAATATTAAATGTATATTCTAGTTAACTTTTAATACAATGTTAGGTAACAAGTAATAAAAAAAAGAAGGACTCTTACCTGTACAACTAATTTCCTTTGCACGATGCCTTATGCAAAACGAGAAACACCGGAAGTGGTCCGAGCAAAGCGAAAAGATTATTTTAGTACCTGAACACAGCACGTTTAAAAGTACAACATAAAAATATATGCAGATTTTTTTACTGCTCTGCAATAACGATATATATATATACTGTAAAAAAAAATACGTAAAATTTACGGTAAAAAACTGGCAGCTGTGGTTGCCAGAATTCTACCGTAAAAAATACAGTAGCAACATTTTAGGTTTTACAGTTTTAACTTAAATTTACAGTTAAATACTGTAATTTCTTTAACTGATATAATCTTAATATACCAACATTTTAAAGTACTGAAATCTGTTTTGTTCCTTTGAAATACACTGATAATACAAGGGGAAGTCGGGGAAGTCCAAGGGGAATACAAGGGGAAGTCGTGGCCTAATGGTTAGAGAGTCGGACTCGTAATCGAAAGGTTGCGGGTTCGAGTCCCCGGCCGGCAGGGATTGCAGGTGGGGGGAGTGAATGTACAGCGCTCTCTCCACCCTCAATACCACGACTGAGGTGCCCTTGAGCAAGGCACCGAACCCCCAACTGCTCCCCGGGCGCTGCAGCATGGCTGCCCACTGCTCCGGGTGTGTGTTCACGGTGTGTGTGTGTGTGTGCATTTGTTCACTACTCACTGCTGTGTGTGTGCACTTGGATGGGTTAAACGCAGAGCACCAATTTCGAGTATGGGTCACCATACTTGACAATACGTCACGAAAAAAAAAAAAAAAAAAAAATAACCACCAAAATGCAGGTGATGATGAGAAAGTTACATGATGAGCCAAAGCCCATCACAAGCAACTTTTAGACAATAGAATATACAGAAGGTGCACAGTGTCATTCACACAAGCACTAAACACCATCATGGTGAGACTCATTAAACTGAAATATGCTATAAACATTCATTTAACAACATTAGATGTAACATACAACCCTAATAAACATAACTGATAAGAAAAAACTAAGAAGAAACAGTTATTTCAAAGAAAAAATGTCAAATTCAAACAGAATTTGAAATGGAACGCAGGGAATTCTGGGAACGTCAGTTTACGTTTTTTCCCTGTAGATTTTACAGGAACTTTCCGTTAACCATGTAACAGGTTTTTACCGTAGCATTTTCACAGTTTTTTACCGTTAAAATCACGATCATTTTTACAGTGTAGGCTATATATAGATAGATATATGAAGAAAAAACAACAACAAAAAAAAAAACATGCAATTACCCAGCATGGTATTTTTTCTGTAATTAAAGCCAAGGCTAATGTGTGTGTGTGCGCGCGCGTGTGTATACATTCCATGCTTTATTTCAAACACTTTAAAAGATGTCTTCTGTAGCCTACACATTAAAGGAACGTGATTTGAACGCCAATTAATGTATTTATTATTAGTAGTAGTAGTATGAGTCCTCGCTATATTGATTATTAATATCCTTGACTATTACAATGAGATTAAATCAAACGAAACACCGCTTCTTTCAGCACACTATATTTCCCTGTTTAATACTGTAAAGCTGCTTTGACACAATCAGCATTGTAAAAAGCGATATATAAATAACAGTGACTTAACTTGGCTATTATTATTATTATTAAAAGAGATGTTACAAGGCGCAATCGCATATTTATCATATCTTTTGTTTGTCACAATCTTGCCACGCTCTGCCTATCCACTCTAAAGTATGCAGTAGGTTATACGTAAGCATTTATACGTTAATTATATGAAAATACGTAAGACCCTTTACGTTTTTGAAGCTCAAATACGTGTATATAGTAAAAAGCATCATTTTGTAAACTATATTGTTTATTTTATATTATCCTTATATAATTCTTCTGTTTTTGAGCAGAGGCGGCTCAGCCAGGTGGGCACCAGAAAGTCTGTCAGGGGTTTGCAATAGCTGCAGGTTTGTTGATTCTCAGTGGATCATTGCCAGGCAAAATGTTTATTGCCAGAACACTCAACACTGCAACGTATAATTTAACAAATTATACACTGTAGCTCTCAAAACTCCCTGGTTACAGCATGTGTTATCGAGTGAGGTTCAGCATCAACAGCAAACCTGCTGCGAAACTTGTTCGTGAGCGTATTGAGAGCTGCAGTGGAGGAGAGTTTCAGTTAGATCCAGTTCCTCACAAACCTATAAGCACATAACTTCAGAGAAACCATACAGACTATTTGTGGTAGTTTTATGGTGTTTCTGATATGTTTTGACTTTGTCACATATGAACACACCAGTGGCACATATCAGTGAATTGGTGGCTCCATTATAGAAACCGGTCAAACCCTTTCTGCTTGGTTGATTGACAGGTCATCCAGTCAATCACAGGGCTAATTGAACAGCTGTTCTCTCATAAGTACAGTAATTAAGTAAATTGACCATGACAGTAGTGTGAGATAATGGCACTAAATCATTGTTAAACAAACTATCCCAACACCTTACATCCATAAAAACACTGACTAATATATATAATATCATATATTACTAATATATATATATATAATTTATGATTCGATTGGTAAGAAGTGGAAAAGGGTGGTTTGCCCACTTCAGGTTGGTGGAGAGTTCCTGCCTCAAGTGGAGGAGTTTAAGTATCTTGGGGTTTTGTTCACGAGTGGGGGAAGGATGGAACGGGAGATTGACAGACGGATCGGTGCATCTTCTGCAGTAATGCGGTCGATGTACCGGTCTGTCGTGGTGAAGAAAGAGCTGAGCCGCAAGGCGAAGCTCTCGATTGACCGGTCAATCTACGTTCCTACTCTCACCTATGGTCATGAGCTTTGGGTCATGACCGAAAGGACAAGATCCCGGATACAGGCGGCTGCAATGAGCTTTCTCCGCAGGGTGGCTGGGCGATCCCTTAGAGATAGGGTGAGAAGCTCGGTCACTCGGGAGGAGCTCAGAGTAGAGCCGCTGCTCCTTCACATTGAGAGGGGTCAGCTGAGGTGGCTCGGGCATCTGTTCCGGATGCCTCCTGGACACCTTCCTGGGAAGGTGTTCTGGGCGCGTCCCACTGGGAGGAGACCCCGGGGAAGACCTAGGACACGCTGGAGAGACTACGTCTCCCGGCTGGCCTGGGAACGCCTCGGTGTCCCCCCGGAAGAGCTGGAGGAAGTGTCTAGGGAGAGGGAAGTCTGGGCATCTCTGCTTAGACTGCTGCCCCCGCGACCCGGCCCCGGATAAGCGGAAGAAGATGGATGGATGGATGGATTGGTAAGAAGACGTATGATTTTGAGAAAAAAGCATGATCCACCTCTAAACCGCTAAAGATTCCACCTACACTGGACCCTTTACAGTTTGCTTACGGACAAAATCGTTCTACTGCAAATGCCATATCGCTTGTCATCCACTTGGCTCTTTCACATCTGGAAGACAAGAACAGGTACGTCAGGATTGCTTCATGCACTTCATGCACTTGGATTCAATGCCACAATGTGTAACTGGGTCCTGTATTTTTTGACAAATAGAACCCAAGTAGTGAGGATTCATGAGAACACATCTCATTCTCTCATTCTGAACACCGGAGCACCTCAGGGATGTGTCCTCAGTCCACTACTGTTCACACTACTGTTCACACTGTTCTACACTACCCATGATTGTATCGCACACCATCAGGACAATCATATCATTAAGTCTGCTGACGATACAACAGTGGTGGGCCTCATCTCGCATAACAACAAGTCAGCATACAGAGAGGAGGTGAATGTATCGTAGCGTTGGTGCAAAACCAATAATCTGTCCCTCAATATCAGCAAGACGAAGGAAATTATCTTTGACTTCAGGAAGTCTTCTTCTACTCACACTCCACTGCTTAAAAATGGTGCTGCAGTAGAGATAGTTGGAAGCTTTAAGTTTTTGGGAGTTCATGTAACAGATGATTTCTTATGGAACAAGCACATCGCCTCTTTGGTGAAGAAAGCCCAACAACGACTACACTTTCCGAGAAGACTTAAAAAAGCAGGCATGAGTAACATCATCATGATTAGCTTCTAGAGATGTGTAGTGGAGAGCATCCTGACTAACAACATCACAGTCTGGTTTGGGAGTTGCTCGGCTGCTGACAGGAGGGCCCTACAGTAAAGGCTGCACAGAAGATCACTGCATCTAATCTCCTATCTATGGAGGACATCTACAAAGTGCATCTACAAACTAATATTATGAAGGACAATGCTCACCCCGCTGCTGGACTGTTCTGCTTACCAAGGCTGCATTTGATGAAGTGCATGAAAAATAGTTTTTGAAAAAAAAACACTTTTTTGATGCTTAATGTTTGTTTTCTGGAAACTGTGATACACTATCATTCAAAAGTCTTATGTAAGATTAAAAAAAAAACTTTTTTTCAAGGACACATTAAATTGATCAAAAGTGACAGTAAAGACATTTATAATATTATAAAAGATTTCTATTTCAAACAAATGCTGTTCTTTTGAATGTCCACAAAAATATATATCTGGTGAATCAGGTGTGTTTGATTAGAGAAACATACTAAATGTTCAGTGCTGGGGGGCTTCAGCTGAGAAACACTGATCTCAAAGCTAACAGACACGATCTAGTCACAAACCTCCAATACTGATATCACGATGCCTTCATGCCTTGGTCACTAGGGGGCACTTGAGCTCCACCGGGACCGCTGAGAGTGAAGCGCAGTAAATAAGCAGTAATCCTGTATGTAAGTGGGTATGGTCTTTCTGTGAGTGTGATTATGAAAATCTGCACTATGTGTGGGTGTATCTGCTTTAATAAAGAGCAGAAATAAGTCGAGTAGACTGCTGTAATCGGCATGTCGCCGTCTCTCTCTCGGTGATACGGCGGCTGCTAAATCAGGGCTGTCAGCTCTCGTATCTTTGATGGGCGGCTGCTGTTTGAGCCACACTCCTGATCTAAATGCCTTGAGACAGCTGAAGCTTTCCTCTGAGGACGCTCGGGACTCCAATACATGAGCGTGTGTCCTCTAGGTGAAATCTTTCTGTTCTTAGTTGTTTCTTTGTGAGGCGATTAAGCAAAGTCGGGTCAGACTGATGGTATTTATGAGATCAGTGCACATGAATGCCACTGAAAAGTTGTAATTCCAGACAGGAAGCTCAAGACTTTCTTCAATACTGTGGGAGAACGAGACTGATAAAAAGCATTGATTACTCACCTAATGCATTTATGTTTGTGGTAGCGCTAAAAGGCTTCATGTCTTTGTTGGGGAATGAAAAAGAGAGAAAGAAGCATGAAATTGGCCATCACGTCCACTTTATTCAGACCAAATGCACATCACACAATTACCATTTCTAAGCTCTAAGTAGAAACTTCCCAGGAGGACTTCAAGGCTGCAGTACTTGCATTTTGCTTGTTTTGTGTGGTCATGGCAACCAGACCAGGCACTTATTGTAATCGATGAGTAAACAGGATGTTTTCTGAATATAGCATGTGCCCTTTAACCTCCTGTTTCAAAAGACTGGGAGTGATCACATCATTTGCCTCTGGCCAAAACAATACTTACACGTTTAAGTTTTCTTCACAAAAGCCTTTGTGTGAGCTGAATGGTTGTGTAATTCTTCACAGCAGGTATCTTTACTTAATTATGCTGACTTTTGTGAATGCAGCATTCTGTAACATTCTCTAATGAGCCTCATTTACAAGGAAAAGGGGTGTTTGCACCAAAAAAAAAGGGGCAGTGACTGAATTTATACACTTATGGTGTAAAACAGGGCTGTCCAAACTCGGTCCTGGAGGGCCGGTGTCCTGCAGGGTTTAGCTCCAACTTGCCAAAACACCCGATGAACTTGTTACATTGTTAGAAGAATGTAATCTATGCTAATATTAGTCTGTTTCTTTCTTATTCCAAGATCACCGTAGCCACCCAAATCCAGTCAAGACCAGAAACTAAAACCAAACCCCCTACAACCCAGTGAAGACTAGATCCTTCCTGTCCCACCAATGGCCACCATTCACTTTGAACCTGATCTGTTTAAATGTGGTTGTTCAGAGCCATGATTGACGTCTTCAGTTGATTCTTGGTAACAGTGAAGACACTTTGTCCACCTGTACTTTAGGTAATTATCCGAAATAGACTATGGTCTTGTCTGAGACTGACAGCCATGACCAAGATTTACCAACATTTTTATTTCAGTTGTTTACACACCCTCCAAAATACATGATTTCTTCTGAGGAAGACTAAAGGACACATTTGGAGTGATATAATGGTTGTCCACATAATTCAGATAGCATGAACAGATAGCAAAAATCAACAACAAAAAAGGACAATTAGTTAACAAATTTGACAACACTTCTCTCATTAATGTGAGAAGAAAAGAGTAAACACTGCAAGAATAATTGCTTGATTTGCCAGAATTGTGTCCTAACAGAGTTTGACAATAACCTCAAGTGTTAACAAACCATACATCAGTGGAAAGCTTTTTTATTCAGCTTTCAGATGATGTATAAATCTCAAATTTAACCTATATGACTGGTTTTGTGGTCCAGGGTCACAAATGTAATTCTTGTTTCTTTGGAGTTTCCTGCAGAATAGGCTCTCTGATATTTTAAAAGAGCTAAACTACAAAATATTTTACGTACAACACTTCATCTGATTTATAGAGCAAATTGCAAATTGTAGCCATAGTGTGCATTTGAGTGTGCGTGAGGAAATTTAAGTAAATTTGATGCGAGTTTGTTGTCACTGCATATCATTTCACACATAAATCATCTCAAACCTGTCTGCGACTTGTGACGCATGAAATGTTTTGTATGGGCTAAACCTAACCAGCTGTGAAAGTAAAACCATTATCAGACATCAACATTGTGTTGTAACACACTGTACATCAATTGTACACTAAGAATTTTACATAATTATGATTTATATTACCTGACATTGGGAAACCAGGGAAGCAAGTTCTTTAGGTTGGTGTATTCAGCAGCCATTTTGGTACTGGAACGGGGAAAGATGGATAACTCAAAAAATGTTTGTCATGCTTATTTAATATGTCAAATCCCTAATAAATCTCCAACTGTTCTTATGCTAAAATGTTTTAGTCTGGCTAAGCTAATGCTCAGTGACTGACTAGTTAATTACAACCTTTAAGTCCATTTCAAACCACCTGGAAATCTGTCACCACCTACTAGAATATCATTAAATATTTGCAATATAAATTTTGATAGTAAAACATGTTCTGGCAACAGAATAGTGAACAATGATAAATATAGGAAATGTTTCTATTTCAGCAAATCAGCATATTAGAATGATTTCTGAAGGATCATGTGACACTGAAGACTGCAGTCATGATGCTGAAAATGCATCTTTGATCACAGAAATAAATGATATATATATATTTTTAAATATATTAAAATAGAAAATATGTATTTTAAACAGTAATAAAATAATCATGTTTTTACTATATTTTTAGCAAATAAATGCAGCCTTGGTGAACATTAAGAAATCTTACTAACCTCAGACCTTTAAATGATAGTTTATACTGACACCTAGTGGTGTGGATGTATCAAGCAAATGTTTTCAGTAACAAGTGTTGCGGTCCTACTCGAACCGGCGTGGGAGGCGGGTGCTCTAACAAGGAGGCTAAAGGCCATGGCCTTGCTACACTCACTCCCATCCGGGTCACGGCACCAATGTTACGATCCTACTCCACCCGCTCCGAGCAGGATTCGAACCGTGGTCTCCGGCGTGGGAGGCGGGCGCTCTAACAAGGAGGCTAAAGGCCATGGCCTTGTTACACTCACTCCCATCCGGGTCACGGCACCAATGTTACGATCCTACTCCACCCGCTCCGAGCAGGATTCGAACCGTGGTCTCCGGCGTGGGAGGCGGGCGCTCTAACAAGGAGGCTAAAGGCCATGGCCTTGTTACACTCACTCCCATCCGGGTCACGGCACCAATGTTACGATCCTACTCCACCCGCTCCGAGCAGGATTCGAACCGTGGTCTCCGGCGTGGGAGGCGGGCGCTCTAACAAGGAGGCTAAAGGCCATGGCCTTGCTACACTCACTCCCATCCGGGTCACGGCACCAATGTTACGATCCTACTCCACCCGCTCCGAGCAGGATTCGAACCGTGGTCTCCGGCGTGGGAGGCGGGCGCTCTAACAAGGAGGCTAAAGGCCATGGCCTTGCTACACTCACCCCCCCCCTCACTCCCATCCGGGTCACGGCACCAATGTTACGATCCTACTCCACCCGCTCCGAGCAGGATTCAAACCGTGGTCTCCGGCGTGCCACGGCCTCTAGCGTCAGTCGCTAGAGCGCCACTTGTGGTCGGGGAGTGACTGCTACACAAGTACCATTATAGAAATGTGTTCTTCACATTTATCAATGATTACTTTACGTCTAAAGTAAAAATGTCAGATCTGAATGATTTCAAGATGTCAGTCCCCATTAAGCAACCCACTCCATGAAATATAAATTACCTTCTCTTAGGCCACTAATATGACTGGAATCTTTATCTTATGTTAGTGTACATCAGGTTTGTTTAACAGTACTTAAATTGTTTCGAGTGAAACAGATTGTACTTTATTAAAGAAGTTATATGATTAATAACAATCCAGTATTAGTCAGTCCAGACTGTTACATATGGTTTGGCACCGTCAGTGATAAGTTATATATTGCACTCCATACTCCAGATAAATTTGATCTTGCTGGAAAATGTCTCACAGCATTTTAAACAGTGAATTCATTATATGTCTCGCTGTAGTGAGATGGGCGAGACAGCAGCATGAGCCTTTGTTATGAAGGTCTCTGGAAGGTCTTTGGCACACTAGAGATGAAGGCTTGAAAAGAGACTGTTGGATCAGTGCTCCACAAATACATGAGCCAGAGCCCAGAGTCAGCGTGACATTACAGCTGATGCACTGTCACAACGGCAATGTGGTCGACGCCGCTCTGGCAGTCACTGAGGGCCGCTTTCAATGGGCTCCGACAGCAGGTGTGACTTCACATTCGCTGCTTTAGGAGGATGAAAAGACAGAATGAGAAAAATGGAAAAAGATGGACAAAGGTGTGAACCCCATCATTCAGGTGTGAAGATATGAGTTCACTTTAGTGGCAGGAGGGACGCAGATCATCACCTTGTCTGTGACAGGCCTTATCTTGCCCACTCACGACAAGACATGCTGTGCGAGCGTGCTCAGAACTGTCGCCTCCTAATCATTGTTTCATACTTCATTAATTTCTTGGCGTAATCCTCAGATATATGACACGAGGTGGGAGTGTTTAGATACATTCCCAATAGTCATTTTTAGACGTGCCTCTCGTGCTTCAACCACCTCCGTAAAACAGGCGTAATCCACACAAAATTACTAGCAGTGACTGGAAAAACTGAGAACCAACTGATTCACGCCTCACAAACGTGCATTTGCATATACACTCTTAAAAATAAAGGTGCTTCACGATGCCATAGAAGAACCTTTTTTTGTCTAAATGGTTCCTTAAAGAACCTTTAACATCTGAAGAACCTTTCTGTTTCTTCAGATTTTAAAAAGGTAAGAAAAAGATCATTCTTTAAAGAACCTTTGACTGAATGGTTCTTTCTGGAAACAAAAACGGTTCTTCTATGGCATCGCTGTGAAGAACCTTTTAAGCACCTTTATTTTTATGAGTGTAGTTTCTAAGACAAGAACAGTATAATTCTTATTGTGGCATTTGGGTTTGCATGACACATGCAACATTATTTAGCATGTAAATGACATGCAGCTATGAATCATGTAACCATGCATTTATCTTGTATTCATTGTTTTTGCATTATCATGTATTCTGTTAGCATGCTGGCTTTAGTGTGTGGCTGGAAAATATGGCTACAATGGAAAACAAATAGTTAGTGTGATTGCATCACTTTCTGGGAAACTGACTTAAAGCATCAATAATGAAAATTGTAGTTGCTGGAACCGGTGAAGACTGTGGCTTTTTTTCCCAACATAATAAATGATTTGTGCCAATGATGAAATGCAATAACAAACTCTGTCTTGTTATCTTGTGTTTGAATGCCTGATGTTCGGGAACGCAATCGTGTGAGACAGTTATGAGAGGTAATTATACTAAATCATTTTGATGAAGAACTTTGGCTCAGTCAAATTAATAAAACAATATTTGAGATGAGAATGGTGCACTGGATAGTCCAGTTATCCAATCGCATGATCTGTTGAGACAACATGCGCATTAAGGAATTTATTCAGTAATTGTGTTTCCATTGTAGCTTTTGCAAATTTTTTGAATTTATGCACATCTTGACATTTCCATCCAGTGTTTAAATGCGATAGTCACATAAAACTAGGTGCATGGAAACAGCTAGTGTCTTGTTATCTTGCTGAGTAGTTATTTTCTGTAATTTTATGGAATTTACTGGTGCAGTAAGCGATTTATGAGTAACGATTTAAAATTGATTTAAAATTGCCAAAACAAACACGCCACTACCCAAAAGGGTCACACCCCTTTCTTGATATAGCTCCTCCCTAAATTCACAAACATGCTATGCAACACAGGCACCTTCCCCATCATGCGTGTGCTTTGGTGCTCGGGTTGATCCACTTTCAATAGTGTTTCTCAGAAATTGCTAGATGGAGGTGACAATTAGCAACAGCATAGCAACGCACTGGAACCCTCAGGTGCGTTTCATCAATCAGTACAATTCGTACAATGTATCTGAGTGTAAATCGAATCTATTGCTATTTGCACTTAGAGTAAATAGCATCTGTCACTAAAAAAATATGCTATTTGCACTAAGTGTAAATAGCGTCTATCGCTATTTACACTTAGTGCAAATAGCCGCTGCCTTAAAAATATGGAGTCATGTGACGTGCACGTCCTGAATGTGGAAGTAAAATAGACCCCTGTGGGTCATGTGACCACACATTTTATTGATTAGTATTTGTGTTCTGCTACCCTGGGATAGCAAATATCAATTAAATGGGTGTCTCATTTTATAAAAAAAAAAAAAACTAAAATAGTAAATAAAATGTTGATTTTTAATATTTTGTTGAGAATCCTGCAGGCAATGGCTGCCTTAAGTCGAGAACAACAGAGACCGGGTGTCCTCCTTTGTGATGCTTTGCCATGCCTTTACTGCAGCGGACTTCAGTTTTTGTTTGTTAGAATCAACAGTTAGCCCATATTCTAACTGTAACTTGAATATGTTTTGGTCAGAAGCTAAACGAATAAAAATTGTCAAAAAAATGTCAAAATATATATGAACTTTATATATATATACAGTATACTAAATACAAGTTTAATACAAGTTGCGTTTATTTGATCAGTAATAATAAAATAAAAATAGTAATATTGTGAAATATTACTACAAATTTCAGCATCATTACTCCAGTCTTCAGTGTCACATGATTCTTCAGAAATCATACTAATATACTGATTTGCTGCTCAAGAAGTATTATTGTCATTTGTGATCAAATTAATGCCTGCTGAAATAAAAAACAACAACAATTTTTTTACTGACCTCAAATGTTTCAAACGATAGTGTAATTTAGCAAACCAAAAATTAAAATTAGCTACAAATCAAAGTCTGATTGGAGTCTTTAGGTGAAAAGCATGGAACAGCAGTTAGTAATTTCACATAATTAAGTAATTGGACTGTGTGCATTCTTGTGGTAACATCGGCCAATGAGTTTTGTTCAGCTTTTGTCAACAGCTCCAGAGTGATTAGTTACATGGCATTTACGACTCAGATGATTGCTTTAAAAACAAACGTGTGCAGAACTGAGCGCCTATGTATTTCCAGCAACTGCTATTGAGATACTCTCTAGTACTCTGAGCTTCTTTAACAAACTGTATTGGATCCATTCTAGAGAATTAAAAAAATGTCCCCCTCAAATCAGAGCAGAACATGCATAAAGTTCTCAGTTTGTGTCTCGGCCTAATGGTTGTGTGCTCTCTATCTAATTGTTCAGTTAATTTTGAAAGTAATGCATTACAAAATTGCGTTACTTACTAAAAAAGAAACTAATTGCATTACAGAGTTACTTTTTATGGAAAGTACAGTGTTACGTAACTTTTCTGTTACTTTTTCACATGTTGTCTGGGCTTGCTTGTTTGTTTTTAATATGAAAAAGTTATATTTTGGGCAAATGCACAAGCCCTTTCACACCAAATGTGACATGAATAAGCCTCAGGCTGCAGAAATGTAAATTCAAATCTGTACAGTAGAGAACGCAGCTCAGACAAACCCTTCTGTGCTGCCATTCAGGATTACACGAAGAATAAGATGCAAGAAAATTAAGATGGTGTCCCTGAAGAGTAGCGTGGCAGGAGCTGCTCTCAGGACTAAATTAAAACGACCTGATTTTCATAACGCTAATGTATTTAATGCGAAGAATAATTATGCTGCAGCTCTCCTGAATATATGATTGCCCTCCTATATGTTTCGGTTCAGTGTTGTTGGACTATTCACGAGGTCCATTCGGCAGTTCATCTCAGTGAACTAGGTCAGTTCGCCTCGTTGTTTTAAACCACGGAAAGGCTTCAATACCAAAGGAACACGTGTGAGATCTATACGGCCTCAGAGAAAAGTGCTGCTTTATTTGATGACAACGCTTCTCCTGGCTGGTGATGTTCACCTTAACCCAGGCCCTGGTGTCATCGGTGGTGCTCGGTGTGTCGTTTCGGATCATGGTGCTGCATCTGGAGGCGTTTTGTGGTCCACGCCGGATAATCGTGATCAAGCCGAGACCGATCGAGGCCTGGTTGTTTTGCCGGAGTTTGTCTGCGATTCACCTGAGATTCCTACGATGGCCATTGGTGATCAAGCCGGGGTTAACTGTGGTTTGGATGTGTTGCCAGAGTATATTAGAGGAGTTTCTACGACGCCACACCAGGAATCAGCCGTTGAGAAGCATTTCAAGCTGCAATACTTTCAACGGTGCACCATTCTAAAATAATTTGGGACCGTGGGGACATTTAAATGTTCGAAGTATGTTATCAAAACATGAACAACTTGAAAAATTGCTCATGGACTCAAATTTAGACTTCTTGTGTTTGTCTGAAACGTGGCTAACTAAACCTTTTCCTAGTGCATCTTTATCAATGCCTGGGTAGAAATATTTCAGAAAAGATAGGAAAATGGATCGCTGTTTTAATTACTTTATCTTCTCAAATGTCTTTTACCATTGTTGCAGTTTATAGGCCCCCTTCATCTGATATTTAATTTTATGATCATTTTAGAAAACGTTTTAAAGAAATTGAGATAAGTAAAGAGTGTATCGTTTTGGGGGATTTTAATCTTAACTGGGCTGATAAAACGACCAAAAAGAAACAAATAACTAAAATACATGATTTTACACGATTGGTTGAGGGCCCTACACGAATTTCAGCTACTTCTCGAACCTTACTAGATCTTATCTTTACTAATAAACCAGACAGAATTACAAAAACGTTTAACTGGAATATCAGATCATAATTTAATACTTGTTTCTAGGAAGCTGAATAAGAATAGATTTGTATATCATAATACTAACCAGAGTAACCAGAATTATTCATATAGAATACCAAAAAAGGACAAATTGATTGGTAATCACTTTTATTTTCTGAAAACCTGGAAAATGCACATAGAATATTTATAGAGGAGTTAAAAAATGTAAGGAATAAATGTACAAAACTATTTGGAAATAAGTCTAGAAAGATTAATTTACCATGGATTAATGAACAGGTATGGATGCTTATGAAAAAGCGTGACACTGCTTTAAAAAAAAGCTAGAAAATCTGGTTTGCAACAAGATCGACTTCTTTTTAATAGTTTAAGAAATAAGGTAGTTAAGACATTACGGCAGGCTAAGTTACAATTTTTTGTTAATATTCTAAATGAGGCAATAGTAAAATGGTAGGGCAAACTATTAATAAATTGATAAAGAAAGACATTAAATCGTAATAAATGTTTAGAATTGGATTTTAAAGGAAGTATAATTGATAAACCTGATGAAATTGTTGATGTATTTAATAATTACTTCGTTGAGTCTTTGGAGCGATACATTTGGAATAAGACAAATAAATTAAATCAGTGAGTTTAGTAAAATCTGCATTTCATTTGACAACAGTTACAGAGAGTATAATTCAGAATATTATATAAGATTGAAAAAATTCCAATGTCAAAGATATAGATGGTTTAGACTGTATTTTTTTACAAATACAAATAATAGTGTAATAAATAATAGATTAGTTTTTAAAACTAATCTTTTTTTAGCACCAATTACTCATTTTGTGAATTTATCAATTAGACAATCTACATTCCCAAGTTGTTGGAAAACGGGGTTAGTTACCCCAGATTTTAAGACAGGTGATCCAACTAATTATTGACCGATTTCAATTCTATCAGTTGTGTCTAAAATTGTAGAAAAAGTAGTAACTGATCAAATTGTGAATTTCGCAGATATACAAAATTTATTGTGTCCTATGCAATTTGGGTTTCGTAAACAGCATTCGACAGAAACTGCTGTATGTTATTTTATTGAACAAATTCGGTCAAAATTAGATACGGGTGGGGTTGTTGGTGCTGTGTTCCTTGATTTACAAAAGGCATTCGATACACTAAATCACAATATTTTATTATCTAAATGATCACATTTAATTTTTTTCGGAAGATACAATAAAATGGATTGAGTCTTGTCTTACATCAAGGAAACAGTGTACCCGGATTAATACATACATATCTTCTTTACGAGATTGTCCCACAGGGATTCCTCAGGGCTCAACCCTAGGACCATTACTCTTTAGTCTGTATCTGAATGATCTTCCAGATGTTTGTCCTGATGTGCATATTCAAATGTACGCAGATGACACTGTGATTTATGTACATGACAAAACAAAAGAAAAGGTGGCACAAAAATGATCTATCGCAATGACAAAAATTTTAGATTGGTTTACTCAGTGCTGCAAAATATAGGAGGTCCAACCAGATATATTAGTTAATGGCGAAAAATTACAAATTGTACCAGATTTTAAGTATCTTGGAGTTATTTTAGATTCTCATTTAACATTTGAAAAGCATGTTCAAAAAATAGTTTGTGCAGTGACACCTCAACTTAGAAATTTTACATTTATACGGAGTCAACTTTCAATAGAAGCTTCGACAGTCTTTTTGAATTCTTTGATCTTTTCTCATTTTTCTTATTGTCATGGTAGCAAGCAGGAAAATCTACTCTTAAACCTTTATATACTTTGTATAAACGTGCTCTAAAAGTATTTGATTTTATACCTTATAGGTATCATCATTGTTTGATTATTAATAAGTAATTGTTTTTCCACTTTTGACAATTTTATTGTGTTTTATTATTGTTGTTTAATGTACAAAATTGTTAACAATCTTGCACCTTCACCCTTGAAGGAATTTGTGTTGTACTATAAATATAAGACAAACTAGAGCTTCGTCTAGAGGTGATTGTGCAGTGAATTTACTGATTTTGGTCGTTCAGCTTTCTCTGTAAAGGCTGTTAATAACTGGAATAATTTACCAATTTCTATAAGACAGTGTTCTACCTTAGCACAATTTAAGCTACATTTGAAAATATGGTTAAAGACGAGTTAGGTGTGTGACCATTGAGTATTTCTGTATTTTGAATGAAATTTGTATTATTGTTTGTAGGATGATGTTTTGTAGTATTTATAGGGGATATTTTGTAGAAATTTCTAGTTTCTATGTAGGGGATTATATTTTTTATCTGTTAAATTGTGGGGGGGTTTAACTATAAATGGTACTATACTGATGTTTTTGTCACATAATTTGTTTTGTATTTTCCTGCCCAGGGACAGCAGATGAAATTTAGCTCTGTAGCTAATTCTGGGGCAGTTTTCTGACTGTCTATTGTCCCTGTCAAATTATGAATTAAATAAAAATAAAAAGACAAGTTTAACACTTTTCAGCATTTTTTGCTTATTAGCATGGTTAATAAAATAGGATTAAATACATAAAAGGATATTTGTATTATTTAACATTTCATTATTGCAGGTTTGCATCACATTTTGAGGAACACTGAATCTGTTTTTGTGCGAGTGAGATGAATAAATACATGTTCAACTACAGTAAGATCATGTTCACACAGCGCACACAACACCTCTGCACTTACTCCTGATTTCTCTCAACACAAGAGCTGCCAGTCAACTCAAGACATATAACGTAACTGGCATTACTTAAAAATTATTGTAAATTAAAATGTAATGCATTACTAAAAAGTAATCTGATTATGTAGCTCACATTACTTTTGTACTGTGTGTTACATTACCCCCAACACTGGTTATCATAATGAAACATAAACATAAAATCATCCCTAAAGAGCCAGTGTAACATGTATAAATTATTACCACCCTGTGGTGCAGCACAGGAAGACGCAGGTGGTTAAGATGGGAAATGTAACTTTGTCGACAAAACTAATCAACAGCGACACTCCACAGGGATGCTGGATCTGCTCTAGATTATCCTCACTACCTTACACACAACAACAGCCATATCATCCATAATAATCATACATGCACGAACGGAAAGGTTCTAACTTAAGGTATTCAACTAAAATATCTGCTTTAATATAATTAAGTATTTGCAGTTTATATGTGCTTGCAAAAACAGTATTTTCTAAGAATACACAACTACTTTTGAGAACCTTGGTTCTCTCTATTATCTTCTTGATTGTCACAAAGTGTCGTGTGCTTTATTAGGAACTGGTTTGCATTTACACTACATTAATGCGAGTTACAAATAAGGCCTGGTAACTATATTTGGTGCACAGTTGCTTTACTTACAGGGTGTCGAAGTGAGATAATTTTGTAATAGTACCTTGAGTGACAGATATTGAAGAGATACACATATATGTGCATCAAGCAAGCCTGCCTGAGGGAACAGAATAATAAACAAATGTTGATTACAGAGCGCCAGACTGGTTGAGAGCGGTGGAAGTTGAGAGGACATCCTGACAGCACTTAATTCAACAGGTTTATAATTGCAGGGACACATTTTACAAGCGTAATGAAGGCTTGTAAAAATGTTTCCAAATTCTGGACTGGATGATTTGGTTTACTGTTTATTATCAAGTCATGTGCAATGATCGTGTTTACAAGATGAGCGCACACGAACACCGCCACAAAGTCGTAATTACCTGAAACTCTGGATTTCAAGTGGAATCTGAAATACTGTGATATCCAGTTTCTTGCACATGAATGATCAAGCAAAGTTGTGTTTACCTGTAGGAAAAGCATGTTGTGATGTTGTGACTCTTTCCCTGTCTGTCACTGAAATCGTCACAACCGATATTTTGTTTGTTGTGATAAACCGATATTTTGTTTGTTGTGATAAACCGATATTTTGTTTGTTCTGATAAACCGATATTTTGCTTGTTCTGATAATAATTTGCAAAGGATTTTTTTTTAATAATTCAACTCGTGCTTTGGTTTTGGGCACCTAACAAGACCATTCAACATATTCTCAATGTTAAAGTCATAATGCAATGTAAGCAGCAACAGATCATTCTTCCTTATTGTGATGTATTAGCAAAAAAGGAAAGAAAAAATTAAATATGCACAGATGAACTGCTCACAATAAGATCTAACATGCATTTAGAAAATAGATTTTTATTGCTGAGTTTATATCATGATTGCTGTATTTTGAGGTGATGGGAGAGGGAGTTCACTCTGATTTTATTTCACTACAGTATTTACGGTTGAAATATGTTTGTGTATTTAAGTTTTAAAATATAATACAAGTATTAAAAAAACATTCCCGCATCATTGAGATTAAGCATGCAGCATGTTAAAATTTCCGTATCTGCCATGTAATATGTTTAGAAAGAGAAAAATCGCTATTTCATCTTTGTTTTTTTAGTCATGATGGCCAGTTTTCTTTGTAACTGTTACTAAGAAAAGTTGAGTTAGAAAAGTTTGTGAAACAAAATGGTTGTGTGTTGATATTTTGAAGTTGATTCTTATTTATTGCATGTTCAGTTTAGCTTATAACTTTAGTTTAGTCCTAGTGGGCCAATATGTCTGGCATATTTTACACCCCACTGAATAATGATATGATTAAATGCAAATTATTTGTATATAATTAGCATTTACACAATAACATTTATTTCTAAATCATAATTAATCATATATCTTGTATTGCAAATGTATTCAGTTCTTCTCCCAAACAGCCGTAAAAGGAGTATCTGTCAGGTTGTCCTTAATTTGTTTGGTTTTAGATTGTTTTGAATCCGTGATATTTTAGAGCCATTATACAGACACATGCAGGTGCTCTTGAAGGCAGCATCTCTTTGAGCTCTGACTTTCTGAGTTAAGGAAATGCCAGTAAATGATAATGGTGAAGCTGACTGCTTTTTGTCATAATCAAGGTTTAATTCATTCATTCTTATCCTCATACTGGAATACTGCAACAGAGATGAGAGAAGCTGCTTGAGGCAAACACAGGCAGCCAAGTAATGCCTGGGAAGTCTGTTTAAACAGAGAGGAGCTGCAGCAGAGAGTGATTCCTCTCGGACCCTTAAGGATGCTGTGGGAGCAGAATTAAACAACTATCTGCTAACACCTTACAGAGACAAACGGAAAGATCCACTTGCATGCTGGAAAACAGTGAAAGTCTTGCCAAGCTTGCCCACAAGAATCTGTCCATTCCTGCTATGAGTTCCCCCTCAGAGAGGCTTTTTAGTGAAAGTGTCAACATTGTCACTAGCCAACTTTCTTGTCTCAAACCATTGGTGGATAGACTGGTATTCTTGAACCAAACCTTGAAGCTCGAGTAAGTAATGCTTACAGATGCCTATATATATATAAAAAAAATCAAATGACTATATTTAGAAAATTATGCAAAGGTTATGATAAATAATTTTTTTAATTATTTTAAAATTATTTAAATAATATTTTAGGTAGGATCCAGATTTTATATATATAAAAAATTATATAAGTTTAATCTTGATTTGTAGTCATGACGATCAACACTTTGTTGTACTCTGACTGCAAAAGAAAGTTTATTTATTTTTTTATAAGTTTGTGATAAAAAATGGGGTAACTTGCAGTGTCCTTGTTACAAATCTTACATGTATTTTACATGCAATTAACAGTAAATTATTCATAATTACAAACTAACCCTAAACCAAACTATAATCATAATTGTGTTTTCTTGCACATTGCTCAATGACCTAGTTTCCCCCCGTGTTTGATTGTCGTTCAGGTGTGTCTTGTTTAGTATCTTCATTTGCCAGTGTACTTAAGTCCTAGTCTGTTCAGTTAGTCTTTGTCCAGTGTTAACGTTGTTTTGTGTGTGTGTATCCTGCCTGCCTTCTGTGGATTACCTCTGTGTGGCTTAATCAAAGACTGTTTACCATGCCTTGTCTTCTCCCGCCATCATCTTCTGTCTGTCCCATCACGACCACTGAGGTCTGTTTAATTGAACTGTCTGTCTGCCCTGAACGTCTATTGAACCTGAATCAACCACAGAGGTCATTACCCTCTACGTGATCCTTCAAGTGCTGGGAATTGCGATCTGATGTGCGATCTTAGTAGTTGCGATCTCTCTCCTGCCTCCTCCTGCCATCGCTGCTTCAGCTCCACTACCGCTGTCTCCTGTCGGCCCCTCAGCTCACCCTCAGCCCATCATTTGTGAGATGTGATCGCCGCGGGTCTGCCAGTCTCCATCGGCATCGTGGCTGGAGGATCCCTTGTCTCCGCCTCCAGCCTCTGAGTCCTGGACTCCGCCTCGGCCCTTCGACTCAGCGGCTCCACCATGGCTCCTATCTCCCTCATCTCCACTGTGGCCCGTCAGTCCACCAGCTTCGGCAGGCTCCCTCGTTCCTCCGGCTTCACCTTGGTCTGTTGTCGACCATCCGCCGCCTCGGGACTCCACTCCTCTGGCTCTGTCATGCTCCTCCGTCCGTCCGGCTCCACCTTGGTCCTCTGTCGCTCCGGAGCCATCTGCTCCGCCTTGGCCCTCCGGATCCTCCTCGTCACCGTGGCTCATCGGCTCTCCGTCTCCACCTCAGGCTCCTCCTCCACCTGCTCCGCTGCCGTCGGTTGGCCTCCTGGAGTCGTCAGCCCTTCTTCCACCATGGTTCCTCCCTCTATCAGCTCCACTGTGGGCCACTATCCTGGCTGGAGTCTGGGTCCCGCCTAGCTCCTCCTGCTCCAAGTCCCTCCTGTCTTCTCCTTGGCTCCCCCCTCCATTGTCTCCACCCTGGCTTCTGTTCGTCATCCTCCTCTCAGGTTTCCAGCCTCCGCCTGAACCTCCACCTGTATTTTCAGCCTGCCTTCCTGCCAACCCTTTGCCTTTCCCTGTCACCATCCCACATCCTCTCCTTTGTTCTCCTCTGTAGTCCCTATATGTTGTTAATATATGTATGACACCTATATGTTGTTAATTAATTTTAATTACACTTTATCAAGGATACTGTAAAATAAAAGCTTCTGTGTTAATATTTGTTATTTGTTACAAGTTGATTTTTTTAATTATTTTACAAGTTCAGTTTAATTTATTACAAGTTATTTAAGAACAAATTTGTATTTTTATTCAGATTGTGTTTAAAAGATGTTTACTTCTTTGCTATTTCCCAAAAATACAATTTGTTGTAATGTTTAATACAATTTTAAAAGACCTATTTTGTCACTGATGTTAATTTCAGGTCACACTTTACTTTTGGAATCAATTCGCACCATTTTGACTCAATAAACTCCCAATTTGCTGCTTATTAATAGTTAGTTGGGTAGATGTTAAGTTTAGGTATGGGTGGATTAAGGGATCTAAAATAAGGTCATGCAGAATAAGACATTGATATGTGAGTTATAAGTACTAAAAAACAGCCAATATGTTAGTAATATGCATGTTAATAAGCATCTAGTTAAAAGTAAGAACTGGTCCTTAAAATAAAGTGTTACCTAATTTCCTAATAAAGTCTCCTTCTTAGTGTAGAGCTCTGTTTTAACCTGGCATATGTAGATACAGCCTCCTGTAATCTCCTGAACCCCTATTTTAGGTTACGCGAAATTCATTATTAATACCATGTTAGATAATTGATTCTAGCCTGGATTGATAGAAGAGTATAGAAAGACTAATTCTTTTCAAATAGAGCCATTCAAGCCACCTGGTGAAAATATCGCAAAAAAAGTCGCCAGGTGCTGTCCCTGATTCTCACAAGATGTTGATGGTTTCTGATTAATGCACACCTGTTTTCTGTTTCATTAATGGTCCTCCTCTGTGTATTTAAGCCCTCTGTTTCCTCAGTTCATGGTTCATTCTCAGAAAAAAAGGTAGAAAATCTGACACTGGGGTGGTATCCTTTCAAAAGTTACAAGTATGTACCATTTAGCTACTGATATGTATTTTTTAGGCTTTTATATCTATCTTTAAAGGGGTCATCGGATGCAAAATTCACTTTACAAGTTGTTTGAACATAAATGTGTTTTGGAAGCTGTTCTGAGATTCCTGTCAGAATGACAAGGTCGTCTTACCTTAGACCAAATTGCCTTTCCTAATAATGAGCTAGTTAGCTAGTTTTGTGGCTAAAGTAAACAGCACTGCTCGTCACTCCACGGAAGAGAGGGGCGGGGTCAGCAGAGCTCATTAGCATTTAAAGCAACATGGATTATAATGGCTTAACGAAAACAGAGCTGATTTTGACAGGGTAAAGAAGGTGTTTTTAACACTACCATTGAGAAATTTTATCCAAAGTATGTTTTAGATTTTTCATTAAGACCCTAAAGAATCATATCAGCTTGTGTAAATAGGCATCCGATGACCCCTTCAAGGTACTAATATGCATCTTTTAGGGATCTTTTCTCTAATTCTTTTAAATTTTCCTTTCTAAAAAATCCTACTGTGTGCGATATCATTTAGCTTGGACTATATACACGATATTTGGTTGTGTAAATTCTGAATTTGGGTGATAAAAGCACATCTCAAGCAATTAGATCATGTCTGAAACAAATAATTATGCAAGTTGAAATGTTGAATGCATTTTAGTGTACTGATATAAAACTGGAATTTACTTTTTGCTTTTTTATATTAGTTTGTTCAATGGTAAATTTAAAACAAGTTACATAAAAAGTAGTTTAAAAGTAATCTAAAAAAGTAGTCAGAATACATTACCTAAAATGAGTAGCCTAGATTATGTTACTAAGCAATCTGGTCACACATCTTTCTCTGGATAAGTCCTTCAATCTTGCTTCTTCCTGCACTCTTTGAAAACAAGGAAAGCTGTCATTGGGGTGGGTAAATAAAGTAAATAAACCCCATTGGCTTGCCTACTCGGGATTTGTGAGCTACTACTTTTTGGAAAAAAAAGAAAAAAGGTATGTTTTGAAGCATGGCTGCTAGTTTGAGCAGGTTTAAGCTGGTCTTCTAATTGTTAACATCTTGCCAAAATCTTCCTGGCATTATGTTAGCCACACAGTCTTACCCTGGTAAGGAAATATCTCTGACCTAGAAAGAAAGGATGACAAGGGCATACATCAATTTTGTGTAAAGTGTGTGAGTTAAATGTGTTAGAAAGGTGGGATCTTGTTAACATACCTCAGACAGTTCACTACACTTCCATGGAGGTGATGTGAACATTTTTAGAAAGGTTCGACTGAAAGAAAAGGACATTTATGTGTGGGAGGAAATGGATAATGATTTGTGAATGTTTAATATATTCTAATTGCATAGCACACTTAGTCATTTTCCTTATTAGTGCTGGAAAAGAAATGAAAATTTGTACTCATGGGCAGAAAACCACAATTATACATTACACAGTAATGATGACAATTTGTTTCAAATCATATAATTACATACAGATGACTTTTAAGCGAGGGAACCCAGCGATGTGCGAACATTAATGGAGTTCATGTCTACATTTACCTGCAAGATCAGATCTTTCTGGCTGTGACGACCTGTTCTTTGAGGAAATCTTTCTCACACTGGTTGTCAAATTTAGATTATGACCCGTTTGAAACTTAATCAGCTCCAAAGACCAGGTAATAGAGTAAGTAGTGGTCATTTCTTGCTGTGAAAGTTGTTTAGTTACACTTTAATCCCAGTCCCAGCGGTCAATGCCATAACAGCTCAGCTCAGTAGCATTCTTGTTACTATTAGGTTGATGTAGGAGGAACCCAGCAGAATGTGAAAAAGCATAGAATAAAATCTGTACGCTGTGTGCTGAAATATTTACTTAAGAAATGTTTGTCAGTCCCTACCACCTCCTTAGCATGAAATTAGCACGTTTTTTATATCTGGACCCCTGAGAGCAGGTTTAATTGTGGTGTGCTGATGTGAATGCAATATCTTAAAATACCATCTCCACAGCAATTACTATGATGTGACAGAAAGAGAGAGAGTGATTTCTGTTGCGGAAACAAGGGCTTGCCAAGTCTCTGCTTGTTGTGCATCTAACAAGTGACTAAAGTTGGGGGAGCTATTTTAGTAGTTTATGAAAAACAGGGAGGTTAAACATCCTTTAATTTTTTGGTAAAACTCATAAGCTCTGTTCTAAATCCTACCAAGTGAGTCCAGAATTGTGAGTTTATATCTCGTAATGACTTCATAACACACAATTACAACTTTATATCATGCAATTCTGACTTGCAAATGTATACTTTTTTCCTCAGAACTGAGATGTAAACTTGCAATTGCAAAAAAGTCTGAATTGTGAGATAAAAAGCTGCAATTACATTTTGTTTTTTTATCTAGTGGCAGAAATGGGTTTCCATAGTAACACAAACCCAGAAAGCTTTGCAACAAGCCCCTTACCAGTGGGAGCCTATAACCTGGGGATGTGGAGGTTGATATACCAACCTCATATAAGAAAATCTCTGGATGAAAACAAAGGGTGAAAACTATGACAATATTACATTTAATATGAAACATGCCTCTAGCTTCTTTTTTTGCCTTAAAAAAAATAACACAGCAGTTTCCAGCTGAAATGAGCACTGATGAAAGTAAAACACAAACAACTTTCTACACAAATTATGGTTACAGAGGCAGATTGTTGAGTAATAAAGTCTAATTTACAATCTTATTTTTAATAACATTTGCATTACAAAACCATGTCCATATGTAGAGCTTTTCTGATGTAGTAAACGTGCTCAGTAGCGCACCCTGTACAGTGATGCTGAGTGCTCTGGTATACGTCCCGTAAAACCCCAGTCACGATAAAAGAACACAAAGACTTGTAGAAGCAAGATAAAATGACATGGCTGTTTCATCAAATGAGTTTTAATTTTACTCTTGCTTTTGTTAACACTATCGCTTAGGTTTAGGCTCAGGTTTAGTGTGCTGTATAGTATGTTTCTTTTCCAGAATGATAATTAATTTCACACTTGCACAAATATGTTGCTTTGTTTCATAATTACAGTGTATTTACCTCCCAAAAATGGTAGTGAAATGTGACAACGTGCCCCGTAGGTGGGGTACACTGTAACATCTGTGGGGCACATTGTAACATGACCAAATGACAGCTTAAAATATTATCTGATCTCTAATGAAAAAAAATATATACAAGGCAAAAAGAAAAGGCAATACAATAAAATTGTTGATACTGTTCTTGAAATAATAATTTCTGAATATTAAACATTGACTCTCAGCCTTTATTCATCAATTTCTTGTGGTTTCTCATGAATATTCATAAAAGTAAATAGGGTAAATTACATTGCTAATATCATAGAATAGCATAGTTTAATAACAGCGGAGCATTACTCAAGCTATTTGTGTAGCACATATGAGTGACTAAGTTACTGCCTATATAGTGCATTTTAAATCAGTCAAATCAGCTTCTGTTTTTGTTAGCTTGGTCTGTTTTCTTCTGTTTGCCTTTAAATGCATATGCTTGTGTAGACAGCAGATAGCAGCAGCTTGCTTTAGGGTTTATGTATATATGTGTGCATGTGTCTTGTGGAGGCTGGAGCCATTCCTTCACTCATGAAAATAAATGATGCTGATGAGAAAGAGAGGCTAGAGGGGGGTGGTAGGACCTGGTGGGCTCCAGTATTTGTCTCCTTCCTGTCAGCTTCCTGTGAAGAATGCTGCTCTGTGCTGTCAGTACGACACGACTGGTTTGCATTAAGATGCATGATACCAACCCCACACGTACACACACACACACACAAAATGTCCCCCTTAGCTGAGCTGACAGACCGGGATGTTAAGCGTCAGACCCATGGCACACTCTCTCCATCAGTATTCAGAGGGTGCCGCTGCTACCAAACACCTTCCCTATCCTCTGTGTTTTCAGCACAATATATGAATTCTCTTTCTGTCCATGTCTCCTTCTCCCTCTGCTACTTAGCAGCTCTGCTAAGCAACATGTGCTCTGTGTTGAGCTTGACACTCACCGCAGTGCATCCCAAAACAGAGAGAACCAGAGACAACATCTCCTCAATCAAACTTTAATCCACCATCCAACAAGAGAGAATAAATAAGAGAGGCCATTCCCTCTATTACAGACAGAGAGACAGACAGACAGACAGATAGATAGATAGAGCATTACTCATTGCATTTGATTCTATCCATAAATTTCTTATAACACATGTGTGGGCTATTTCTCTAGAGATGTCAATAGTCTATAATAAAGGCACAGACGACTCATCTGAAGTGGCATAAATATCACGTATATTTTATAAGTATGATGTAGCACAGGGAGGTATACATTTATTTACACAGAATCCACACCATGTGTTTAGAGAACATATTAGCTTCTGTGTTGATTATCATGACAGCGGTGAAGTCAGAATTCAGTGGAATCTGAAATATATTTAGTATAATATAATATAATACAAAATGATATTCAATTCAATTCAATTTTATTTGTATAGTGCTTTTCACGATGTAAATTGTTGCAAAGCAGCTTTACAGAAAGTTTCTACATTATATTTCGTAATAGCTTATCAGTGGTGATCATCTCAAGTTGATGTCCATATGGCAGAAATGTACGGTAAAAATCAAGCAGTTAGTTATTTCCCATTTCACCATCAGGGCAATAATTAAGAATTTCCGATCAACAGAAAATGTTATGAAACTGCCTGAAGAGGACGTGTGTCTATATCGTCCTAATGCACGGTGAGAAGGAGAGTTTGAGCGGCTAAAGACTCTCCAAGGACCACAGCTGGAGAATTGCAGAAAATAGTTGAGTCTCGGGGTCAGAAAACCTTAAAAAAAAAAATTGTCAAACAGCACCTACATCACCACATGTTGTTTGGGAGGATTTCAAGAAAAATTATCCTCACTTGTCCAAAAACAACCTCCAGCATATTCAGTTATCAGACGCGACTGGAGCTTCAAATGGGACTGGCTTCTATGGTCAGATGAAACTAAAAAAATGAGCTTTTTAGCAGCAAACACTCAAGATGGGTTTGGTGCACACAGGGATAAAAAGTACCCCATGTGTACAATGAAATATACTGCTGTATTTGTGATGTTGTGGGCCTATATTTCTGCTGGAGGTCCTGGACATCTTGTTCAGACGCATGGCATCATGGATTCTATCAAATACCAACAGATAAAAAATCAACAAGTTACTGACTCTGTTAGAAATCTTATAATGGGCCATGTTTGGATCTTCCAACCGTACAATAATCCAAACACAAACCTCAAAAACAACACAAAAATGGGTCACTGAGCACAAAACCAAGCTTCTGCTGGCCATTCCAGTCCTCTGACCTGAACCTGTAGAAAATGAGTGAGGTGAACTGAAGAGAAGAAGCACCGTCATGGAGCTGTGAATCTGAAGGATCTGGAGTGATTCTGGATGAAGGAATGGTCTCTGATCTCTTGTCAGGTGTTCTCTAACCTCATCAGGCATTATAGGAGAAAACTTAGAGCTGTTAAACTGACAAATGGAGGTTTCAAAAAGCATTGAATAAAAGGGTGCCGTTAATTGTGGCCAATGTGTATCAGAGAAAAACATTTATTTCATAATGATATTTCCTCCCATTTTAAATTCTTATTATCCAATGAAAGGTTTGGTTTTTGTGATTTTTTTTTAAATAGAAGATCAAAAGGATTAACAATGCAGATTCATTTTCACAGCATTCTTTGATCATATTTACCAAGGGTGCCAATAATTCTGACCACGACTGTACATTGTGTGAATGCTTGGCTAAAGAGGTGTGTCTTTAATCTAGATTTAAGAGAGAGTTTGAACCCCGAACGTTATCAGGAAGAGTTTGGGAGCCAAATGTGAAAAAGCTTTACTTATTTAGTGGACTTTGCTATCCTAGGTACTACCAAAAGTCCAGAGTTTTGCAACCTTAGGGAGCGGGTTAGATTGTAGCGTGGTAGAAGACTAGTTAGGTACCCAGGAGCTAAATCATTTAGGGCCTTAAAAGTAAGTAATAATATTTTGTAACTGATACGGAACTGAATAGGTAGCCAGTGCAGAGACTGTAAAATTGAGGTAATATGATCATATTTTCTTGACCTGGTAAGAACTCTAGCCCAGGCACGTGCAGAGGGGGGTGTGGTGGGTGCTTGAGCACCTGCCCCTTTTCCCCTTGATGCCAAAAGTACCCTTTTTTGCCCTTTTGTCTAACTATTAGTAAAATTAATAATAGTTTAGCCGTAAATAAAATTATCAACATGATAACCTTTCACCTGACGATCTCATCCGGGATGATCCCTCACGTTCAGACACCTTTAGGATGCCTTCAATAACGTTATTACGAATTATTATTATTTTACGAGAACGGCGTGAAGAGATCATGCACAGCTGTTGTTAATATTGTTAAGATATCTTGAAAAACACACATAAACCATATATTTTCGCAATTGTGTGCTTATTGTCTTCATGTTTCATCAGTAAAAACATTTCTGCTTTTTATTCAGCTCAGCTACAGCGATAGCTGAAACGTCAGAATAAAGTGCGGGGGACGAATTTACATTTTATTAAAATTAATATTAAATATTAAAAATGCAGCTAACGTAGTTCTACACACAGCAATAAAAACAAAGGTGCTTGTTCTCTTTCGTTCTTGCTGTTTAATTGGGACAAGTTTAAAGCACGTCGAGGTGTCTTGTCTTTTTTATGTTATCTGACTAAAAACTATTCATACTTTGAACTATTATTATTACAGTATTTATTTAAAAAACATAGAGTGCCTTAAAAATAATTATCACAACACTGGTAAAACAGGCTTATACTGATTTTCTCGTCCTCCAAATTATACTTATCAATCCTGTTTTTATAATCATTATCATTCAAACAATGAATAAATTCAGAACAGGATTTAAAATAGAATTCTCTCTGAAATAAGAGAGGAATATTTTTTCTACAACAACAACAGTAGTGTTTACAACAGCAAAAACCCCATACCCTGTACACTCGACAACAACAAAAACAACAGCAACAATAATAATAATATCATTCCAGAGTAATTAAGAGGTGCAAAAAATGTCTTTAACATTTAAACTTAAAATGGTCTTTTCTGTTCTGTGTTGCTTTTTCAAACCTGTGTCATGACATTTGCTGCTGTATCAATACAGAAGCATTCATTTCAATATCAGCAAGGAGCACAGCCCTATTAAAAGCCATGTTCCATGTGCCCCTTTTATACTTTGAGCACCTGCCCCTCCAAAGGTCTCTGCACGGCCCTGCTCTACCCACTGCATTTTGGACTATCTGTAGCTTGTTTATTGAAGATGCAGGACAACCATCTAGCAGTGCATTAGTCCAGTCTAGAGGTCATGAATGCATGAACTAGCTTTTCTGCATCAGAAACAGGTAGCATGTTTCGAAGCTTGGCAATGTTTCTAAAATGGAAGAATGCTGTTTTTGTAACATGGGAAATATGATTTTCAAAGGACAAGTTGCTGTCTAAAATAACACCCAGATTTTTGACTTTAGAGGATGTGACAGTACAACAGTAATACATAATATAATAAAGGTGTTCATTTAAAAATCTAAAAATGTAGAAAGTATAGGTTTATTGTTCAGGTTTAAGGGTTAAAATATAAAATTTCCTCAATAATAATATAATATAATATAATAATAAAGGTGTATAATTTAAAATTCAAATCTAAATCTGAGTGAGGGTTAGGTTTAGGACTAGACACTTCATTGACTCTTCAAAAACAATGATCAATGGAAAACATGTTTCTGTGTGTTTTATTTTGCCTTTGCTGTGAGAAATAGCTACATTTTACCAGTTGTAATCAAAATAATGTTGTACAATTTACAGTCCATGAATACCAGTGTTTTGACTGCACTCTACTGTGAATCTCAGCAGGCAAAAACGGCATGCAATTTCACTATTTTCTAAATTAATTTCTCCCTTTAGTAGTTTTAGCTTTTTTTCATCCAGAGTAATGTAATGACTTTTTTCAGAAGCAGTGTTGCAGTATACCTTTGTTTAATAACTTTGAAAAGGTTTAAAAAGAGTAAAAGTGTCCTTGAAAGGCCAGTGATCAGCATGTTTCAGGTGTTGATGCTGTGAGAAGATCTTAGAGCTGGCACCTCTTCATAAACCCTGAGAGATGCTGAACATATGCTGGAGAAGCACACAGAGCTGACTGGCACTCGTCGCTTCTGAGGGGTCTCAGAGGAGGTAAATGACATGTTTCCCACTGCATCTAACAAGGTTTCGCTTTGTCTTTGTCAATGCTTCTCTGTTTATTATCTTCTCAGCTGTAATCATACGGCCTTCTGCATCCTCCCGTCTTCAATTTGTTTTTGTAATTCCTCCCTTAATGTCCTCAAGCTGTCTCTTATTGTCTCACAGAAAATTTTCTTCAGTTCTTTAAGGAAAAGTCCCCAATCAACAGTATTAGCAGTCACATTGAATCACCATCCTGGAAACACCAACACACTGCTGTGACTCAGCACTGCTTCATGCAGGTTTGTGGGTTGGATATTTTCATTTCCTTATTTTTACAACTCAAAGATAAATTCAAAATGACATTTACTGATATTTTCATTTATATTTTCATTTTTTTTTTTTTTTTTTTAGGTTATTGTAATGTTTAGAAATTTTGTCATGTGCTTTTAGACATTTTTAAATTTTTTATTACAATTTAGCATTTATTACAATTTAGGACTTCATTATTTTAATTTCAGTGTAAATGTATGTATTTATGTACATATGCATGTATGCATTTATTTACTTAAGCTTTTGTTTTAATTAACCAAAAAAAAAATCTAATATTTATATTTTAGAAGCAGCGTAAATGTAGTCCATGTAACTGTGCCCTATATGTTCCTTGTGTGTTTTGTAACGAATATAATTCACTATATATATAATGTTGTAATTACATTGTTATTACCATATAATTACAATGCATAGCTTTACAGTTATGGTCACAGTGAACTGTTGTGAAAGAGCTGTGTAAAGATTCTCTGGTCTCTCGTAAAAAATAATTCATGGAGGTTTGGAACAACAGGAGTGTGACTAAATGATGGCAGACTTTTCATTTTTAGGCGAACCTTCCTTTCAAATAATCTTAATAACTTGATTGTGCTGAATCCATACAGCTGATTCCTGAAGTGTCATGTCTATTCTTAGTGCTGCTGGTTTTCAGTCTTGAGGATCTTAAACTGATCTGACATTGTTTCTAAATGCAATTGTTACGGCTGTAAGGAGAGCTGTGCTCTGGGGACGGAGGAAAACGCAACTGTAATTAAACATCTGAATAGCATTTACTCACCCGTGCTCAGTAGATTTAGATTCTTTTGTACCATCAAGCAGAACTAGAAGTGATTGAAAAATTTATTTTGCCAAAACAAATTTTTTGCAATGCGACGCCTCTTATGGAAGAAGTAGCTGTGACCACGTACCGCACCATAGAAAATTCAAATCCTACATAACTCATTAACCTATTTCACCTTCAGTATGTATTGTGTTATTGTGCAAATCTATTCATTGTCAGTGAGCTCTCTAACTTCCTCCAGATGGCCCGACCGCAATTGTTGCGGGTTGATTATTCCCATAACTTGCTGGTCCTGATTTGCAATATGCATGAATTCATATTTATGTTAATGCCCGTCGAGCCCATAAGCTCTGTGGTTAAATATGTGCAGGATTCCATGGAAAAGTTCAGCATATTTTACTGAGCATTTATCCCAGCATTCACTCTGCTCATTACTGATTCTGACATGCTTCGGTCAAGGTAATATTCAACATAGCGGCTCATGGTGCATTCAGACCACAAACTGATGGTGGGATTGAGCTCAGCATTTGAAGTGATCAGGATGGGGTCGTCGGATGGATGTGAAGAGTCTCCTTAACTGGTGCTGAGTGATTAATGCTTCTCTTCTATTTAAATGAAACCTCTCAGCATGTGAGCTGATAAGAGCCAAGTCAAGGTTAAGAGTCAATCCAGACGTGCAATTCAGTCTTCAACATGTGCATCTACCTACAGACTATCAGCAGTGCTCAGATAGTCTGTCGCAAAAACACATAGTATGGATCTTGGAATCTCATCAACAGTTTTACTAAGAAAAATGTTTATAATAATTTAATTATCATCATTATGTGTTTTTTCTCCCATCTCATATTCATCAAAGTCAACATAAATGTAATATTACAACTTAAATTTGCACATACAATGAATGCTTTTATGTTAACCTAACTGAGGATTGCTGCTCGATTGCTTCTGTCTGTCCCTGTCTGTCGTGCTGCTGAGTTTGCGATTGTAGCTCCGTGTAGCTTCACGTTTCTGTTGATTCTCTATCTTACTTTCACTCTCTGTTGTTTAAAGTGATAATATATAACTTAATTCCCACCATATTTCTGGTATTATCTATCAACCTAATTTGATCGCTTTTTAAAACCGTTTTTCATGAGTTCATCAAACAACAGTGGTAAGCGAATCATTATTCAATCAGGGTGAGTAATGGCTTCTTCTCCTGCTATTGTTGTTTGCACTGTTTGCCACATGTATAGGTTATCTCTCTCTCTCTGTTGGCGATGAGGGATTCACATGTGATAAATGCAGGGAAATAGTTAGGCTGACAGAGAAGATTTCAGAATTAGAGACACGCATCTAAACTTGAGGATAGTAAGAATGTGAGGGCTGTAGATACTGCTTTAGATGCGACTAGCTCAGGGAGTCCTGCACATTGTTCGGTTCTGGATGAGCTCGTGCAGCAGGGCAACTGGGTAACTGTGAGGCGGCCTAGTCGCGGGTCAAAACACCACTCTTCTGTTCCGATCAAAACATCAAACAGGTTCTCCCCACTTTGTGACGCACCCACTGAGAAACCTGATGAAAGTGCTCTAGTTACTGGCGATTCTATTGTACGGAACGTGAAAATAGAGACACCAGCCACCATAGTCCATTGTTTACCGGGAGCCAGAGCGCCTGACATCTTGGCTAATTTAAAAGTGCTGGCTAATGCTAAATGTAAATTCAGTAAGATTGTTATTCCCGTCGGCGCTAATGATGTTCGACTTCGCCAGATCGGAGATCACTAAATATAATGTTGACGAGGTGTGTGAACTTGCAAATACGATGTCAGACACTGTAATATGCTCTGGTCCGCTCCCTGCTTACCGGGGTGATGAGATACATAGCAGACTGTCGTCACTCAATGGCTGGACGTCTAAGTGGTGCCCGCAGAATAACATAGGTTTCATAGACAATTGGAATAATTTTTGGGGCAGACCTGACCTGTTGAAAAGAGATGGTCTTCATCCCTCTTGGGGTGGTGCCGGTCTTCTCTCTAGAAATATGGCACATAGTCGTAGAGCTCATACTTGACTAACTGGGGCCCAGGTCAGGAAGCAGACAGGCTGGCTAAACCGACTGTCTGCTGGCCGCCTCACGTCACAGAAGTCAGTTAATTCTCAGCACATAGAGACTCCTTCACCCAGATATCACACTACAGAAAACATCCAAACCAAAGTAAGAGTAATATATATAATACAGATAAACAAATTATAAAGCTTGGCTTATTGTATATTAGACCTTTTCTACAAAAGCACTTTTTGTAAATGATATGATCACTGACCATAAATTAGATGTGCTTTGTTTGACAGAAACCTGGCTAAAACCAGATGACTACATTACTTTAAACGAGTCTACCCCCCAAGATTACAGTTACAAACATGAACCGTATCCAAAAGGTAAAGGGGAAGGTGTTGCCACAATTCATAGCAATATTTTCAGTATTTCTCAGAGGTCGGGTTTCAAGTATAATTCGATCGAAGTAATGGTGCTTCATATAACGTTATCCAAATAAACAAGTGTTAATGATAAATCCCCTGCAATGTGTGTACTGCCTACTGTATACAGGGCACCAGGGCACCATACAGATTTTATTAAAGCATTTGCTGATTTTCTATCTGAAGTAGTGCTGGCTGCAGATAAAGTCCTAATTGCTGGTGATTTTAATATCCATGTTGATAATGAAAGTGCCATGAATCAGGTCCATGGACTTCCATTTGCTCGCCACCAGAGGTCACCCTCTCCCACATGGACTCTTGCACTACATTACTGTTGCACTTCACCATTGGACTACAGTTCCCATCATCCATTTCACTGACGACACACACAGCTGATTCCAATCACACACTCACATTTGAGAACTATTACACAATCACACACCCTACTTAAGCCATGGATTTCCTTGCACAGATCGCCGAGTTTTGTCTAGCACTTATCACTGTCATTGCTGATAGTATACCTTACGGAACCTTTCATAGTTTCTTAGTCTTAGTCTTGCCTAGCCTGTTTACCCGTGTTTGAATTATTGCTTGTGTGCCTGGATTATCTCTCTGCCAAGCCCCTTTGGATATTGTTCACCGATCGACAACCCACGCATGCTTTTGGTTTACTCTTGTGTCTTGCCCTCAACATGTTTGTCTACTGATGTTTGACCCTGCCTGTGTTTTACCATGTTTCTAATAAAGTCTGCAAATGGATCCTCATGCCTCATATCTCGTCGGCTCCATTACAGAAAGAGATTCATTGAGATCAGCGTTCATAGACATTCTAAACTCCATTGGTGTTAAACAACATGTTTCAGGACCTACTCATTGTTGAAATCATACTCTAGATTTAATACTGTCATATGTCAGTGGCGTTGAAATATTGCAGCAGAGCGATACGCTTAAGGAAGATTAAGTAAAAGAGTCCAACACCGTGGTATAATGAGCACACTCGGCACTAAAGAGAGCAGCCCGGAAAATGGAGCGCAGCTGGAAAAAAACCAAATTAGAGGTATTTCATATTGCTTGGCGGGAAAGTACCCTATCCTACAGAAAAGCATTAAAAACAGCTAGATCTGCTTACTTTACGTCTCTTTTAGAAGAAAACAAACACAACCCAAGTATTTATTTAATACAGTGGCTAAATTAACAAAAAATATAACATCAGCAGGTGCAGACATTACCCAGCAGTACTCATATTAGAAAAGGTAGTATCATCACAACTATGTTCTTTCTTAGAGAAAAATTATATATGTGAGGATTTCCAGTCAGGTTTCAGACCATATCATAGTACTGAGACTGCTCTCATTAGAATTACAAACGGCCTGCTTTTATCATCTGATCGTGGTTGTATCTCGCTATTAGTGGTACTGGATCTTAGCACCGCGTTTGACACTATCGACCACAACATTCTTTTAAATAGACTAGAAAATTATGTTGGCATTAGAGGAAGTGCACTGGCATGGTTCAAATCGTACTTATCTGACCGCCATCAATTTGTGGCAGTAAATGAAGAGGTATCATACCAATCTCAAGAGCAGTATGGAGTACCTCAAGGCTCAGTACTTGGCCCCTTACTTTTAACGCTTTACATGTTACCCTTGGGAGATATCATTAGGAAACATGGTGTTCGCTTTCACTGTTATGCTGATGATACCCAGCTCTATATTTCTTCGCGACCTGATAAAACTTACCAATTTGCAAAACTAACGGAATGTATAGTTGATATCAAAAACTGGATGACTAGCAATTTCTTACTGCTAAATTCTGAAAAAACAGAGGTGTTAATTATTGGACCAAAAACTTTTGCATGTAATAACCTAGATCACTGTCTAATACTTGATGGCTGCTCTGTAAATTCTTTGTCATCAGTTAGGAACCTAGGCGTACTTTTTGATAGCAATCTTTCCTTCGAAAAACATGTTTCTGGCATTTGTAAAACTGCATTTTTCCATCTTAAAAATATATCTAAATTACGACCTATGCTCTCAATGTCAAATGCAGAAACATTAATTTATGCATTCATGACCTCGAGGCTAGATTATTGTAATGCTTTACTGGGTGGTTGCTGTCAGTCTGTGTCTCGTTTTTCCCCGCCTCTTGTGTCTCTGTTTGACCTGTCCTCATTCCCTGTAATCATTAGTTTATTAGTCCCTAGACCTGTGTTTAATTGCCCCGCACCTGTTTCTGTTCTTCCTTGTTGATCTCCCAGTGTTTATAAGCCCTGTGTTCCCTTGCCTTTGTGTCCGGTATTATATTGTCATTCCCCGTTTGTCTTGCTTGTGCTCCTCGTCTCAGAAGTGTGTTATTAAAATACTACTTTGCTGGAGAACTCCTTGTCCCCTCGTTTCCTTCCTGACGGAACGTGACAGTTGCTCTGCACGTTTAATAAACAAACTCCAGCTGGTTCAAAATGCAGCAGCTAGAGTTCTTACTAAAACCAGGAAGTATGACCACATTAGCCCGGTTCTGTCAACACTGCACTGGCTCCCTATTAAACATCGTATACATTTTAAGATCTTGTTAATTACCTATAAAGCCCTGAATGGTTTGGCACCTCAGTATCTCTTATCAGCTCTTATCGCATTATAGTACTTCACGCTGCGATCTCAAAACTCTGGCCATTTGATAATACCTAGAATATCAAACTCAACTGTGGACGTGAGATCGTTTTCCTATTTAGCTGGAACAATCTACCTAACACTGTTCGGGAAGCAGACACACTCTGTCAGTTTAAATCTAGATAAAGACCCATCTCTTTAACCTGGCTTACACATAATACACTATCGCATTTCTATAATTCAAATCCGTTAAAGGATTGTTAGGCTGCATTAATTAAGTCAACCGGAACCAGGAACACTTCCCAAAACACACAATGTACTTGTTACATTGTTAGAAGAATGGCATCTACGCTAATATTAGTCTGTTTCTTTCTTATTCCGAGATCACCGTAGCAACCCAGATCCAGACTGTATACAGATCGTGACCTAGATATGACCTCTACAGCCAGGACACCTAGATGAGCCCCAGAGACTGATCCCCAGTGAAGACCCTGTCTCCAAGACGGCCATCGGGACAAGACCACAGGAACCAGATGAGTCCTTTGCAAAATCTGATTCTGCTTTAGCCTAGATTTAAACTGCTGATTTTGTCTGGCCAGAGGAGAATGACACTATTTCGACAAACTATTTCCCGTCTAAATACTGCAAAGCTGATATAAAGCCACCCAGCTTTATATCAAGCTGAAGTAAAGCTGCTTTGACACCATTTGCATTGTTAAAAGCGCTATACAAATAATGTTGACTTGACTTGACTTGAATGCACAGTCTGTGAATATGATGTTGCTGTAATGATAATGCAATATCCTATCGTCTCTTAATCATGATAATTCAAAACACAGTAACTGAAAATCAGTCAATACGTAAAGGAATAGTTCACCCAAAAATGAAAATGACCCTTAAATATTCCTCGGCATTTATGCCTTTCGTCTTTCAGATGAACACAACCTAAGTTATATTAAATAATATCCTGGCTCTTCCCAGCTTTGTAATTGGCAATTTAATTTGAGTTTACATTTACATTAACATTTATTCATTTGGCAGACACTTTTATCCAAAGCGTCTTCAAATTTGGGGAATACTTTAAGCGATTCATATTAAAAATTGGTGAAACATTTTTGGGTGAACTATCCGTTTAAGTATAGTCATTACATACAGTAGTGCAGTAGTTCAGGTTTTCACAACACAAGTTGTGTTTTATGTTGCTTAATATTGTATATTTGTAATTCAATATTAGAATAATGAAAATAAGGTTAGTCTGTTAGAGGTGTCCACTAAAAGTGTATTAAAGTGGACTTTGAAACTGGACACTGTGTTGCGAACCATGAGAGCATATGTGTGTTTTGACTGTATGTTTTCTTTCATTCTTTTCTTTATATTTTTTGACCAAATGAAAACAAATATGAATATGCACAGACACACTGAGATAAGACATCTTTGCAATTTGCAGTGATTACCCACCATCAAAATGGTAGTGCCTGGAATTATTTGTTATATTTAATAAATAATCCACAATATCCCTCACCGAGCAAGCAGACTAGGAACTATAGAAACTGCCTCCAAACTGCAACGAACACCCAGTTGCAGAACCAGACCTCTGGTTACCACAACAGCACAGATAAGACAGTTTTACAACCCAAACGAATTTAGAAAGAGGTTCACTCTCAGAAAAATAACCCCTTTTAATCCTGTATATTTTATACATAAGAAATGTATAAACATGTAACGATCAGCACTCTCTTTCAAGCAGGCGAGTTTCAAACTCAGTTACTTGATCCAAATACTTTTATTGACCATAATTAATTACATTTTCCCCCTTTATGGGCCAATTTGCTACGATATGCATTTTTATGTAATTAATCAAATTACAATATAATTATTGGCTATTTTGATGCATATTAGTTACAGTGCTGGTCATTGTGTCACTCACAGCGTCATCTCTGTCACAAAAACATGAAAACACTTGATGATTGTGTGCCTCATTTTTCTGGCCAAGTTATCAGGTGCTATAATATCTGGATGACACATGGCAAAATCTTTTGTGAAAGCCCTGTCTCTGACCATCATGCCTTGTTTTCTCATCAGTAGGCTGTTTTTTCTTCATGGTGGTTGCAGCTCCCCGAGACTCGTTTCTAGCTGTAAGCTACATGATAAATGCAGTAGATTAATCTGACTTGGGGGTGTTTTGTTAACCACATGATGATAATTTATTATGCCTATAGATTCAGTGTTATAAAATATTAATGCAGCTGTATCTGCACTGATGCGCTAATCGTTAAAATGTCTCACTTAGGCTAAATAAATACTCATACGTTGTCAAGATATATATTCATTGAAAGGCATGAAGCTATCAAATTACTATAAAAAAATGTATATTTAATTAACGGTTTCACATAATTGCCAGGCTTTAGCTTCATAGCATGTAGATGATCTAACTTCTAACTTTTAGATACAGATTCTTTGATTAATTTGTAAGATAAACTGTATGTATGTATATAAACAGTATATATATATATATATATATATATATATATATATATATATATATATATATATATATATTTAAAACAGTTCTTTCTGGTCCTCAAATCTGATTGGCTGATAAGAGTGCAATGTTACAGTTATGGACGCCAAAATCCAGTAACATTTTATAAATATTCTACAAACGTTCGAAACTGATAGATAGATGGATAGATAGATAGATAGATAGATAGATAGATAGATAGATAGATAGATAGATAGATAGATAGATAGATAGATAGATAGATAGATATTACCAAACTGTTAAATTTCTTGTGTATCTGCCAATTACTCCTTGAAGAGAAATCTACCGGTGGCAAATGCAGTTTGATCTTGTGGATTTACTTGCTATAAATGCAATTTACCCTTATTTGAGTTTGCAAGTCCTTTATTGTCACAGTACTGAGTTTTCTGTAGTCAAGATGTATTCCTTTGTTAAAATATCCAAAGCAACCAGGACTGCCCAAGGACTTTGTCTCTGCATCAATACAGCATTACTCTCATAGTGATGAATGCTTATTGAAAATGGCTGTTTACTTCTAAAGTCTCGTTTTAAGCCTGAATTTGGACAGACCAGTTTTGTCTTGTGCCATGGAGGCACATTCTCACACAGGACAACTCACTCCTGCTCCTGGAGGGTAAACATCTTGAGCCTATCTAAACCTGCCCAACACACAGTTGCCTGGAAATTTCTAGCAATGCATACATTGTAAAAAAAAAAAAAAAAAAAAAAAAAATAGGTTGAGCAAACTTAAAAAAGTTTAAGGCAATCAGCTTCAGCAGATTTTTGAGAAAACTCGTTGACTTGATTGCAAAGACACTATTTAAACTGAACTGAGCTGGAAGATGCCATCGCTGAATTCAATAATGAAATGCCTTTAACTGAAAATTGAGTGTTTAATCTGGTCATTTTACATTATTGACACACTATTTTCCTATTTTGATATTGTGCAGTTGCTTTGACAATTTGTATCGTTAAAAGCGCTATAAAAAAAAAAGGTTTGCTCAACCGAGTTTTTGCAGTAAGGATTAATCTGGAGTCTGAGTTTTTGCAGTAAGGATTAATCTGGAGTCCGAGTCTTTGCAGTAAGGATTAATCTGGAGTCCGAGTCTTTGCAGTAAGGATTAATCTGGAGTCCGAGTCTTTGCAGTAAGGATTAATCTGGAGTCTGAGTTTTTGCAGTAAGGATTAATCTGGAGTCCGAGTCTTTGCAGTAAGGATTAATCTGGAGTCTGAGTTTTTGCAGTAAGGATTAATCTGGAGTCCGAGTTTTTGCAGTAAGGATTAATCTGGAGTCTGAGTTTTTGCAGTAAGGATTAATCTGAAGTCTGAGTTTTTGCAGTAAGGATTAATCTGGAGTCTGAGTTTTTGCAGTAAGGATTAATCTGGAGTCTGAGTTTTTGCAGTAAGGATTAATCTGGAGTCCGAGTCTTTGCAGTAAGGATTAATCTGGAGTCTGAGTCTTTGCAGTAAGGATTAATCTGGAGTCCGAGTCTTTGCAGTTAGGATTAATCTGGAGTCTGAGTCTTTGCGATTAATCTGGAGTCTGAGTCTTTGCAGTAAGGATTAATCTGGAGCCTGAGTCTGGAGCCTGGAGCCTGGAGCTTGTGCAGTAGTGATCATGAGCTGGAACCACGGTAGCAAAGTCCTGCCCAAACTCCCGCAGACTCAATCACAAACTCACAATCATGGCACCACCCCAGCATCAAATAACTACCTAAAAATAAACTTATTAGAAAAATGAAGACTTTAGCACAATAATAACTGTCTAAAATGATGAAACCATCTTTGGGAAAAAGTTTATTTGAGGTGTAATTAGATTTTTTAGTTCCATTCGTTTAATATGGTGAGGGTGGGGTTTATGATCTATACTGCAGTCAACCAGGGGGCAATTGAAATGTTTTCACTTTTCAGGACGTGTGAGACACACTTTAAGCAGGGTCACCACACCCTTTTTACTGGGTCATGAGCCCCACTGAAATACCACTGTACCCAAGTAATACTAATTATAAATCCTTGTCTGGATTTATAAGGATATTACCTTACACCAACCTGAGAATCATTTTCTCTGATAATACTTCAGCAGTCATGTCCTGTGTGTTTTCCATTAGCGGTTTAGTATCAAAACTAGCAATGCCAGATTGGCGAATTAATCACTGCTTTGATCTCACCAGTCAAATGGATTTGTGAACAACCCAGTAATTCAAGCGAAGACTATTTACTTCCATTTAGATCCCAAACATGATCAAAAAAAAGTTTTAAAACATGGGAACACTGTTTTTGATGGCAGGTCTGTGCCCCAGTGCCAATGAAAAGCTTGAAATGCCCCTGGTTTCTAGTAATCCTGAGGACATTGATCAGGCGTGTTTACTTCGTATTGGAACTAAACGCTGTAGCATAGGATAGAGGAGGATTGGACATCCATTACATAAAGTGGCTGTGTCTAAAAGCATAGGCAGTTGACTTGCTGTCTCGCAACCCTCTCAGGCAATGACAGGCAATGCAGGCAGCGTTTGCAAACAAACACTCTAAAAAAATGCTGGGTTAAATACAACTCAGGGGCCTGTACCATGAAGCCGGTTTAGCTGGCTAGCCAGGTAAGTTTCAGTTTAGTTTGCACCAATCCTGGGTTTTAAATACAATGAAAGTGGCTTGGCTTTTAGCTGCGTTCAATGCCATAGTAACTTACACTCCACGGCTAACCTGCTCCGGGGCAGGTTATGTTCTGGGTTAGAGATCTCAAATTGAAATTGGACCAATCAGATGTGAGCAAAGTGACACATGTCTGACTCTGACACAAAAAAGCCACTTCCCCGGTTTCTCTTGCTTCAAATTAAAGGTCACTAGTACTAAAAAAAAAAAATGGTCTGGCTTTAATGATAATTACTTGGAGTTATTTTATATGATTTATATTATTATTAGTCCATTAAACACAAGCAATTTTAGTTTAACAGTTGTTATTAATCATTTATTTTAATTGAATGTTATCAGATTGTATGTAATATAAATAAGCTGTAGAATCAATAGATAACACTTTAAAAATGACTACGTGACCTTACATATTGGAGTCTCTATCGCTATATATTGTCAACTATATAATCTAACTTAACAAGTGTCACTTGTGACTGCAGTGATAAAGCAAGATCATTTATTTTCTTTGTCCTCTTTCATGAACAAGTACTTTTTTCATTGTAAATGCATTTAAATTCATCATATTCTTCAATCTAATAACCTTCAGCAAAACCTTTAACCAAGGCTCATGATTGGCTTTCCACCATGATGTCACACATTCATGTGCACGTGCTCCACAAACTCAGGATCAAAGCCTGAGTTGACAAAGAAAGTTGATGATCAGCATCATGGTACCAACAAAGCTGGATTGGAGTGGTTTGGTTTTGTCGACACGAAACTAGTCCTGTAACACTGAATTTGTTCATCTACCATCATGGTACAGGCCCCAGTTAGACCAGTGCACGAGTCAGTTTATAAAAATGCATAATGATCACAAAATTCAAGATATGGGGGCAGAAATTTATATATTTATATAATTTCATATAGTTAATCAGTATCATGTGAAGACTGACGTTTTTTCCACCAAATAGCAGCATGATTATAAATGTGATATTGATTTTATCCAGCAGTTCAATAAACCAGAATTGAATATTAAGTACTTACGTTTCAGACACAATATTGACAATTTTTGCTCTATTTCGCCAACAAATATAATTCCAATTTGCATCTCTGAGTAACATGACGCTGTTTCTTCCTGATTGAATCAACCATTTAAATGATTCGGTTCAGTCTCTGTGACTCACTTACTCACTCACCTACTGGCAGTTTTAATTTCATATTTAAAGTATCGTTTCCTTTTTTAAAAATTATTTAAAATATCAGTATTCAACGTTTTATGTTCAAAACCATATTAATGCATTTGTAACTGCAGGTTAAATGCATCATGTCCTGCATTAAACAGTGTGTAAATGCATCTAAATGCCACTTCTAATGCAGCTTCTCTTTTCTCTGCAGTGCAAAGATTAATTTTGTGAATACTGATTTTATTTGCTCGGTAACGGCCCAAATGACAAGGAGAAGAATGGCAAATAATTGCCAAATTATGATGAGCAAAGTGTGTCACATCATACACATCAGATTTGATTGTACATGTGATTATTTATTTATTTTTATTTATTTTTTTAATAAAAGCAACTATTTCAAACAAGCTTCTTTCACATTATTACATTACTGATTTTGCTGTTAGAAATTACATCAAGTGTATATATAAAAAAGTTGGGCAGAAATGTACATTTACACAAACTGACCATGAACTGCAACTTTCAGGTGGCATCTTTATTTTTATTTAACTCAACTGCATAGATGCTGTTTTATTTAACAGCATCTATGCTGCCTTCAAAAATCAATCATATGAGGGTTTGTCAGTAGTCAGTATGTGACAACATTAATGGATTCAGACATGCGTGCCTTGAACATGCATTCAAGTTACAAATGCTGCACCTGCTCTTACGTTAAAAGTACGATCGATATGAGAGGTATTTCTCAATAGTTTGAACTTGTGTCCTTGGTAGTTCAGACTTGGTAAGTTTGATCCACTCCAGTCATTCAGCAAATGGAGCAGCACTGTATTTAATAAGATCACTCAGCTCATTTTGGCAATATGTGCGTACTCCGGTTATCCTCATTGTAATGCATATTTGTAATGAATTGTAATATGATATAAAACACAATCTTGTCTCTTTTTGTTTTCATAAATAAAATGAATGTAGGTGAAAAAAGCTCTCAGTGGGCCGGTATATTTTCAAAAGGTACACCTCTGTACCTTATTTAGCCTACCCCTAAAAGGTGGATATTACATACCTTAAAAGTACATGTTAGTACCTTAAGTGCACATTAGTACCTAATGGTACCTTTTGAAGGGGCTCTGCCCCACTGACACCTTCTGTACTTTTTTTTTTTTTTTAATAACTTGAATGTGTGAAACTTCTCATGTCATCAGCTACCAGTTATACACAAAAAAATGCCTTGCACTTGCATTTATCATATTTTGATTTATTATCGGAATCATAAACACTGGTTTGTACTCACTCTCACACAAATGCTGTCACTGAGTGGTACCTTTTCAAAAGGAACATCTTTGTACCTAAATGGTACGTTTTGGCACCTTGAAGGCATATATTAATATCTAAAGAGTACATAATAGCATGTCAAATTTACAATAGTACCTTTTGAAAATATGCCACCCCAGTGACAGCTTTTGTACCTTTTTGTCAGAGAGGATAAAGCAAATAGTTGTATAATTTATTGCACTTTATTTTTCTAAACTCTGCAGGACAGTCAGTGGTCTTCAAAGGCCAGAGTTTCCTCCCAGATAATAGTGTTTCTCAGCAGGATGTCAACATTTGTGGAGTTCAGTTTCATTTTCTCTGACAGTCGCAAATTCAATTCAATTTATATTGTCAGAACATAGCATTGCCATTTTTTTGAGCTTGAAACTTTTGCAACCCAAAGAGGTAAAGGATTTTTTTGTAAGTCCTGAGTCAGACTCAAACTCAAACAAAAAAGTCTGAGTTTTCATGCAATTATGAGTGATGTGAACTTTTTATTGTTCTAAAACATCATAATTACTGTAATTCCAATATGACATGAATGCACCATTAGATTGTGCAGACAGCTGAGCTTTTCCCCATGCAAATCTCAACTTTTCTCTCTTATTCAGAGGCAATATAGTTTAGCACAGGAGAACCACATGACATCCTTGGAGCAGACAGCAGATACCATGCAGACGGGCCTAATGACAACAGTCAGAGGAAATACCTTGAGCAAGATGTGAATCTCTGAATTTCCATCCATGGTGCAGCACAGATACAACTGAACCACCCACCCATCCAAGCCGTCTTTGTTTAGCATCATTGAGAAGATACATAAACCGAAGCTGGGGAATAAAGGATGAGGCTGTGTAATTAAATATGAATTGGGATCCACACTGGATCTAAACTGATTAAGTGATTTTAGTCAACTGTGAGGTGAATCAGCGTTGATTGTAGAAGTAATTAAAATTGGAATATTAATGGGATTTGCAGTGACCCATTTTTAGTTCCAGAGCATTTCAGGCATGATTTCAGACTGTCCTCCAAATATGAAGTCTTGTTTTGAGATAATCTTCCTAATATCAGGCTAATGTCAACCATGAAACGATATTGTGTTTTGCGGCATTTAATGCAAACATGCCTCCAGTGGCATTTTCTGTATTTCGAGAGCTGTGAAAGAACCACGATTTCTGTAAACCGTTTAAAGGCAGAAACGAGTTGTCAGACAACAAAATGTCAGAAGCTGTTTTCTTCTCCCAGTTAATCGCTAAATCATTCTCAACTACTGTGTTTGTTCCTGGATCAGCAGATCATTTTAAAGAGCAACAAAGAAGCCCTAAGCCATCAACAGAAGGAAGGAGACAGTATAATATATACCAACCTGCCTGACAAGCTTTCAGCAGATCTGCTATTAACTAGAAACTACATTCTGCCAGGTACATTCTCTAGACTGCCTGCAGACAAAAGCTATTTCTCAGACTTGGTGAGCTGCCTACCTAAACAACATTTAATCCACTTATGATACTCAGGAATAGGCTCATTTGAGATTTCAAGCACCTTGATAAGTCAGAGGAGGAACCTAAAAAGAGCTATTATGTGTAAGTGATCAGGGTTTGGCATTGACAGTTTCCCTTTGTTGGTAGATGCTGTAGCTACACCATTCTGAAGACAAACACATCTTTCTCCATTGAAGGACTTTCAAGAGTATGTCTTCTGGCTAAATGATTGTTTACAAGCGACATAAATTGCAGGCAATTCATTACATTATAGTAGATGCTTCACTAGTTTGTTACACTGGCATGGTTCAAATTGCACATCTCTGACCGCCATTAATTCGTAGCAGTGAATGAAGAGGCATCATATCGATCACAAGTGCAGTAGGAGTACCTCAAGGCTCAGTATTAGGACCATTACTTTTCACACTTTATATGTTACCCTTAGGAGGTATAATCAGGAAACATGGTGTTAGCTTTCACTGTTATGCTGATGATACTCAGCTCTATATTTCTTCGTGGCTCGGCGAAACACACCAATTTGAAAAACTAATGGAATACATAGTCCATATAATCTACCTAACATTGTTCGGGAGGCTGACAAACTAGTTTAAATCTAGATTAAAGACCCATCTCTTTAACCTGGCTTATACACATAACACACTAACACATTTCTAATATTCAAATCCGTTAAAGGATTGTTAGGCTGCATTAATTAGGTCAATCGGAACCGGGAACACTTCCCATAACACCCGATGTACTTGTTACTTAGTAAGAAAAATGGCATCTACACTAATATTAGTCTGTTTTGTTGTTATTCCGAGGTCACCGTAGCCACCCGATTGGCCACAGGAGAACTGCCCCCCCTCATTGTTAAAAGTGCTATATAAATAAAGGTGACTAGTGGTGGGTTTGGAAGCGCAATCAGCATTGACATGGCATAATTTTCTGGTTGATCCAAAGTAATTAGTTACATAGTCACTGTGCTAACTAGGTTTTAAAGAGACAAAAGAAGGCACTAAGAGTCTTCCATTCATTAACATTTGCTGCTGCATAATGAATAACTGCACTCTAATGTTCCTCTCAGCAAAGACAGTATGATAAATAAGATAAATGTATGGTCAGAATCAGGAGCGCTCAGTTTTCTCCTGGAGATCCTGCTGAATTCAGTTCCAGCTTTAATCAGACGCACCTGCAACGGCTAATTAGTGGCTTCTTTCGGCTTCACTTGCAGCAGCTGTTTTGGAGTAGGTGCTGGAACTAAACCAGATAGATTGATCTCTGTGTAGATTGGTAGATCTCCAGGAGCGACGTGAGTTTCAATACGTCATTTTTAAATTCCAGGTGTACAATAAAAAAACGGTTCAAAGCCTGACAACCTTTCTAAGTTCTGCAAGTAACTTTTTATTCTTTTGCTCTTCAGAAATTATTCTCTTGTCATACAGGAATGCTATCACTAGAAAATAAAATTTTCACATTTTGTTTCATTCTCTGTAATGTCTGACTTTTTAATGAACCTTAAAGCCTTCCTAATCTAGTTCAGGTGTGTCTGAGAAGAGTTGGATCTAAACTCCTCTATATGAGAAGAACTGAGCACCCTTTTAAGCTATAACATAACATCAAAAACTCATATAGGCTGCTGGAGCCGTCTCAAGAACCCTATTCAGTGAAAATGGTTCGATGTAAGGGGATAAGAAAAAGATAAAGAAGATGTTTTTTTGCTACAAAGCTCCATTTAGAGGAGCTCGGCAAAGGATTTTTTAACTTTGTGCTCTTGGGTTATAATTATTTTCCTCCATTCTGCTTTTACTCGGATTAAAATGAGCAAGATTTCTAGCTGATCCACGAACTAGTGCCTGTCTCTATCTCTCTTTTTTGTTTTTTTGTTGTTGTAATATATATATATATATATATATATATATTATTTTTATTTGTAATATTTTACTTTTCTCTTCCTGTAATAGGGTTTTCTTTTAATGGCAAATGGCAATAGTCTATGAAGAATGTGAGCTTCCTCTTTGAACGAACAGTCTGCAGGGAAATGAGCACTTAATTTGTGTTAATAATTTAAAACAATAACTGTAGTTTTAACCTCTCCACTCGACTGGACGCTAGCACCGACCATAACAGCGCGTCGACGCGCCTTGCATTGATGAGTTCGGTTTGTGATTAGTGATGTTTGGTGAATAACCACAGGGAGGCGCCATGGCCCTTCCTCGCACACTAGGTAGGGTACTAGAGCTCGCGGAGTTGAGAGGGGTTTAATAGTTTGTGGTGACGTCAGCGGGCAGATCTGGGGTCCGCGCTGCGCTGCGCGTCTCTGGATGAAACTCAGTGGCGCAGCAGCAGGATATTAACCACTCTCTACCACACTCGCTGACTGTATTTCACCTGCCTTTACCTGCTGGACTAAACGCTGCTATGACTCTGTGCGCTGTTCTGCTGTTCCTCCTCGCCAGGGTCTGTGCGGAAAGTCTGGAGGGGCCAACAGGTAAGACACGAGACTTTGATTACACAACCACAGAGTCCAAATCACACAATCTGTCCTGAGAAATACAGAACAATCAAATCGGATGCATTCTGATCTGACATGCATGAGCTGGAAAGTTTATATAAGTTTGATAGACGTTTACTTGAATTTATAACGGTAACTAGTTGATTTTGCAACCGCTGACAGTTTAATACAGAATATGCTATTTGTAGAAAGAAAAGAGAGAGAGCAGAATTGAGAAGTGCTGAGTTATTTGAGATTCGAGTGTATTTATTTGGATCTTATTAACATTAATCTCGCGCGTATGAAGAATCTTCATTGTTCAGGTAATCTCGTGAAGACTAATATTAAATTATGACAGATGATGTTGCTTTCTAAATGTTTGGGAAGTTCAAATTAACTTGAGTATCTACTTGGTATTATGAATATGAGGCTATTTCATAAATGCTCAATCTGTAATAGGCTAAGTTTATATATATGTAAAGTTAACCCATAATGTACATTTTATTATTAATATTATTTAGCATACTCGCCCTCATGTTGTTCCAAAACCGTATGACTTTCTTCTATAGAAGGCAAAAGGAGATGTCATGCAGATTGAGAGTCTCAGTCACTATTCACTTTCATTGTAAAGAACAAATTTGCAGCTAAAGTGAATGGTGACTGAGACTGTCAGTCGCTAAGGTTCTGCCTAACATCATCTTTGTTTACTGTGGGGAAGAAAGAAAGCATCGAACAACATGAACATGATCGAGTATTTGTTTTTAACCATTTAAGAAACTAAGTTTATTAGTGAACTAATCAAAAAAGTAATATTGTGATCATTGTTGAAACAGTTTTGTGCCGTATGAGTTGACTCTCTGTTAGATGATCCATCCAGTATTTACTGTTAGACAAATGTTAGTCATGGATTCGTGTCTCGTATAGATCAAATCTAGTATTTCATTTTAGCTGAGACTCGGGGAGTAAAGGAATATGAAGAGCTATGCCCCGAGGATCTGCTTCTGTCACTCTCCTGTATATCACCTCCGTATTTACATTTTTCTGCTTGTTTAAAGTCTCTTGCTTTCACTTTCGTGACATCAAATATGATCGCTGTAGCTGATCTGGCTTTGCTCGTCAGGTCGTGTTGTAGTTTGAGGAAGGATTTTTGAGCTCCTGGATCAGTTTCAACGCTGTACCCATCAAATAAATGTGTGAAGACTGTTAAACAGCAAAAATCCATCCATCCATTGATCCCTCACTTGTCCTATAGGGTCATTTGGATTCTGGAGCTTATCCAAGCATCTTGAGCCAAAGTAAATGAATAGACCAATGCAAACTACAGTTATACATTTATCTGGACTAAATGAACTGATCTGAGTCTATTTGGTGGCATTTATATTTTGTCGGAGTGCATGTTTCGGAAAGCTTAATGCATGTGTTACGATGTTAAAGTCGATTTTTCTGTGTCTTTGAAGCATCCTTCATGCTGTCAGATTACGGCATCACACAGTGGGGTGTGTGGGAGGTAATGAGACCTGAGTGCAAGTTCACTTCACTGATACTCTGACTGTGTGTGTGTGAGGCTGCGATTGGGGGCGAGGAAGGTTACAGAGGGTCTCTCACTGCAGTAATCCAAATGAAAGTGAGTGGGCATTTCAGAAAATGCGTTCAAGGACACAGAAGGGTTGCATACTAGGCACTGCCAGGTTTTAAAGGAACAGCTCATCCCCAAAAATGACAGTTTTGACTTTTAATTCTGTCGTTCTAAACCTGCATGGTGTTCGTACAATGATGTTCTTACCATGGCTGTCAAGCTTCAAATAAATACATAAATGCATAGTACATACCATTAAAGTGGTAAGTATGACTCTGTATTCTAAGTCTTCCAAAGCCATATGAATGAATTCATTATTCAGTGATCATTTTGCTCTTCATTTTAGCTCTGAAATCTCATTCGAAGGCACATGCACTCTCGCATTGGTTTTCCTTTGGCGTTTGGTGTCGTTGACATCAAAACTGGCAAGTCCTGCCAGTGTGCTACTTTTAAAATGGGATGTGAATGAGATTCACCAGAGGGAAGATTGTCTATAAACAACAACTAGGCTTGTTCCTCATCACGCTGACTTGGAGTACATCAAACAAGTCGTCTTCTCTTTAAATTTCATGGGAACAATTATCAGCATAGGGGCTTGGAATGACATGAATGGGTTTGGAGGAAGTAAATAATGATAGATTTTTTTTAGTTTTTTGAAAACTGTTCACACGCTGTGAGCTCTTCCCTATGAAGCATGCACAGTTTGCTCACTCGCGTATTTCTGCTTTGATTTACAGTTGTGATGTAATAACACCTATTGCTCTTTCTTATTGTCTTTTGACATTTACAGTTGAGAATCATATCAAACACGAAAACATGGTTCTCTGCCGTATGCCATTGTTCTTTGGCCACTTCTAAAGGAAATGCTTCCAGCTTTGCTTGTGATGTTGAACACCGGTAGATGGCAATTTAATAGTGCAATGAAGGCATAGCAATGTCAGATATGTGTTTGTTTCCTGATTCGCTGAACATTTTGATTGTGATTGGTCAGTGGTGACACAATGTGAAGTCAAAATCTTCCCACAAATTAGAGTAATTTGCTAACACTTTACAGTAAGGACCAACAAGTTAATACATATATCATTCATTAACAGTGAGCAATATATTTGTTACAGTATTTATTAATCTTTGGTATAATTGGTAATTACTGACACTCTAAACATTCCCAAATGCAAATCTAACTATCTACCCATCCATTTCTACACAGCTTTCCCTGTCTTACATTGTTTAAATAAACAGCCCTAAACTCAGGCCATTACTTTATAATTTATCATTTTATACATTTACATTATAGACAATGTAAGGCCAGTTGGGATGTCACAGAGTTTACAGTTTTTCAGGGGAATCAATAAGCAGACATATCTCTGCACATTCAGTTGCGATGGGATTTTAACATTAAACAATGACACAAGTCAGCTTTAAACCCAGAGAACCTACAAAATCCAGGTTAGCTGCAACCATCTGATGCAGTTTTTGCATGATACAGTGTTGTATCCAAAGCACAGGAGATGGTATAGATGCATAGATCGTGATAGGTAGAAAAACTACATGAATGAATTGCACTAGAACAGTGTCCTGAAACCCCAGCAGCCCACCAGAGTCAGCAGAAAAGAGCAAGAGTAGGTGGTTGATATTATGAAGGAGGGCAGCAGAGGGCAATCGCTGGGCTATTCATTCTCTCAAATGCTTTCCCTCTGTACAGCCGCCTTACTGTCTTCAGAGGCTTTGAAGACATCGAGTTCACACTGTGCACAATTTTTCAATTTGATGTTCAGATTCTACTGTTAGAATGACTGTTGAAATTGAATATTCGTTTGGACAGTATTTTCAATATTTATTGTCTCTACATCAGCTGACATAATTATAGCAAGCAAGTAAAATGCATAATGAAAGTGCTCTGTCTATTCAGCAAGGATGCATAAAGTTGATCAAAATTCACAAAGACACGTAGTTAGTAAAGATAACTATTTCAAATAAATGTGGTTCTTTTGGACTTTCTATTCATCAAAAAATCCTGAAAAATAAAACGTATCACGATTTCCACAAAAACATTGAGCAGAACTGTTTTCAACATTGATAATTAGAAACGTTTCTTGAGCAGGAAATCAAAATATTAGAATGATGTCTGAAGGATAATGTGACATTGAAGACTGGAGTAATGATGCTGAAAATTCAGGTTTGTATCACATGAATGTATTAAATTCTGAAATATATATATATATATATATATATATATATATATATATATATATATATATATATATAAATAATTTATTTGAAATAACAATATTTCACAGTATTACTGTTTTTACAGAGCAGAAGAGACTCCTTTAAATACTTTTTTGTTTCTCATTAAAAAAAAAAAAATAATAATAATCTTACTAATCCCATGCTTTTGAACAGTAGCGTGTGTATATATTAAATTATCTTAAGTTTTTTTTAATGTTGACATTCTAAATTGTATATGATGAGAGTAAATTGTATGTGAAGAGACAGACTGAGAAAATCTAGAAAAAAATAGGCTATTGATATTTATTTATTTATAGCAAATTGTTAGGTGAAAACATTGATCTCACACTGATAGAATAAAATCGTGAGACAAATGCTTTGTTAAAATCAAGAGGACGTCTATTTTGGTTCTAGTTGCCATTTTAGTTTCCCGGCAGCGTCGCTGTGCTCTTGGAATGGTGGGTTACATTGAGCACGCTGTGACAATGCTGCTGTGTTTGCATGTGGGAGTCTTGTCTTGTCATAACGTGTTGCTCCACATTCTGCGTGCTGATCATCTTCATATGTACAGGCTGCGTGTCTCCTTCCCGTCCTGCATCTGAACAGACAGCCTTGAGAGATCTCGCACCACTGCATCCCTGCGCTGCGCTCACCTGCGAGGCATCGTGGGATAGCATGCCGGGCCTTTCAGCTCGCACCTCCAGGTGTTGTCACTGCATTGTTGCTTCTACCGCTCCCAGAAGCCTTTACAAGACAGATGGTGTGGTGCCAGCGGGGTTTGCGCACCCTGTCAGATCCTGTCACCTGGTGTTTAGGTGCCCGTCACCCGTCTCTCAGCCGCATACTTTCCTCACAACTCTATCTCCAGGGCAACACATTTTTCCATGCCTTTTAATATCTCTATATTTAATAAAAAAGATGGACGATGCATCTCCACTTCCTTGCACTATAGAAAAGTGAAGCGAATGCAACTCTGTATGGCTGCTGCCAGCTTGAGTAAATGACGTCATTTGGAGCCCGAGTCTGCGCAGTAGAGATTAGTTTGGAGCCCGAGTCTGTGCAGTAGAGATTTGTTTGGAGCCCGAGTATGCGCAGTAGAGCTTCGTTTGGAGCCCGAGTCTGCGCAGTAGAGATTAGTTTGGAGCCCGAGTCTGCGCAGTAGAGATTAGTTTGGAGCCCGAGTCTGCGCAGTAGAGCTTCGTTTGGAGCCCGAGACTGCGCAGTAGAGATTAGTTTGGAGCCCGAGTCTGCGCAGTAGAGATTAGTTTGGAGCCCGAGTATGCGCAGTAGAGCTTCGTTTGGAGCCCGAGTCTGCGCAGTAGAGATTAGTTTGGAGCCCGAGTCTGCGCAGTAGAGATTAGTTTGGAGCCCGAGTCTGCGCAGTAGAGATTAGTTTGGAGCCCGAGACTGCGCAGTAGAGATTAGTTTGGAGCCCGAGACTGCGCAGTAGAGATTAGTTTGGAGCCCGAGACTGCGCAGTAGAGATTAGTTTGGAGCCCGAGTCTGCGCAGTAGAGATTAGTTTGGAGCCCGAGTCTGCGCAGTAGAGATTAGTTTGGAGCCCGAGACTGCGCAGTAGAGATTAGTTTGGAGCCCGAGTCTGCGCAGTAGAGATTAGTTTGGAGCCCGAGTCTGCGCAGAAGAGATTAGTTTGAGTCTGCGCAGTAGAGATTAGTTTGGAGCCCGTGTCTGCGCAGTAGAGATTAGTTTGGAGCCCGAGTCTGCGCAGTAGAGATTAGTTTGGAGCCCGAGACTGCGCAGTAGAGATTAGTTTGGAGCCAGAGTCTGCGCAGTAGAGATTAGTTTGGAGCCCGAGACTGCGCAGAAGAGATTAGTTTGAGTCTGCGCAGTAGAGATTAGTTTGGAGCCCGAGTCTGCGCAGTAGAGATTAGTTTGGAGCCCGAGACTGCGCAGTAGAGATTCGTTTGGAGCCCGAGACTGCGCAGTAGAGATTAGTTTGGAGCCCGAGACTGCGCAGTAGAGATTAGTTTGGAGCCCGAGTCTGCGCAGTAGAGCTTCGTTTGGAGCCCGAGACTGCGCAGTAGAGATTAGTTTGGAGCCCGAGTCTGCGCAGTAGAGATTAGTTTGGAGCCCGAGTATGCGCAGTAGAGCTTCGTTTGGAGCCCGAGTCTGCGCAGTAGAGATTAGTTTGGAGCCCGAGTCTGCGCAGTAGAGATTAGTTTGGAGCCCGAGTCTGCGCAGTAGAGATTAGTTTGGAGCCCGAGACTGCGCAGTAGAGATTAGTTTGGAGCCCGAGACTGCGCAGTAGAGATTAGTTTGGAGCCCGAGACTGCGCAGTAGAGATTAGTTTGGAGCCCGAGTCTGCGCAGTAGAGATTAGTTTGGAGCCCGAGTCTGCGCAGTAGAGATTAGTTTGGAGCCCGAGACTGCGCAGTAGAGATTAGTTTGGAGCCCGAGTCTGCGCAGTAGAGATTAGTTTGGAGCCCGAGTCTGCGCAGAAGAGATTAGTTTGAGTCTGCGCAGTAGAGATTAGTTTGGAGCCCGTGTCTGCGCAGTAGAGATTAGTTTGGAGCCCGAGTCTGCGCAGTAGAGATTAGTTTGGAGCCCGAGACTGCGCAGTAGAGATTAGTTTGGAGCCCGAGTCTGCGCAGTAGAGATTAGTTTGGAGCCCGAGTCTGCGCAGTAGAGATTAGTTTGGAGCCCGAGACTGCGCAGTAGAGATTCGTTTGGAGCCCGAGTCTGCGCAGTAGAGATTAGTTTGGAGCCCGAGTCTGCGCAGTAGAGATTAGTTTGGAGCCCGAGACTGCGCAGTAGAGATTCGTTTGGAGCCCGAGTCTGCGCAGTAGAGATTAGTTTGGAGCCAGAGTCTGCGCAGTAGAGATTAGTTTGGAGCCCGAGTCTGCGCAGTAGAGATTAGTTTGGAGCCCGAGTCTGCGCAGTAGAGCTTAGTTTGGAGCCCGAGTCTGCGCAGTAGAGATTAGTTTGGAGCCCGAGACTGCGCAGTAGAGATTAGTTTGGAGCCCGAGACTGCGCAGTAGAGATTAGTTTGGAGCCCGAGTCTGCGCAGTAGAGCTTCATTTGGAGCCCGAGTCTGTGCAGTAGAGATTAGTTTGGAGCCCGAGACTGCGCAGTAGAGATTAGTTTGGAGCCCGAGACTGCGCAGTAGTGTCGTGAGGTGGAGCCGCGGAATCAAACCATTACAACACGCCCCGTTTTTATAGCATCAAATTACTAGCTAGAATCAAACATCACAAAAACAAACAATTGAACATATGTCAGCGTGATAACAACTACCTTAAATGACCAAAACCATATTTCGGAAAATTGTATTGGAAGTGTAATTTATCTTTATATTTTGATTGAAGTCCCATTCGTTTACATGGAGAGGACAGGGTTTATAACCTGTACTGCAGCCAGCCACCAGGGGGCGGTCAAAGAGCCCGCAGCTTCACTTTTCAGGACGAGTGAGACGCACCCGGTTAAAACACCCAGAACAACGTAGTGACTAACTAACATGACCTGGCAACCACAGAGCAATATGCTAAAGCACTCAAAACAACTTAGCAACTGTATAGCAGTTCTCTAGCGACCACGTAGTGTACCAAAGTGCTAAAACATTCAAAACACCTTAACAGCTTCATAACAGAGCCTTATCAACCATCCAGAACACCATAGCAACATGCTCATAACCACTCAATATACCATAGCAACTATCACCAACACCCTAAAAAACACTAGTAACATGTTAAAAACACTCAATACATGTTAACGACTGCAAGGCAGTGCCCTGGCAACCACCCAGAACACTCTAGCAACCACATACTCTAGCAATGTGCTTAACCACTCAAAAATGTCCTAGCAGCTGCGTGGCAGTGCCATAGTAACCACGCAGCAATGTGCTCATAACTACTCAAAATACCTACCAGAATACTCAATCACAAACAACACCCTAAAACCCACTTATACTAAGAATTAAGGAAAAGGGAAGTGGTGTGTGGCCAAGTAATTTGTGCTCTGTATTTAACCCATCCAAGTGCACACACAGTAGTGAACACACACCCGGAGCAGTGGGCAGCCAATGCTGCGGCCGCCCAGGGAGCAGTTGGGGGTTCGGTGCCTTGTTCAAGGGTCTCACCTCAGTCGTGGTATTGAGGGTGGAGAGAGTGTTGGTTATTCACTCCCCCACCTACAATCCCTGCTGGACCTGAGACTCGAACCCATGACCTTCAACCTTCAAGTCCAACTCTCTATCCATTAGTCCACGACTACTTTACTTTTTTAAACTTTTTTACTTTACTTTTTTTAACTTTTGAGAATACTTTAGCAACTGTATAACATGACAACCACATAGCAATGTGATAAAACACTGTAGCAGCTCTAAAGCAGTGCCCTATAGCAACCACCCAGAACACCCTAGCAACCCCATATGCTCATAACATCTCAAAATACCTTCACAACTAATTGCAACCACCACCAACACCCTCATTTTTGCTGTAGTTGTGACCGACATGCTGAATGCAAACACGCACACACAAACACACACGTATAATCTCACTCTCATCTTGCTGGCAAACTGGCTGAACTCCAGCTGCTGCCGTGGCAACATGGAAAGTACGAGAGTGCAAGAGTTTGAGACTCCAGAGCTGCAGAAGACACTGGCGCCCTCAGTGCCCCCTCACACCCATTTCTTACACACAAACAGACACACACACACACACTGGAAAAAACACGAAACTCACCTTCTCATGCCCTTTAGAGGTGCTGATGGTTCTTCCTAGTTTGGCAAATGCCGCTTACTGCGCAGCTGTCCAAACAATTGTCTAACCAATATAAAGGAGCTGTTCACCCAAAAATGTAAATTCTGCCATTTACTCACTGTCACACATTTACTCACAAATGTGAGAACCAGTGATGTCAATGTAATCAAACCTGGCACAATGCAACTGAACACAGGTTTAAAATACCAAAATAAATGGCATTATACTGTATAGGGTTAATTAATGAAAACTTTCAAAATTACAGCCCTAATAGTAATAGACAGTTTTGTAATTTCATTTGAATTTGAAGAAACTCACAATTTTGGAATATTCTGTATCAATGCATTTACATTTTTTTTTTGAACATTTTTAGAAGATCAACTGCTTTTATCTTCGTATGGACAACTATCATGTGAAGAGTTGGTATTATTTATTCACCCGTCTACACCTTGGCATGAAGTCAGAGGGGAAGGTGACTTTGTAAAGTGTGTCAGCATACTGTAACACCTGGGATAACAGCTGTTTCTTTTTCCCACCGGCAACCCCTCCAGCGGACAGTGAAGTGGGCACCATCACCCACTGAAGAGAGGTCTGTTCAAGGGTATGTGGAGACCAGATCCAGATGGAATCGGAACAATTCCTGTGCTGTTTTTGAAGCAAAATCTCATGGATTTCAGCATGGTGTTATATAGAGCTGAGAGTACTACACTCTAATTGGCAGCTGAAAGCATCATCAAATTAACCAAAAGATTTAATTAATAACCACGCAAAGGATGGAGAATGTGGAGAATTTTCTGGACTTTTGTGAATTCAGAAACATGCTGAGCTTTTAGGAGGCACAGATTCTTCCACAGATTCCTTCATGCTGTGGAAATACAAATGAAAGACAACGAGCACAATGCTAAAAAGGGGCGGAGCTACATAAGGTCTGTATACATGGAGACATGGAAAAGATCATCAACTCACACCCCTCCTCCGTGACCTCACACCCCTCCTCTTCACGTCTGGGGCTTTTGTTGAGGATACAGATGTTGTTATGATTGGAGACACGATGAGTGAAACTAGGCCAATAATGATGTCAAATATGGCCTCATTCAATCAAATAATCACTTCAGAACTACACATATATAGGATTACAATAAAATAATTGCTGTGATAACTGAAAAAAAGGAAAGTATGTTAAGGCAAAGTTTGAATGTGAGTTTGACAAAGCTCAAATTAAAAGGAAAAATCTTTTTAGATTAAAAAAATAAATAAAATTAGGGCCAGATTTACTAAATAGGGCAAATTAGCGTTAGAGCGCAATTCCAAAAAAGTGCAGGAGGGGAAAATTCTGCGGGGGATTTACTGACAATGTGCACATTAAAGAACACATTATTTCCATAATGACCAGCAACTACCAAGAGCAATGCAAATTACCGCCTGCTTTAACACATGCTTTTTTGGGCGTTAAATAATACCACTAATTTGACGAGCGCAAACGTTAGTAAATCATGTTGCGTGATTCATTTTAATACTGTACCCCCATATATTTTGCATCTGAAGGGGAAACTCCTACAAAAGCACATTCAATAAGGTCAGGCGCAAAAATAACTGTGTCCATGCCTTTTCAGCCCAAAGTCTTCACTGTGCGTCTTTAGTAAATCTTGACAGTACTATTATAACAACCAAAAATGGTTTGCGCTGGCGCAAGCCGTTAGTAAAATCTGGCCTATAGTGTGAAACATGCCGAGTTCTTAGAAATGTAGTTTTTTGTTCAGGTTTCAGAAACTTTCATACCATTTTCAAAATAAAACAAGCAAACAAAAAAGGTGTAAATTAAATGATTCTGAAATGTATGGAAGCCTGCTTCTGCCACTGAATAAAATATTAAAAAGTTAATGTGACTGTCTCACAGTTCTGACGTTTTTCTTCAGAATTTCATGATATAAACAATTAATAAACAATTGCGAGTTACAAGGTCAGAACTGTGATATAAGCTAACACTTTTGAGAAATAAAGTTAATAGTGCAAGACATGAACTCGCAGTTGTGAAAAATAAAGATGCAATTCTGAGATATAGTCAAAATTGCAAGATATAAACTTGCAATTGTGAGGAAAAAAGTCTGCGACTTTATATGATGCAATTCTGACTTTATAACTTACAGTTGTGAGTTTATATCATGGAATTCTGCTCTCCTCAACAAGCCACACAGCTATTCAGTTACTGTATTTCTTTGCCGTTTCTTTTGGCTACTGTAGAGGAATAATTGACATTTTCTGAGATACTTACTGTTTCTCTTGCCAAAGTGATGTTGGCAGTCAAGGTGAATCCAAAGGGATTGTCTTATTTAAAGAGAAGGCTGGATTGATTTCACATAAGGCTGAACTTGCTGCTTAACTGCTGATGAGGTGCAAATGTTTGAGGGACGTTCTGGAGCGTTTGGTGTTCTGACTAGAAACACTTTGTCAATTTTATGCAATTCGTGACCTTGAGTAATGTGTAGTGACGTGTTGTGATGATGCAGTCCCGGTTTCAGTGTTCAGAAGAGTACAGAAACAGGAAGAAGAGGCATTGGGAAGGTTGCGTCAAAGAAAGGAGAATAAAAACAGAATATTTGAGATCATCCCACATCGGATGCTTTCTGGCACTATTTTTATACCACAGAGGGCGTTAACAAGCGAGAAACAAAGGTTTTGTTCAGTAATAGCATCTTCCTCTTGGGTCTGGCAGGCCTGGTTACTGCAGAGAAGATGTGACGGCAGTGGGCCGAACCTAGAATGGACTTCGACACTCAGCTTTTTTGTTCCGGATAAGTCTTTAGCATTCCCATCTGAAATAACCCTTCTTCGTACCCTCCCACATCACGCAATCTTTTATTGTTTTCATTCCCCAGACAACCCATTATTACATGCCGAGGTGGAAAGTGGGTTATGTTTTGGAACCGAAATCTGCATTTTCTTGACCTTTCGCTCTCTCTCGGTTGTCCATTACTCCCTCATTTATGGGTAGCAAGAACAAAAAGACAAAGCCACTTCTTAATTAAGGCCGCCAATCATTTGGAAGAGAGATTTGGGTGCGGAGACAGATTCACGTGGCGTTCTAATCACACTAAGCAAATCTCTATTGTCAGCGCTGGGTCCTGGGACAATGGAAGTCGTGGTCTGTCACTGTTTAATTGGGGGCACAGATTAGGGTTAATATAAGAGCAACAGATTTTTTCTTTCTCTCACTAACTGTCTCACTCCCACTCAACAGGCAGAGAGAGAGACAGGTGCAAAGAATCAAGCTTCTTAACCCGCTCTGACACCAATCTGCTCGTCCTTTCGCCTGTAAACCAAAGGATGTCAAGTAAAGCTCTAGAGTCTTGCATGTTTAATTAATAATCCGTTGAAGAAGGATTAGAGAGCGACAGCAAGAGAGAGACACAGGAATTGAGAAGAGATAATATCACAAGCAGCATTGTGTCTGGGTTCATGCAGTCAAAATCAAGGATTAGCCACGGGTTACAAAGAGAAAGGAAGAGTTGGCCTCAGATCGGTGGGCAACTGTGGGACTTTTGGAACCGCCTGAGGTGAATCTTTACTTGAGCTCTCTGGGTCAAATTGGACTGGAATCCAATTTAATGTGTCTTTTGATCGAAAAAAGGAAAATGGCAATTTGTTTGTCAATCCACTCCATCTATGGCTGCTCAAGCCAGTTTTTTTTACTTGATCCGGTTTACATAGAGTTCAGGTTGAACTCTATTTTCATTGATTCAAATGACCCCTTTATTGTTCATTAAAAGGTGAATATAGTTAAAACATGCAAGTTTTATATAATGAATAAAAATAATAGAAATACAACTCTGTATTCCCCCCCCCTTACCAAAAAGTAGTATACTTCAAGTTTATTTTATTAAGTATTCTTAAGTATATTTTTAAGTATACTTTATGTAGTAAGGATTTCAAATATCAGTGTACTAGTAGTATACTCGTAAGTGTACTATTTGAATACTCCTTTGCACTAAATTGGCCCACTTTCTTGTATATAAAATATACTTTTAAGTATACCAGTAGTAAACTTTGAGTACACAACTAGTTTACATCAATGTTTTTAGCTTTTACGGCAACTATACTAAAAGTGAACTTATAGGTATACTGATAGTTTACTAATTAAATACTTGTAGTAGGATTTTTAGTACACTTTGAAGTATAGTCTTAGTAAACTACTAGTGTAGTAGTTTTATACTGCAAGTATACTCGTAAGTTTTCTTTAAGTGAACTTTACATCATACTTTAAGTATACTACTATGTCCCTATTTATGTATTAATTTGTATATATTTTGTCATGAATATCTGAACATACAAAACATCAAACGAAAGAACAGTGTATCTGCTTGTACACTGCAAAAAAATCTAATTAACAAAATGTTGGAAGGGCAAAAATATTTAGTTGAGAGGACATATTATATTAAGTCTACACAAATATGTTTGAAAAACATTGAATGAATGTTATTTTCAAATCCAGTCAACAATTAGCTATGCTAATGTTGACTAAACTAAGAAAAACTTCAGTAAAGGTTGAGTCAACTAAAAAATAACAATTCAGGCAACACTTTGAAGTCAGAAATTCACTGAACGTAAAATTTATGTGGAACTAGTTACTAAATAATAATTAGTTGAAACCGCTTTAAATTTTTTACAGTGTAAACAAAAACATTTTATTCTAGCTTCATGCATTCCTTTTTAAACACTTGAATGTGGGTAAGTTTCATTAATAAAACATTTTGAACAAGAAACTTAAAAAAGACTGATGTGTACTAGCGCCCCCTACCTTTTTCTAACTATAAGTCAAGTATACTTAAATGTAATTTTAAGGCGGTCTTGGCCACTTGAGGGTGCGTGCGTGTGACAGGAAGTAAGTGTCTTAAAACGGCAAAACACACTCTAAATCCACACATCTCAAATACCGCACTGGAGTGCTATTCGAGGCTAAGCGTATCCCATCATGTTCTGTCACCGATGGCGTTTTGGTTCCTTGCCGCCGTCGCCTCTGGCTTGCTTAGTTGGGGACACTTCATTTTGAGCGGTATCGTCCACCTGATTACTGTTTAAACTGAACTGAGCTGGATGATGACAAGATGATGATGGACGGTGACTTGACTTGACTTTTTTCCGAGATCTTGCAAGAGGTCACGGAAACCTTTCCAATGTAAGTTAAATATCAATAATAATTAGATATTACAAATAATTTGGTAGAAAAAGTGTTTTTTACGTTTTATTGGTGCAAAGATGAGTAGTGGTGATATTTATTTTGTACAACATTTGCAACTGCTTTTTGTCATTTAATTAGAAACACCACAAATTAAAATTGTCATGTTATAGGGACTACTGAACAGACATTTAGAAGTTGATTTTAAAATGCATTAAGTATTTAAAATTAAAAATAAAGCTGTGTAAACACTTGCATTTTTACAACATTATAAGTTTGTCCCATCAGGTAATGAAAAGTTCGACACACTTGTGGTTTTCATCCTCAATTGAACACTTGGGCCAAACACAGGAAATACATCATATAAGTTGTTAAGTGGTTAAGTGCAAAGACTGCAAGTGTGGGTATTTGGGGATTTTAAGTTTAAAAGAAGTATACTAATAGCACACTTGAATAAACTTCTTTTTCGTAAGGGCCAACATGCTGCCATTATAAAGGGGTACTTTGAACTGATTAGCATCCAGAAATTGAGTGAACTATCTTTTTGCCATGCAAAAATATGCCCAACAGACATAAATGGACAGTTCTGGAAGAATTTACAAATCTGTTCCAACTTCTTTCTTGCATTCCATTTTTAACAAAAACACACCCGTTTATACCTGCAACATTTGATACCTCCAATGACTTAAAATTAGATCTCTGAGTCATAGACATGGAGTTATGTTCAAATGAAGCCTACGCCACTGACTCACCAGATTTGCCAACGTTTGCTAAATTAGAGGCGTCAATTTTGAAAGATTTTCATAGTTTAGCTTCAAAGTTAGTTTAAAGTGAACCTGATGTCCTTGTTGCCGAAAATTCTATATATTCATCTTTGTTTGCTTTGAGAAATGTGTGTAAATTCGGTCTTTCTCAATGGAGTGAATGGATGTTTGCACACATTTTACACTAATTTGTGTGGTATAGTCTATACATCTGTTCATGGAGACTGCTGCACCATTATTGGAATGTCCTACTACTTTTGTTGCTCTAGAATTGTCATATAGTTATATAAATAAAACCTATTATTATTATTATATCATAAGGTTTACCCACCACCAAAATTCACATAAATAGCTTGACTGTGGCGGGTCTTTTTATATGCCAGTCTACCTGTCCGTGTGGGTGGTTCTTGGCTGGGATAAGCTGTAAATTTTATAAGCCACTTTTAAAATTACGTCAGAATGATTGTATTTATGAGATGAGCTCACATGAATGGAATCACAGTGTTATAATTACCAGTAGAAAACTTGGATTTCCTTTGAACTCTGACTTTCTGAGTTGAGGGAGTATCAGTCCCAGTAGTTGATGACAGGCTGGGAAACAATACTTCTGAAACCTCTATATCCCAGCTGCTCTCATATCAGAGCGAAAGCCCAACATCTACCAACGCACTAGCAAGAACACACTGAGATCTTAGAATAAACCAACAGCATTAAATAATACGTCTGAATCCCTGAGGCTGATTGTCTCACGTCTGTCAGAACAGATGCCTTCATCTTAACACCTATTTTTATTTGAAGCTGATATTTTACACCGATTGTGGCACATGGTGTAAAAAGTAGCAGTTGCAGACCCGGTGTGTGAGAGACATGTGTATGTGAAACGAATTGAGAAGAGCTTTTACATTGTTTGATGACACAAGTGGGAGAATGTTTGTAATCTTCTCAAACTGCTTCGGAGTGTCAATTTTGTCTGGCAGGGCGTTCGTTGATTCTGTCAGCAAAGTTTTGACAGAAGGACTTCATCAAGGTGGAGCCATTTACCACACGAAGGGACCATTCACACAATAATAATATGTCTTATATGCCAAATAATGATGTCTTCTGGGGTCTTAAGCCTGCACGATTTTCGGCTGTCCTACACGAAAAATTGCTATCGTAAAACAATTGTTGACGATTTTCTCCTAATCGGTGGTCTTATGTCGTACAGTGAGAGAGGTCCAAAGAAGGCCATTCTCAAGATCTTGCGACCAAAGGTAGGCTATGATCATTTTCAGTCAGAAATTCAGCATGATCATCGCACAGTGTGTGTTGCTGCTATGACCTACGTCTACTGACCAGCCAATACAAATGCAACATGAAATGGTGTATTGATCAACGTGACATGGCGCTAAAACTTAAAACTGCTTAACTCGAATTCTTTCCTCTTCCTCTTTCGCGGATTCCTCGTTTTCAGCACATAAAAATTACAACTGCAAAACTGTTTTTCATCATGCTCTTTTTTTTATTATTATTTTTTTTTTATCTCTAGCGCATGCCGATGACGTTTTATTCTTCAATAGTAATTTGCTTCGTAGCCTACGTGTCATAGGTGTCATCATCGTACAGTGTGCATAGGCTACCTGTTGTACCCAAGTTTATTAGATCATGTTGCACAGTGTGATTTGCAATGATCTAATAAAATTGCTGAAATTGCACAGACTGTAGAAGGCTTTAATGATATGCTGTGGTTAATAATTACCAAAATTGGTGTAAGGAAGGACAAGTGGTGAACCTAAATCAGGGTCATGGCCACCCAGGCAGTAGTCTCAGCCTCAGACGTCACGCCCATGCAATGTTGGCTGAATGTCTGATGCATATGGCACACTTATCTGGAAACACTTCAGGAGTTTCAACGTCGTCATCGAATTGGTTAGATTATACAGGATTTCCAGGAGACGTGTGTCGCGTACTTTAATGTTCCGCCTGGAAACAAAAATGCAGTGGTGCCAAACCCCTCACGAAAGAAGAAAGCCGTCGTGTTTACAACTGACGACGAGTGCTTGTCAGGATGTGTGAAGTGACATTCAGCCAAGTATGGTGACCCATACTCGGAATTCGTGCTCTGCATTTAACCCATCCATAGTGCACACACACAGCAGTGAACACACACACACACCGTGAACACACACCCGGAGCAGTGGGCAGCCATTTTATGCTGCAGCGCCCGGGGAGCAGTTGGGGGTTCGGTGCCTTGCTCAAGGGCACCTCAGTCGTGGTATTGAGGGTGGAGAGAGCGCTGGACATTCACTCCCCCCACCTACAATCCCTGCCGGCCCGAGACTCGAACCCGCAACCTTTGGATTACAAGTCCAGCTCTCTAACCATTAGGCCACGACTTCCCCAAAGGATCAACTAAACACAGAATTTTCAAAAGTATGTGAAAAATGTAAAGTTCGTGGCATAGAATCTTTAAAATACGTCCGAGTTTTACACAGTTTTGCTGTTATTGTGGCAACATTTCCACGCCCCTAAACATGACACGGCACAAAACGAAACGTGATTGGTTGCTTTACCTGTCAGTCATATGGCCTCTTGGGCGGGCCTTGGCCATTCAAAGCGGCCAAAGTTCCCAGAACTTCAGCCATCAGTCTGAAGGTCTGGCTACGCGAGACTACCCAGGCAGTGGCGTAGCGGACGGGCATGCACTGCAGAGGGCCCCCACAATAACCTCTCCGTGCTGGGGTGTGTCGAAAGACGAGGATCATGTATCAAATATAGCCAGAGATAGTCAAAGGCATCAAATATTGACAATATTAATAGGATTTATAGCCTGTTATATTCTTCTTATTATTATTAGGTTTTTTTTTTTATTAAATTCATATTACAATGAATTTGCTCTGCAATTTCATAGCGCATCGCCGCATAACTGACGTGCTGTGAGGATAATAAGGCTAACTAGCTTCCTCTTGAAAATGTTTTAAAGGTCTTTTAAAAACAGGTTTATTATAGCCTACAACAAATTATAGGCCTATAAAATTAACACTGCAGTAATCAATGAAAATTAAGAGCACCTTTATTTCAAGCACTGACTTTCAAAAACAGCCTGTTTAACACGAAATACATTTCTTCTCATTTTTTTCACTATGTTCGGTGCCACGAGAAATATTTAGGGAGTAAATTAAAACAAGTTATACCGTCATCAGCATATGAAGTTGATTCGTCTCTCATAGTCTCTGAGAGAATATGCACCGTTAATACAGTGTCAGATGCCGAAAGCTCAGTCAGTTTTTACTTTCAATTTCGAGTGAATTGACTTAAGACGTTCACCAGCATAACTCGTGCGCAAAGTTTGCACATTGCACATCTGACTTCGGGTCGCGGGGGGGCCCTGCAGATTTGCGCTACGCCACTGCACCCAGGGTAGACTGATCAGAATACCATGATGACCCTCTTAGATTAGGTGGGAGGCTGTTTACGTTGTTTGCCTGGGGAAGAGATAGCAGAAGGATGCATTATGGGAAGAAGGCAGGACGGAGGAAGTAGGGTTATGCTCTTGGCAATGTTCTGCTGGGAATCCTTCAGTCCTGGCATTCATGTGGATGTTACTTATACACATACTAACATAAAGATGGTTGCAGACCACGTACACCCCTTCACGGTAGTGGTGGTCCCTGATGGCTGTGGCCTCTTTCAGCAGGATAATGCACCCTGACACACTGCAAAAATTATTCAGGAATGGTTTGAGGAACATGACAAAGAGTTCAAGGTGTTGCCTTGGCCTTTAAATTCCACAGATCTCAATCCGATTGAGCATCTATGGGATGTGCTGCACCAACAAATCCAATCCACGGAGGCCCCAACTCGCAACTTTCAGGATTCAAAAGATCTGGGGTTTCATTTATAAACGTTTCTCACTCCAGGAAAAATAGTTTGTATGCATGGTCTAGAATATCTGTATGGTGCTGTATTTTCGGCGTATGCAATTTAAACTTGGCATAAATATGTACGTACCATACAGATATTCTAGACCATGTGTAAAAACCATTACTTTTCTCACTCCAGGAAAAATAAACAAATAATTTAAACTTTGTTTTCATTTCGATATACACATTTACATGAAATATTCCACTCTCACTTAGATAAGCACTGAAATTGCATGATGTCATTACGCAGAAGTTAAACCAAAATTAGGCAAGGCTATGAATTTAGACATATTTGTGGTGGATGCGCTTAATCACTTTTCCTATGTTTTAATGACAGCGAGGAGAGCTAGGTCTTTGAATTAAACTGCAGATCTCATGTTATGAGAAAATACTTTAGCGAGAACAATGATCAATGATGCGCACTTTGATATTATGGTGGACACTGCTGGATTCGGGGGTCGAACGGTCCATTGTCTGGTTTGAATAGGTCCAATGATAGTCCAATGATAATAACTTGCACAACCGCAGCTGTGCGAAGGTGTTAATGGCATGTGAAGGAATCTCAAAAATATTATGAAAAATTCTTCTGTATTTGAAGGATACAACTTGGAAAAAAAAAAAAAACTGTAAGATTTGCATGTTTCCTTTTTAAAATACTTTGTCAATGACACGCGGAATCAGACAACTGTTTTTCCACTGCCATAAATATTGTTTTGTCTTTATGGATATTTTGATCATTTTATTCGAAAACATAACAGGGATAACTGGATTATTTTTGCTATCACAATTAATGTGGCACAAATGGCATTTAGTCCGTATCTCATATTTCCTTAATGTCTTGTCCCTTTGACTGTGTTAAACAAGGAGTAACGTGGATGGAATATGCATGGGAATGATATGCAGATAAGGTTATGCATAGTAAAACTAAGCGTTGTAAGCTCCATATATGGGGATTTCGGGGAGGAGACAGGGTGGAGATGCACGTACGCACAATCTTCCCCTGACTGGGATTTATAAAGTGATTTTTGCACAGGTTCAGAATCTAGCTTTTGTGCGTACGTACACTTTTAGGATGAAATCTACAGAGATTTTGATAAATGAAACCCCTGCTCTAATGTCTTGGTGCCAGAGAACCTTGTGGAGGTCATGCAGCACGAGGGGGACCTGCATGATATTAGGCAAGCCTCAGGGTCTCTATATTTTGTGTAGATTGTAGGTATACAAGTACATCTTCTTAAATGGAGTAATGACAAAAATCTGCAAAATAATTGATCAAAATAATGATTTAATAACACCAATATTTAAATCAGTAATAAAACAAATATAACAACTATATCACAAATTCTGGTTATTTATCTTAAATCATGCTAAAAATATTTCTCCAGACAGATGCACATAATGTACAGTCTACAGTACATTAATACACATTAATATGGTAACACTTTATTTTATAGTCCACTTTAGACATTCTACTAACAGTAAGTAACTTTGCAACTTCATGTCAACTAGCAGTCATTAGAGTATTAGTGGACTGTCTGCTTAATATCTGCTAACACTTTATTTTGATGAGTCCACAGCATATAACATACTGACTATTAGAAACTTTGCAAGTATATGTCAACTTACTCTACTAACCCCAAACCTAACCTAACAGCCTACTCTGAGAGTTAGTAGACATGTATTTGCAAATTAATGAGAATTAGTTGACATTTAGTTACAAAGTTACTTATAGTTAGTAGACTGTCTAAAGTGGACTATCAAAATAAAGTGCAACCATTAATATTATTGAGTGATTTAATTTCTCCCACTTTAAGGCTGGTTTGTCTTCTCCCCTTTTAAAGTTACCATGAAATCAAAACTGACCATTTTTATGGCTGGGCAATAATTCATCCCCAGCCTGTTCCTCACACGTGATTGATTGTATTGTTGTCATTTGCTGCAATCACCAATTTTTTTCTTGTTCAAGAAGCCGTTTCAGATGAATATACGTCACAATAGGGAAGAAAAGATGATCGCAATTTCCTTTTCATGGTGATTTTAATGTCTTTAGTCGAGCCTTAGAAGTGAGTCCCTAAATTTCCACCAAATCATAGGGTTCATTTGTCTCTCTCTCGTCTTCACACCGTTTCCCGTTTTTGAGATGAGACCAATTTATTCTGGCTCGGTGACATCACGGGCAGCAGTGCAGAGCTGCGCTGCACGATCTGATACAGGAAAGCAAAATGCCACTGAGAAGAAATTACACTCATTATCAGAAACCACAGGAGTGAGACGGATAAAAGTGTGTGAGTGTGTGTGTAGAGGGAGGTCGTTTGAAGGACACTTAATTTGTTATCAGAATGGTCATTGATGCTGATATGTGACCTGTGATAGATGGAGTGTGTGTGTGACAGTAGAGTCCTTGTCTTCAGAGCTCACTGTAGCCCTTGTGTTTTCAGCGCTATTGGACAGCCTCAATGGCAGCTTCATTCCCATGGGAGGCACTGTGTGTGTGTGTGTGTGTGTGTGCGCCACCAGAACTGTCGCTATCAAGCCAGACAATATGACAATATCCCACCTGCCAATCACACTCATATATGTCAGGGCTGTTTTGACTATTTAGGATTTGCCAGAGCAATTACTGCACCACTATAACCAGAAAATACTTTGCAGCTGTAATCAATTGTGAATTTGTTTTACTTTGTGCTGTTCAGATATAGAACAATAGTAAGAAATATTCCAGTTTAAAACTTTTCCTTAAATATTTTTGCACACACAAAATAATAAAATGTGTATACAGGTCAAAAGATTGGAATAATATTTTTCTTTTCTTTTGAAAGAAGTCACTTATGTTCACCAAGGCTACATTTCTTTGATTAAAAGAGCTAATTTAAAGAATATCACAGATGCTAGAGCTTCTCTTGTACTGAACTTGTCATATTTCTAGGAAGTTTCTCAAAGGATTTTAATAGTTGGTGTGTGTATGTGTAACATTCACCACTTTATACACAGAGCTCTGACCTTCAGTGAGTGTTAACACACACGTATCAGGAGCCCCACTGGGCTTGTCTCTTCTTACACCGGCTCCAGCAGTTTCTAACAGTAGAAAGTAAGAAAACAAGTGATAAAATGAAGGCCATCTCCTCTAAGCTGACAGAAGACGGGTTTAATGCATTATCCTGACCCTGGTGACCTCTCGCGGAGCATTCTGGGTCACAGAGATAAATGAGAAGACTGGAAGATTTTTTTTTTTTCTGTCAGATTGATCTTTTTTCACTCTGAGAAGGGGAAGGGAGGTGTGAAGATGAGGAAAACGGAGGAAAGAGGATAAGATGGAGGAAATGAGAACAGACAGATGCTCAACGACTCGGCGTCTGTCACATCAGAAGCACAAAGCCATTAGGAGCTTATAAAGCAAAAGTTCACACCAAATTGAAATTCTGTTATCACTTACTAGCCCTTATGTCGTTCCAAACCCTAATGACTTCTTTCCTCTGTCGAACTAAACCAGGAAAACTTTAGCAGAATGTGTGCTCTGCTCTTTTCCAGTACAGTGTAGTGCTGAGTTTTAGAGATCTCCATAGTTAAAAAAAACAGATCTGAAAAAGCTTACTCATCAACTCTCTAAAGACCAAATGATCCGAGCTACTGTATGTGAACAACTGAATCCTTTCCTTCTAAGGAACTTCAAGAGAAACATCTGAAACCATATTGGCACATAACTGAGAACTCTTCTGAGACATGATGATGTGGTGGGTGACACAGAAATGATTTGTCTGCTTGATTGTTGTATAGCAGTGATGGAGTGTGTTTTTCACTTCATGTTCTGTAGGATACCGACTGCTAATCTTTATTTACTGGAAAGCTGCACACTTTACCATTTTTATTCCTGAGCAAGCAAACATTATGAAAATCTGCTTTCACAGAATGGCTGTAAGGCTCCACAGACACATGACTGCAGCTTATGCTCATGTTATTTTAAGACTGCACTTTTATTGAATACTTAGAGATGTCTCTACGTTTATGGAATGTAACCATGAAAAACCATGCATTAAGAGCTGGGCCGTGAACACTTTTTGAATTTGAAGATCAAGGTAAATTTAACTTAATTTGTCTTTTGGAAAACATGTTAAGTATATTCTGTAGCTTCTGAAGGGCAGTACTAAATGGAAAAAATATGATATTTAGGCAAAACAAGAAAAATGTACTCATCTTCATTCTGTTCAAAAGTTTTCAGGCTCTTAATGCATGGTTTTTCCTTCTGGAGCATCAGTGAGTGTTTGAACCTTCTGTAATAGCTGCATAGGAGTCCCTCAGTTGTCCTCAGTGTGAAAAGATGGATCTCAAAATCATACAGTCATTGTTGGAAAGGGTTCAAATACACAAAAATGCTGGAAAACCAAAGAATTTGTGGGACCTGGAGGATTTTTCTGAAGAACAACAGGCAGTTTAACTGTTCAGGACAAACAAGGGACTCATAAAAAAAAAACACAACTTTGGATCGTTCAGGTAACAACACAGTATTAAGAATCAAGGGTATGTAAACTTTTGAACGGGGTAATTTTTATAAATTCAACTCTTATTTTCTCTTGTGGACTATATGTAAACATATTTTATGTGAAATATCTCATTCAGGTCAGTACTAAATAAACAATAACATGCATTTTTTATGATTCCTCTTATTTTGGTAAAATAATTAACATTTTGCAGATTCTGAAAGGTGTATATAAAGTTTTGACTTCAACTGTATATATTGACCAAAGTAAATCATAAAACTAAAATGATTGGCTTCGCAATGTAAAAATAAACAAATACATTAGTTGAGAAACTGTATATAAAAAAAATCAGCAACACAATATTACAATATTGAATATAGTGAATATTGTTGTACTAACATGATGTATGTACATTCAGTTGTCTCTACATACCCTATAGTTAAAAAACAAAATATACTAACATGTATGTGAAATACATTTATTTCATGCTAAGTATACTGCAAAGGCATTTACATATGTACTTAAAAATGTTTTAACCAAAATAATTTATGGACTGCAGCTTTAAGTACATAGCAGCCAGTGTTCAAAACTATCTCCTTACTTTAGCCTGATTCATAATGGTAAATTTATAATAATGTTTTCTAGTTTGTGTGGTACTGGTAGGAATCCGTGGGAAATTCGAGCATAACGCAGCATCATTACATCACGTCTGTAAACATAAAGAAGTTGTCCCGGCTAGCAGGCTAGATCATTTATAACCTTTTTTCACTGCAGCTGGAATAATTAAATTTAGCATTTTGATGGCGGATTGTAATCCAGAAAGGATTATGGGTTTCTGAAACACATATGACTGAAATTAGATTGTTTTAAACATGCTTCTAAGTACGGATAGCCTATGTGGGATTACACACGTTTTGTATTTTAAAGAGAACCAGTTCTTAGGAAGAATAATTTGCTTTTTGGATTAAAATAATTTCTTAATATGAAATTCGAATGGTATGACAATTAGAGATAAGACTGTACAGAAACTGAAATCTACTACACACACGTAGTCACGCAATTCTGATATTGTGAACATTAATAAAAATCCCTGCAATTGTACTTGTAGTATACTGAACTGGTGTACTTAAAGTCTGCTAAATTGGAACAGCTAAATTTGTACTTAATGCACTTTAATTGTGATAAATATACTGAAGTATATTTTTGTGGAACTATTACAAGCATACTTCAGGTACACGTCAAGTATTGTGCATTTAAAGACTGATATTATTCAAAGATCACACGATTCTCATCAATAGTGACATTAAAACATATTTTAGGCTTAATATTAAGAAATGTGCATCGTGTACTACTAGTACTCCAAATAAAGTGTAATTATAATTTTCAGTAAGTCGCGAGCGATATGTCAGTAAATATGTTAATAGATTTAAACGAAGTATGAAATAAATGTATTTCAAAAATATTACTTTTTTACTTGGGTATAAATGCTTATATTGCATAACTGTAATCTAAATAAATGGATGTGTGGATAAATCAAAACACAATGTTGCATGATATTGGATGGAACTCTGCATATAATTAATAAGCATAGCATATCTGAGAGCATTTCTCATTTGGAAGGATTTGATAAGAAATGTTTGAGTTCATATGTACTTTGGATTGCAGATTTTGCATCCTGGAAATATGAGCACAGTTTGAGATGTGATCATTTCTGAATCTCTAAACACGTGAGATTTTGTGGTGCTTTTCTCAGGAGAAATAACTGATTCTTGTTTTCTCCACATTTCATCTCATTGTTTGCTCCATTTTGTTATTTAATTTTTTTTTCATTGGGGCCCTATGGACCATAATTTATCTGTCAACGAAAAAAAAAAAGTAGAAAGCCAAATAAAGGGCAAAAGCCCGAATGGTGCTTTGTGCTTTTAGATGCAGTAACCATTCAGATTCTGACTAGCAGTTACTGTCACATCACTCATTATTTCAATTACATTTGCATTCCCAAAACGGTGACCACATATGCGATGACAAAGCATAATTTCATGAAACATCGGAGGAAAACTGAAAGCCAAATAGGTGTTTTCACCACACATGATAGAAAATGGTACAAAAAGCAAAATACAAAGTCAAAGGTGTAATGAGGAGTCAAAGAGAGATAAGGAGAAAGTAACTTGACGAGACTCTCCACAGACGGCTCTAGGGAAATATAGCAGGCCATACAGAGAATTATAAACAAACCTTCAAATCCACAGTCACACTGAACCTCATGATAACAGCAGACCTGAGTGAATTCTGAAGAGGGTTCGACAAGATAAAACACCATATCTGTGTGAGAGATGTGAGGTTTGCATGAAATTGAAAAGGCAGAGATTGTGTGGGTGATGAGATCTCTCCACACAGACCAGCTCTCTCCGCACACGCATCTATTACTTACAGCCTAGATATACTTCAAGCGATCATTTAAAACAAAATCAGGCCAAAACGAAGTTCGTTTGGAGGGAGTTTGTTTATTTCAGCAGTTTGCCAAAGCGGACTTTCTGGAAGAGTTTGCTCAGGCTGGTTAACATCTTTGAACTACCATTGGTCCATGAAAGACTTTGACATGAAAATCTTCCCCGCTTTATTTCTTCTGTTCAGTCTCTCATGGTCAGACTCGGGTAACAACATGAACGCACTGCAGAGCAGCTTTGGAGTAGAAATTGAAGTTGTAATTATAAACGAAAGCAGCATTGATCGTGTTCCCTATCGATACTTCACTCGTACTGCGTCGCTAGACGCTATGGGAAAAAAATCCTTTTTCTCCGAGGACTGAAGTCTTTTTCAATCACTCAGTGTGGCTGCACGGCCATTGGTTCGTGCAGTGATATAAAAACGAATCAATGGCTCGTCAGCGGTGCTACACAAGCCTATGGTGGCAAAGCCCGCCAGGGGCGGGGCTATCTGGCTATATAAGCGGATGCTTCACCATAGGAAATCAGATCAATTCTCCTTCAGCGACGACGACTTCTCTTCGCTGATCTCAGTACTCCAGACGCATGCCGTTGACACGCCTCGCTGTAGATCTGAAGCTGCCTTTTCTTCTGTGCCTCTTCGCTGTTCCAGCCCGCTCCACCGAGCCACTTCAGTGATCTGATGCTGCGGCTTTCAGAGAGCTGCGCAGCGCCACCGACCTGGCTCTGAGGGCCACCAAAGCCACAGCGCAGGCCATAGGGAGGTCAATGGCCAACCTAGTGGTGTTGGAGCGCCACTTATGGCTAAACATCACCGAAATCAAGGAGGCTGACCAGGTTCTTTTCCTCGACTCCCCGGTCTTCCCTATGGGGCTCTTTGGACCTGCCGTCGAGGGATTTGCGGAGCGATTTACCGCGGCTCAGGAGTCGTCCCAGGCCATGCGACACTTCCTGCCGAAGCGGTCCAGCTCTGCAACAGCCGCTAGTAGCCCCAAGCCTGCTCCAGCGCAGCAGCCAGCTAAACCTGTGCCTTCGCCCGCTCAGCCTGCTCAGAAGCCTGAGTCTCGACAGCGCTCGCGCTCTGCCAAGCGTAACCCGTTTCTGAAGCGTCAAGGACCCCGGCCCAAGCTGACCTTGGACCCTGCGTCCCCAGCGTCGTCCTGATCCTCTGGAAAGAATGAGGACGGGGCAAAGTCTCGCAAATGCCGGACCAACCCCGAAACGCCCTCTATTGTGCCTTCAAGCACCCCGTTCGGTTCCGGGTGCCAAGGACGGTTTGTTTGTCACAAAAACTGTTGTGAATCACGGATCACGGGCCCTTTCCAAAAGTGCCCTTACACACAGCCGCTGTTTTGGCGAGAAAAATAAAAAAAAATTCCTCTTCCGGTTACCAAGGCGACTCGCCACCCAAACTAATCCAACCCCTTGCCACACGGGCCGAGGCCTGGCGGGCCATCCCCGGAGTGTCTCATTGGGTTCTGGGGATTATAGAACGAGGTTATACACTTCAATTCGCTCGAAGACCCCCGCGGTTCAGCGGCATGGTCTCCACCTCAATGCTGAGCAGCAACGCTCACGTTCTGCGAGCCGAGGTAAAGAATTTGCTGGCAAAAGGAGCTATAGAGAGAGTTCCTCCAGCTCAGAGCGAGTCAGGCTTCTACAGCCGTTATTTCCTCGTCCCCAAAAAGGATGGCGGCCTCCGGCCCATCCTCGATCTCAGACGTCTGAACCGTGCCCTCATGAAACGGCCTTTCAGAATGAATACACTAAAGCAGATCTTCTCACAAATTTGCCCAGAGGACTGGTTCTTTTCGCTGGACCTGAAAGACACTAACTTTCACATCCAGATAGCCTCCCGTCAAAGACGATTCTTGAGATTCGCCTTCGAGGGAGTGGCTTATCAATACACGGTCCTTCCCTTTGGGCTGGCTCTGGCTCCCCGCACTTTTACGAAGTGCATAGTCCGTGTTACCTCGACGACTGGCTCATTCTAGCACAGTCGAAGGCCGAGCTAATAGCCCACAGGTCCCTTCTCCTCAGTCACTTGGAGCGCCTGGAACTCAGGATCAATATGGCCAAGAGCTCCCTGTCCCCGAGCCAATGAGCTTCGATCCTGGGGACAGTTTTCGACTCAGCCCGCATGAGGGCGAAAGTCGCGCCAGATCGTGCTCTGGCTATACGACAACTCATGGCTTCCTTCAGAATTTGAGCCTCCTACTCACACAGAGCATTTCAAAGGATGCTGGGCCTCATGGCCTCCGCATCGCCAGTTCTTCGGTTGGGCCTTCTCAGAATGAGACCCCTTCAGTACTGGCTGAAACCTCTAATTCCGCCCCATGTTTGGCGTCATGAACGCAGCCGCATCAGTGTGGACCAGGCCTGCGTGTCAGCCCTGGCCCCCTGGAAGGACCTACGGTGGTTCGAGCAGGGCATAACAATGGGCTTGGTTTACAGAAGAAAGGTTGTTATGACAGATGCCTCCAACACAGGTTGGGGGGCTCTGTGCAATGGAAGACCGACCTTCGGCTCCTGGACGAACGCGGAAGGCAAGCAACACATCAACTGCCTCGAAATGACGGCAGTATGTCGAGCTCTTCAGATCTTCCTGCCAGTCCTCATACATAAATCGCCAGGGCGGGCTCACCTCGAAATGCCTTTTTGAGATGGTAGCGCGCCTCTTGGTATGGGCACATCTCAACCTGCATTCATTGAGAGCAGCTCATGTGCCCGGTATACTGAACCAAGGAGCAGATATGCTCTCTTGGAACAATGTCCCCTCGGAGGAGTGGCCCAACCTCCTACTGTATGCTTTCCCCCCCAATCGCTCTGATTCCCCAAGTTATCAGACGAATCAGGGAACACAAGCACAGAGTGCTTCTGGTGGCCCCACTCTGGAAGAGCCATCATTGGATCTCAGAGCTATCTCAGTTGCTAATAGCGGCTCCGTGGCCCATTCCCCTGAGACGGGACCTCCTCTCTCAGGCGAACAGAACGATCTGGCACCCCCAGCCCGAGCTGTGGGCCCTGCTTCTATAGACTCTCTATGGGAATCAATAGATCTCCCCGAGAATGTCCTAAATACCATCTGACAGGCTAGAGCCCCGTCTACGAGACGCCTCTACGCCCTTAAGTGGTCTGTTTTCTCCACCTGGTGTGAAGCCCATGGCGAGAAACCAACGACATGTGCCATATCAGTGATATTGTCCTATTTACAAGAGCTGTTGGATAAGGGCCGCTCCCCTTCCACGCTCCGAGCCAGAGTCCCCTTCCCCCTTTGAGCCACTACAATCTGCAAGCTTAAAAACACTGCTAGCATCGGTGAAGCGAGTAGGTGACTTGCAGGCTCTCTCTGTAAGCCCCGCCTGTCTTGAGTTTGGGCCTAATGACTCTAAGGTCGTCCTAAAGCCAAGACATGGTAATGTCCCTAAGGCGCTCTACACTCTGTTTAGGGCCCAGGTTATTACACTCTCTGTGCCCCCCCCCTTCTGAGGAGGACCAGGAGTTTAACCTTCTCTGCCCGGTCAGGGCATTGAGAACTTACATTGAGCATTCCGTGCCCTTTAGGCAATCGGAACAACTCTTTGTCTGCTTTGGCGGTCACACCAAGGGGTCTCCGGTCACAAAGCAGAGTATATCTCGATGGTTAGTTGATGCTATTGCACTAGCATACTCCTCCCTGGGCATCCAGAGCTCCATTGGAGTAAGAGCCCATTGCACTAGAGACGTGGCCTCTTCCTGGGCATGGTCTAGTGGTGTGTCCATGGCAGACATTTGTGTGGCGGATGGCTGGGCCTCGCCATCCACTTTTTCCAGGTTCTATAACCAGCCTTACAGGCCCGGCTTCTATCTGCTTAAATGGCACATGCCTGTTTTAAGAGGTCTTTTCAAGAATTGCCTGATTCTTCAAGAATGCTCTTGGCCCTATTACTAGTGCTTATGACCGTTGGAACGATGATCTAGGCTGCACTGACCTCTAGGAGTTCAGTCCGCTTGCCTCCTGCAGGATTCTTCCTGCTCCTAATTGGTCCCTCTGAGCCTTATTGCTCAAGGCCAGTTTATATCAGTCGTTCCTCTTCATGTCATGGCGGGATTGTATTTGTTCCCCATACTAGCGATGCAGTACGAGGGAAGTATCAATAGGGAACGTACTCGGTTACTAACATAACCTCGGTTCCCTGAGATACGGGAACGAGTACTGCGTACTGTGCCATGCCATTCAGCTGCACGACTCAGGTCGTCGCTTCAGTCGAATTGATCTGATTTCCTATGGTGAAGTGCCCACTTATATAGCCAGATGCCTCCGCCCCTTCTGGTGGGCTCTGGCGGACTTTGCCGCCATAGGCTCGTGCAGCACCGCTGACGAGCCATTGGTTCGTTTTTATATCACTGCACGAACCAATGGCCGTGCAGCCACACTGCGTGATTGAAAAAGTCTTCAGTCCTCGGAGAAAAAGGAGTTATTCCCCATAGCGTCTAGCGACGCAGTACTCGTATCTCAGGGAACCGAGGTTACGTTAGTAACGGAGTACGTTTTTGCTCTACAGAGAATATATATTTTTTTTTTGTCAGCTCAAGGTCAGTGTCTACCTTTGCTGTATAGAAATCAGCAGCTGCACACTCTGAAACATCAGATCTGTGATTATTCCTGACAGTGTGCCCTGCTTTGGCTCCAGTTCTCTGTAATATTGTTTGTTGGCTCTGTACAACACCACTATAACATTTTCCCCTCATAGTTTCATTCAAATTCACACCTTCAGGGAGGGGATTCCCACAGCGAAGACGAGCGACACGATTTCACGGTGTTAAACTGATTTTAAAGCTGGGAATTCCACACAGTCGGACACTTTTCACATTCCTTTTACGGCAGATGGAAAAATCTTTCAATTCTGCCACTTTTCACGTTACTGCTTCTGAAAATAAATTCTAATATAATTGTGCATGTACACAAAGTAAGTCTTCCTAGATGTTAATTTTGATCTCTTTCATAACTCCGAAGATATAAAAAGGCATAGTTTCAAAAAAAATGCAAACTCTGTAATTTACTCATGTCGTTCCAGACCCATTTGACTTCCGTTCTTCTTGGGAAAACAAAGGAAGATATTTTAATATTCTGTGTTTATTTTGTTCATCCATTGGAATCCCACCTCAACCGAAAATTTCAAGCTTCACAAAGTTCATAAAGACATGGTGAAGTAATCAATATGAATCAAGCGGTTTAATCTAAAGTCTGATCACTTTTTATGATGAACAGGTTTAATAGGCTTTTATTCACATATAAACATTGATCAGTGAGCAAATAAAGTTAAAATGTACAATCTTGAAATCAAAAGATGACTTTTGAAAATAAATGAGGGAGAAGTAATGACTAATTTTAGGTGAACTAACCTTTAAGTATAATCTTTTCTCACATTTCTGTCTCGCATCTGGTCTCACATTTTTGGTAAAATTCTACAGAAGCATTGAAAACAGACACATATGTCAATAAATGGCAAGCAGTAAGAGTTTAGAATTATGTGAATGCTGATAGTACAGTTCAGATCACTTGGTCTTTGGAGAATTTTATGATTTTTGAGACGTTTTCTGAGACAGTTGTGGCATTTCTGTGTTCTTTTTGTCAGGAGAAAAATCTGAGAAGCCAGAAATTTGCATTTGGTGTCTATTTAACTGCATTTCTGTCTTGGAGAAACTTGAGATATCAACGTTATTTTATTTGTGAGTTTTATTTGTTATTGGGTTGCACAAAAGTACATGCCATGCTTATTTGGATATTATATTTTTAAATAGAAAATATTGTTCCTTTCACACCTTTTCACATTATTTGTAAGTGCATCAGATAAAAATCCAATACAAACTCTGATACACACACACTTTCTCTTTTCCTCTGACCACATCCCAGTTCCCCTGTGCATGTGTGTGTTCCTCCTGCATTTCCTTCCCAATTCCACAACGCCACTGAATCAATGTCTGAGTGAGCTGTGTGAGTGAAGGCGATCCGTCTGATATTGATACAGTATTAGCCTATGCATCTGTGTGCATACGTGAGCAGCGTGTCTGTTGCTCCAGCCCCAGAGGCCAGACGGCTGAGGCTCAGTCCAGTCCTTCTCTCTCTCTCTCTCTCTCTGTTCTGTTAGTCAGGGAAGGCCGTTGTGAAGGGCTCTGGAGACATCTGCCGCGTTTTGTCAGGCTTTCTGATCCCAAATCCAGCAGCCCTGACAGCCGCGACACGCTGAACAAATATTCTCATCTGAGTCTTTCTCTTATCCACACGCACGCTCCTTTTCCTTGAGTTCTGACAGGAGAATGTGCAGCGCTGCAGAACATCAGATGCGCTGGTGAATAGCACAGCGACATCAGGGAGAAACAAAGCTTTGTGCTGAGTCAGAAGCGCACGGCTGTCAGCTGGAGACGCTGAATGTTGCAAACTGCAATGATGAGACTCGTCTGCGAGACGGGTTTAAAATCTGTCGATCTCTCCTCTTTTTGAAATTAACATCAGGATCGAGCAGATGGAGACGCTAAGAAGAACTTAATCGTTTTTCAAGTCTGTTGCATCTTTAGATGAAACTCCAAAGCAGTTGCATATCCACAGACCTACTGAAAATCCCTTTCTCTCTGACCTTTTCTTCCTTTTACCCATAATCCCTTTCTAATGAGTTGCTGTTTGCTCATGTTTGAGGCATGTCTTAAGGGATTCAGCAGTGGGCCTGCAGGCATATCTTATACCCTATGCTTGGTTGCCACTGATTTGCCCGGCTGGAGTGATGGATATGGCCTGAGTTTATTCTGTAAGGCTGGCCTCAGAGAAGATTGCAATGCAGCTCTGTGCCAATTAGGTCATATAGTTTAGTTGCACTCAAAATCAGAAAGCAGTTGTGCCACAGTGTTTCGGTGAAAAAGCTTAAGTCTAATTTACATTCTAATCAGACTTAACCATGTGCTAATGTGTTGATATAAGTGTTGATAACTTGACACTCATTTTTGTTTTGTCATTAATTCATTAAAAAATACATTTAAAGTGCTATTCATATATACAGTGACTTACTTACTTTACTTTACTTTTGTCATTTAGCAGACGCTTTTGTCCAAAGCGACTTACAAATAAGAAAAAGTAACTAAAACTAAAAAGTTACAACTCTATAAATACTATCTACCCACATATTTAAGAAAATAAAGAAATTAAATAAAATTAACACATGCATATAACAACAACATTTCAATAATAAACATATCAATGAAAAAATTAAATAAAAAGCTACTACTATCCCTTGCCGGTGTCCCTGCCCGGTGGAGTCGCACGGTAGAGTCGATGGTCTTTACACTCTTTACTTTTTTACTTTTGTCATTTAGCAGACGCTTTTGTCCAAAGCGACTTACAAATAAGAAAAAGTAACTAAAACTAAAAAGTTACAACTCTATAAATACTATCTACCCACATATTTAAGAAAATAAAGAAATTAAATAAAATTAACACATGCATATAACAACAACATTTCAATAATAAACATATCAATGAAAAGATTAAATAAAAAGCTACTACTATCCCTTGCCGGTGTCCCTGCCCGGTGGAGTCGCACGGTAGAGTCGATGGTCTTTACACTCTTTGGTCTTCACACTAAGAGGGCTTCACACGACGACTGCCGCGACCGCTGCCGCGGTATAATAACCTTTATTATACCAAACCAACAAATGATCATTTCAATTCAGCTGGACCCACTTTCCTGTTTATCAACTACAAATGGCCAAGCAAGTGCACACACTGACAAGATACACGATACAGTACGAGACCAAACGCGATTTCAGCAACTCTCATCCTAGTAAACAAAATAAGCGTTTCCTAGCAACGGCAAAACGGCGACTTGAGATCATATCTATCAAATTCTTAATTAAAATTCAATACTGTACATTTTGGGAGCAAATCAGGGTCAAAAATTAAATAAATGTCAGGGTGGAACAACTGCCCTTGTATAAAAAAATAAAAAAATACAGGCTGTTAGGCATACATCATCATCACTTATTACAGAAAAAAAGTATGCATTTTGAATATATATATATGTATGTATATGACAACATTTTTTGTGAAAGTATTATAACTTTTAAAATATCTATCTATCTATCTATCTATCTATCTATCTATCTATCTATCTATCTATCTATCTATCTATCTATCTATCTATCTATCTATCTATCTATCTATCTATCTATCGACTGACTATTTCTAACTTCATAGCAACACTAACATAAGCATCTGATAGACTGCATTGCCTTCAAAACATTCAAGCTTTAACTATTTCGGACTGAAAACCATCAAATTTTTCAAACTTTCTGGTCAGTTTGGTCAACTTAAAGTTTGTCATGATGAACTTTATCTAGTTCAGGGGTAGGCAACGTAAGTCCTGGAGTGCCGCTGTCCTGTAGAGTTTAGCTCCAATCCTAATCAAACACACCTGAACAAGCTAATCAAGGCCTTCAGAATTACTAGGGCTACAGGCAGGTGAGGTTTTTTATTGTGTATTGCCGTACACCCAAAGCGCTTTACAATCATGTGGGGGTCTCTCCTCAACCACCACCAGTGTGCAGCATCCACTTGGATGATGCGACGGCAGCCACAGTACAACGGCGCCAGTGTGCTCACCACACACCAGCTACAGGTGGAGAGGAAAGTGTGATAGAGCCAATCAAGTGGATGGGGATTACTAGGAGGCCATGACTGATAAGGGCCAGTGGAGGGAATTTGGCCAGGACACCGGGGTTACACCCCTACTCTTTACGAGAAGTGCCATGGGATTTTTAGTGACCACAGAGAGTCAGGACCTCGGTTTAACGTCTCATCCGAAAGACGTTAAACCAAAGCTCCAACCAAAGCTTTTTTTGAGCTTTGGTTGGAGCTAAACTCTCCAGGACATCGGCACTCCATGACTGACATTGCCTACCCCTGATCTAGTTAATAGTTTAAATAATTTTTTTGTCTGCCAAATCAAAGTTCAAAGTCATGTGATATGGGTTTTTCTCTGGCCGATACCGATATTTAGAAGTTATTTATTTTTAAATAATTATTTTTTTTTAGAAATATTTAGAATGTAGTAGTAGTAGCCTAATTCATAGTAATAATACATGGCTCAAAACTGTTCTTAAGCTTGCTTAACAGACACCAGTGTTTCCCCACAGACTTGCAAATTCATTCTTTTCCAGCAGGAGGCGCTGTTGGAGCGGGAGATATAGCGGTTTCCCCGGTAACGGCTGTAGTCAAATAAGCACTGCGCTCACAAACACTACTTTATCAAGCATTACAGGAAAGTAAATAACATCGAAGCTTTTCTGAAGACAGTCGATTCTTTTTAAAGATACATTCATATTTAAAAAAAAACTGTGCTGCATTGTAATTTTGAAAGTGCAGTGCTCAGTTTATTCAACGACGCTTATAGCCTTTTGGAAAATATGTTTGTGGCGGACAGTTTTGATACTGCTTAAGATTGCACTGCTGCACAATAAATCGGCACCTGCCTATAATCGACCTAATTTGCAGCACAATCAGCCGATGCCGATTAACAAAAAACAAAAATGGCAAAAAAACAGCCCGATTCATTGGCGGGTCATCAATTGGTCAACCTCTAACAAAACAGAACAAAAAAAAAAAACAACAAAACAAATCCCACAGAAAAAAAAAAAACCCACAGAACAAAAAAAAACTAACAAAAAAGAAAAACAGGAAAAAAAAACACCGCCAACAACAACAACAAAAACACAGAACAGAAAAACAAAACAAAACCTACAGAAAAAAAAGCAAAAAACAAAACAAAACAAAACCCACAGAACAAAAAAACAAAACAAAACCCACAGAACAAAAAAACAAAACAAAACCCACAGAACAAAAAAACAAAACAAAACCCGCAGAACAAAAAAACAAAACAAAACCCACAGAACAAAAAAACAAAACAAAACCCACAGAACAAAAAAACAAAACAAAACCCGCAGAACAAAAAAACAAAACAAAACCCGCAGAACAAAAAAACAAAACAAAACCCACAGAACAAAAAAACAAAACAAAACCCACAGAACAAAAAAACAAAACAAATCCCACAGAACAAAAAAACAAAACAAAACCTACAGAAAAAAAAGCAAAAAACAAAACAAAACAAAACCCACAGAACAAAAAAACAAAACAAATCCCACAGAACAAAAAAACAAAACAAAACCCACAGAACAAAAAAACAAAACAAAACCCACAGAACAAAAAAACAAAACAAAACCCACAGAACAAAAAAACAAAACAAAACCCGCAGAACAAAAAAACAAAACAAAACCTGCAGAACAAAAAAACAAAACAAAACCCACAGAACAAAAAAACAAAACAAAACCCACAGAACAAAAAAACAAAACAAAACCCGCAGAACAAAAAAACAAAACAAAACCCACAGAAAAAAAAAAAACCCACAGAACAAAAAAAAACTAACAAAAAAGAAAAACAGGAAAAAAAAACACCGCCAACAACAACAACAAAAACACAGAACAGAAAAACAAAACAAAACCTACAGAAAAAAAAGCAAAAAACAAAACAAAACAAAACCCACAGAACAAAAAAACAAAACAAAACCCACAGAACAAAAAAACAAAACAAAACCCACAGAACAAAAAAACAAAACAAAACCCGCAGAACAAAAAAACAAAACAAAACCCACAGAACAAAAAAACAAAACAAAACCCACAGAACAAAAAAACAAAACAAATCCCACAGAACAAAAAAACAAAACAAAACCCACAGAACAAAAAAACAAAACAAATCCCACAGAACAAAAAAACAAAACAAAACCCACAGAACAAAAAAACAAAACAAATCCCACAGAACAAAAAAACAAAACAAAACCCACAGAACAAAAAAACAAAACAAAACCCACAGAACAAAAAAACAAAACAAATCCCACAGAACAAAAAAACAAAACAAAACCTACAGAAAAAAAAGCAAAAAACAAAACAAAACAAAACCCACAGAACAAAAAAACAAAACAAAACCCACAGAACAAAAAAACAAAACAAATCCCACAGAACAAAAAAACAAAACAAAACCTACAGAAAAAAAAGCAAAAAACAAAACAAAACAAAACCCACAGAACAAAAAAACAAAACAAAACCCACAGAACAAAAAAACAAAACAAAACCCACAGAACAAAAAAACAAAACAAAACCCGCAGAACAAAAAAACAAAACAAAACCCACAGAACAAAAAAACAAAACAAAACCCACAGAACAAAAAAACAAAACAAATCCCACAGAACAAAAAAACAAAACAAAACCCACAGAACAAAAAAACAAAACAAATCCCACAGAACAAAAAAACAAAACAAAACCTACAGAAAAAAAAGCAAAAAACAAAACAAAACAAAACCCACAGAACAAAAAAACAAAACAAAACCCACAGAACAAAAAAACAAAACAAATCCCACAGAACAAAAAAACAAAACAAAACCTACAGAAAAAAAAGCAAAAAACAAAACAAAACAAAACCCACAGAACAAAAAAACAAAACAAAACCCACAGAACAAAAAAACAAAACAAAACCTACAGAACAAAAAGCAAAAAACAAAACAAAACAAAACCCACAGAACAAAAAAACAAAACAAAACCCACAGAACAAAAAAACAAAACAAAACCCACAGAACAAAAAAACAAAACAAAACCTACAGAACAAAAAAAAAAAAAAAGCGAAAAACAAAACGAAACAAAACCCACAGAACAAAAATAAACAAAACCGACAGGAAAAAAATAAATAAAACAAATACAGATCATCATGTCTATTTGGCAAGGTCAGTAAGTTAAATATCAGTTAATTAATGATTTAGGAGATTTGTAAGACAACTATATAAATAATTAAATTTCTCTTTATGGTTATAGCATATGACATTTTAAGAGTAATTAAATCAAAACCTTTCTTGGAGTTGGTCTAACACTTTTCAAAACTGTTTGAAATTATACCTATTAAAATAATTTAATCACATTTAATTCTGCTTAGTCGCTGCACCAAACTAAGCATTGAAGCGTGTTCAGAGAGGTCTGGCGGCGTTTTGGAGAGGATTAGCTCTGAGCTAATAGTCATTAGCAGTCCACTTCAGCCTCTGTAATCAACTCTACCCAGGGACTCATCAATACCGTGTTTACCAGAGTCCAAATACAATTATTGGCTTATTGAGGAGAGAGATTGTCTTCCTTGCTGAGAAGCAGGAAGGTTGAGTGCAGATAATTTAACTAAGGTCTGGGTTTCAGTCACTCGTTCTGTTCGTTAATCAAACTGAATCTGTGATCTGGGAGTTAGTTCCTGTCAAAGGACTTTGAGCAAAGGCTAGTTAATTTCCTAAAACTACTAAAAATCATGAGGTCTTCATTAGGAAATGCTAACGTGATAATGAAATGATGATTGCAAATATGTTGAAACTACACTGCATTTTTTTTCTTTTTCTTTTTTGTACTCCATTAGTGCGTGTGTGTGTATATATATATATATATATATATATATATATATATATATATATATATATATATACAGTATGTGTGTGTACAAATACAATTATTTATTCTTAATTAAAAAACAAACTGTTCTGCTCTGAGACATTGTTGTTGGTTTCCAAATTGAGCCTTTTGATCAATAATTACTATTCAAGAATAAATCAATTTCTTTGGTCGTCCAAAGGACTAGTCTGAGATGAGTTATATGTTAACGTGATGTAATTGAGTTGGACACGTTCCTTAATCAATAACCTTGAGGAACCCTTCTTAGCGCTACGATTAGCTGTTCATTGCCTGCGATTTTAGCATTATTGCTGCATCTGTTTGAAATAAATCTTTATCCAAAGACCAACGAAGGATGCTGTTCCAGGATCATGCCCTGCTTGACAAATCACTTAAAACGTTTTGGTTGTTTCTTACTGTGGATGATGTTGGGGAAGTTTGTTTCACACTGTGACGTTGACCATAATGTGCACAGTTTTCAGTGAGGGTTTGGTTTAGTGGTAATGGTCAGGTTAGGACATAGGAAATATCACTAACCTGATATAAAAAAAACTCTTTGTCTTTGAGATATCCTTACTAATGTGTGTGCACGCGCAGAACTATTCCAATATATTTTATTTTGAGTACACAAAACTTTGTTTAATGATAGACACCACTGAAAGTAACAATAACTTCAATGAGTTTTAGTCATTTTAGGACTTCACCTTAGTTGCTTATATCCAAAGAAACATGGCATTACTGAGGCACTGTCAAAAATCATGGTATTACAATACTACATGAGGTAATGATCAAGGCAGTGATAAAGACAGTGTCACTAATTAAGGAAAATAGTTTGAGCTGACCCTAGCATGAATCTGTTTTTTTTATTATTATTCAAATTCATTCATATGACTGTACCCCCTGCTTTTGATTCTATTATAGATTTAAACTAGATTCACTCGGTCGATGCTGATGGACTTAATGTCTGTGGTTAAACGAACTGCTGTGAATTATTATTCATGTCCATTTTATATAACAATTTGCCGGAGCAGCTCAATGTTTTCAATGTATTCAGCTCGCAGAAGAGCCGCCTGGGGTTACGAGGATGAATTAGGCTTGAGTTATTAGCCATTATACATAAAGCCAGACAGTTTAAAACTCCAGTCAAGCGCTTGTGACATCAAATATATAAACATGACTGTTAATACGAATGTTAGTGTAGTTTCTACATGCTGACACAAGCGCTTACGTACACATTTATTACATGAGAGTCATTGTTGAGTCACGTCTCTTTCCATCGCATGGACTGGTGTGTCGCTGACGTTAATGTGCTGTGAAGCCAAGTCTCTCGTCCAGCGCGGCTCATGGGGACATAATTATGCCGGCTGCTGCGGTCCCCGGCCCTGGGACATCATTACCGCACCGTCCTCACGGCGCTCTCTGGCACATTCTGTATCCTGGCCATTAGCACCAGCACCCCTCACTGTCTCCATCACAATAAACAAGCCATTAGTCTGTTTATGCCAACACTAGCATGACGGGCCACTGTGTCTTATTAAGAGGTGCTCAGACCAAGTCAAGTATGTGTATGGAGTCAAGTTTGTGCACACGTGTTGTTCTGTGGGTTAAATCAAAGGGGAGCGAGCTTGACGACTGTTTGTCACGAACAGCTGTTAGTAGATGACTTTCCCGTTTAGATCTGTCATTAATTTGACAGACTTTGGCAGACGTGATTGCAGACTCTCACTGTTACAGGTTTAGTATCAACCTCCGACAGACCACCTGCTGATTCTCTGATGCATACTTCACATAAAAAAAACAAGCGTTGGTCAAAATAGAAAGTTGTAATCTGAATGGATGGATTTATGCAACTTGTGTGAGTCGGAGTCATTTTGGAAATGCTTTACTGGTTACTGCAATGTAGGATATCAGAGACCAAATCAGACAAAGTTATGATTCGATCAGAACATCGAAACATGAGAAGCTGAAATTCCAGAAAGGCCCAACAGGACGTCGTGAATCAGTTCCTAGCTCCAGCCATCTGAAGAAAGCCTAACCAAGCCTATTTCACAAAACAGCTTGCAACATTAAGACAAAATAACACTTATTGATAATTCCAATTCAGGAAGGAGATCGTCAAATGTGGGGGCAAGTAATCGAGATTGATGGTCAAAGAGATGGCCGTCACATGTAAATCTGTGATAGAAATCATGAGCTACAAGACAAAGAACCAGACTGAAATTCCTTTGTACACAGAGACTGTCGTTTCCATATGCACCTAAAATCATCTTAAAAGACTTTCATTTTCATTTTTAATGAAATTAATCATTTTTATCACTCCATATTATGTATGTAACCCACACATTAGACTATCATGTTTTAATCAAATATTACGTATCTCTTTTTAATCATTATTGAATGGCTGAAGGATTCATATTCGTGTTTGGTATGTATGAGTTTGACAATTCTAGCTTGAAACATTTCTTCCAATTGATTATTTGTCAAATGTATCATATTCTGGTTATAGAAATCACATCTAAAAGTATACTTTGCAAGACTGTGTAAAATTGGGACCATGTGACTGATAACATGCTGATTTATGATGGAAGGAACACCCCTAGCTAAGATAATAGATTGGTCAAGATACCAGAGGGGATGTGTCCAGAAGCTGAGTTTAAAAACTCAGGACACCATCAAACCCTTCTCGGTTCTCTCCTTTTTTGCTTCAACTCTCTGAGCGTGTTCTGGCCTACATGCCAGCGGCTACTTAACACCACGATGAGAAGAAAACCCACCTAGTCTCTTTACATCCCTTTATTCTTTTACTTTAATTTCTTTTCTGTTGCGAGTTCCGTGTACTCGTGTAAGTTTTGCCGCCATGCCTTGTCTTCGAGTTCAACTCGAGTCTGTGACCGCCTCAAAACTTCTACCAGCCACAACTCCGCATCCTCAGCCAACGCCCATCCATTGGCTTCCCAAGACATCACTTCAATGACTACTGAACTCTCAGCCAATCACCAACTTCGGGGATCCCCCTTTCCTGCAACTACGACGACAAAAGGGAATCCCTTAGCAATGCAAGCAAGTATCGCTGCCACCTCAGTGATCAGCCGTGAAACAGTGAGTCTGTTCAAATTCCCTATACAATCATAAAGGATTCCCTTTGAGCAAAATTAAACTATTTGCTTTAAATTGCATATTACGTTTTACGTTACAGCAATGAACACTTTTGAAGAATGTGGGTGCATTTCACGTACAGCGATGTAATTTACTGCTTTACCATGGATGGTTGGAGAAATTAACTTGCTTGTCATGACTGTTGCCCAAAACCATTGTAACTTTGTTGGATGTCCTTCATTCATGCCATGTTCATTCAACAACATAGAGCTGACGTGAATGGCATCACACAGATTACAGAGTTTGCAAATGAATTGGTTCAAGATTGAATACAAAAGGATAGTTCACCCAAAAATGAAAATTTGCTGTTAATTTACTCTGGATTACAGGTAATAATTTTGTAAATAATGTTCATTTTCTTGCACAGACCAATCGTTTCACATCATAAGACCTCCTCAGGAGTTTCAGGAATTTCTTTTGTGTTCTTTCTTTTTTTTAAATGGCTCGTATTTCATGAGGCTTGTTGAACAGCTTTGGAGAATTTCAAAGAGACTGGAGCTGTACTAATGCCTAAATTGGCCACCCGAGAGGCATTTCAAAGATGGCTGCCAAGTGAAGAAATCACTTCCTTTAAAGGGACTTAGCTATGCTTCTAACCACAGGTGGAGTGCTGTAGTTTCAAGCACAACAGTTTGCAATGTTGTTTGTAACCTTTGTTTGAACTGTGGTTTCGGGAAATACAACATAAAATTAAAACCTGTGGCTGCTGACAATATATTGTGGTATTAAGAAGCAAAATGATAGGTCTATGTAAGAAGCTGAATATTATTTACAGCATTATTACCTGTAATCCAGAGCCTCAGGGAAAGAAACCTAATTATTTTACATGAACTGATTCTTTTGAACAGTTTGTTTTAAATGGGTCATGAACCGCCTGTTTTTTTAATTGTATTTTTATTTTGTACTGTTCTCTGAGGTCTACTTATGTTATAAAGATTTTTACATAAAAAGAAAACAAAAAAATCTGAAGTAATAGACTGTTTTCTGCCTTTTTTTTAACCCCCCTAATCAGAACCCCTCTGTTATTAGGCATGGCAGATTGTAGACTCAGAAGTAAACGCCCACTGCTATGATTGGCTAATAGTTGAGTTGTGAGTTGCATTTGACAGTGTAGATCATCCATCCTCATAGATGGATGCTGCTGTGAGTTAGGTTAAAACTGCATAAGTAACCATCAAATTGTGCCTTGTTTGTAAATTAATCTGTGGGAAAATGAAGTGAACAAAAGACAAAGTTCTTACTGACAAGGTCTGGATCTTCATTAAAAATAAAGTTCATCCACTCTTTCCTAACGTTGGGATCAGAAGGAAGGTCTAAGGCTGAGTACATTAACTACAAATTTTCATTTTTGGATGAACTATGCCTTTAAAAGTCACATACAAGTAGTTAGAATTACTAATTCTGAAGTCATATGGTAGACCAGAAGTGAACATTCAAACTTGATCCCTCAAAACTCTTTTCACTAAGTTTGATATCAGTGACGTCAAATGCCATTTGGTTGGTCAAATGGCTGTTCTAGCCATCACACATGGCTTTGTCCATTCATTTTTCAATAATTTCTAATAAAATAAATAATTTACAGAAGCCTCCTGGTGGGCTGCGTGCCACCCACTCGCCAACTGACACCCCCTGTCTCAGCAGACCCTCAGACCTCCAGAAACTGGCCATAAAAAGGTGCTAGAGAGAGCGGCAAAGTGCACAGCAGGTCTCACATCTTCAATTAATCAATGTCAGCACTCAGGCGAAAACAGCCGATGCTTCTCTTTCCCTCGGTCTCCATGTGTGGCTTCACTAATGTTTGCTCTCATTCAATCTTTTCACTGCGACAGGCTGCATTTCTCTCCAATAATCTGTGAATATTTCATAAAGCGTGGCGACGGTGGCCCGTGGAGGGCAGAGGAGGGCGACCCAGTCCCGCTGAGGTCGCAGGTGCTGCCTGACGCCTGATTGCCTCTGATCTCTACAATGAAATGGGTCGCCGTCACATCTTGGTCCCAAATCTCGGTCCGTTCCCCGCCGTGTCCTTGTTCAAGCTTCATCACATCGCACAGCAGTGCGCTCGTGTTTGCGTGTCTTATTATTCACTCTGCGTACCGCCGATGGAAGCGGCTAATGAAAAATAAAATAAATCCTGGTCTGAGACGGGGTGTGGGGAGGTCTGGGCTGGCGAACGCGGTGAAGGGTGCGGACCAACGATAGAAGACAGGGATGATCTTTGTTTTGGCACTGATGTGAAGCCGCTCACTGATGCAAAGCAATTTCCTCCCTCAAATTGGATTTTCTGCAGCATAGGGGGTTTTGTGATATTTGCGTGTATGTATTGCATTATACATTTTAGCTTCCTATGTCTGCTGTCTTGCTCTGGAGAATGAGTCATTTTGTTCTGTCGCACTATTCTGGGAAGTCGGAAATCTGGACTGCTAGTTGAATTGAATGGAGCACCATACTGTGCACTAAAAGTGCTTTTTCCACTGGTTATGGCAAAGCATGTACTGTGGAATATGTAGTGATTTAACAGTATAGGACATAGGCTACTCCTATATTTTATTGCCTCTTGAAACCCGGACTCATTTGTCTTTGAAGTGTGCCTAATTATATTGAATTATATTATTTTTAGTCAAATTTTTAACAAGTGCACTTGTAAAATTCTTGATTTTAATTTTAAATGTAATGTCATTTAGGATTACATATAAATATATTTTAAATATGCTAAATTGCAATTTCATGATTACAGATTTGTAGTTTTAAATATATTTAAATGAGTGCTGTCAAACGATTAATTAATTAACGATTGTATTGTGTGTGTGTTGTTGTTTACATAATATGTGTGTGTACTGTGTATATTTATTATGCATATATAAATACACAAACATGCATGTATATATTTAAGAAAAATGTTATCATCATCAGTTCATCAGGGGCAAGAAGTGGAAGGTTTTAGACTGGCCAAGTCAATCCCCACACTTAAACCCTGCAGAGTATGCATTTTACCTGCAAAAGAAGAGACTGAAGGGAGTAACCCCCCAAAACTGAAAGAGGCTGCGGTGAAAGCCTGGAAAAGCATCACAAAAGAAGAATGTACAGGTTTGGTGATGTCAATGGGTCACAGGCTTGATGCAGTTATTGAAAGCAAAGGATTTGCAACTAAATATTAAGTCTTTTTCACTTTAATCTGTTAATTCTATCTGTTCCAATACTTTTGGAGGGCACTGTATATATATGTGTATATATATATATATATAATTAATTAATTTTTCAAATATTAATAAGTATTCTGTTTCTATTGTTGCATACATTACTTTACTGACCAGTTTCTTCAAATTAAGAAGTGTAAAGTGAGCCATCACAAACCTCTCTTAGAGGGCACATGCTTTTGGGTAATATTAGTCAATAAAATATGCATGAATATAGACTTTTCATAAAGGTAACGTGAGTTAGGACTCACTAATTCTAATCTTGAATGCTTGTTATAATGAAAATGTGTGAATTGAGACGCAGTGACATTCCCACCTAAGGAGCGTTTGACATGTCTGTCCTTTCAGAGCTCCTAAAGACGATCAGAGCATGCTGGGATTTGTGGGCACGTGTTTGGTCTTTTGGAGATGTGCCCACTGTCTCATCTTTAGAGCAGTGGGGGTTAACTGCTGTGCTGATCAATCTAAACGTTTCAGGGTTTGCCAAGTCACATGGTCAGGAGCAGCATAAAAGATGGAAACCAGTACTCACTCTCTTCATCTTGCTCTGTCCTTCACAGCATGTTTGTTCGTCCTCTTTATTGAGCTGCAATGCTGTTAAAATTGTATTTTGCTAACTCTAACTCTAACACTAATTGATGCTCCAACAGTAAACAAGGACACATTTCCACAATGTTCTCTACTGTATTTTATTTTCATCTTCAGTGTTAACTAGCAGAGGCTGATTAAAAGCAAACTCGGTTCAAAAGTTTAGGTTCAGCAAGTTTTTATTTTAAAATTTTATAGAAGTGATACTTTATTTATTAAACTGACAGTAAAATATTTTTATGACACTTCAAAAATCTTACAGATGCTAAATGTTTGAATGGCTGTGTACATGGGTGACATTTGACTCAAATCAGGGGGGGGGGCAAGAAAAACAAAGCAAAAAAAAAAAAAAAGGTATTTTTAGGATGTAGCCTATGCATCAAAACAATGCTCTACTACATTGCAACGCATTGTGTCAATACAGCGCAGTGAAGAATAACTTAAAGAGGTTGCCTGCGTTTACTAAACTGTGGAAACTGTGGACTCTTGCTGCTGATTTGAATGACGATGCTTCCCGTTTTAAGTGTCAGTTGATGGCCTTTTATTTTTAACCAGAAATATGCGCGCTGCTTTTCTGTTTTTCGTGTCTTATTCTTCATTGTGGTGAGATGAGTGAGGAAAAAATAAACGATCAGTTGTGGGACTATTCTGTCATAAATCGCATACCATTAATTTCTGAACTTTCTACCGTCTGTTACTGGAAAATAAATTACTGGTTGATATGTCCCGATCACACAAGCTTTTAGTCCGTGAACTGGATCTCGCTCTGGCCAGGACTGCTTCCAGAATAAATCACTGAGGCATTTTTGTCCCGTCCATTGTTTATCACTGATATTTCAGGAATGAATCCAGCATCATTCCCAAAACTTTGCAGCATGTATGTGTCCAAAAAACGAGAGTTTCCTTCAAATTCTGAATGGATTATAGCCTACGCAATCTCACAAACTTCCGTTATAATCAAGCTCTCTAAACTACACAATGAATTTCTGATTCACATCGCGTCTACACTTACTTAATGAAATGATTCACGAGCGTGCAAAACTCCGGCTCTTTCAGCGATGAGTGAACTCTGAAAACTCAAGCTTTTCTGGTTGCGTTGAAGAAATCAACAGACATGTCTTTGATTGGCTACATTGCTCAACGCTGCAAAAACACTTTAGATGGTTTGCCAGATCTTTTAATTGCTTTCGTTTGAGGGTATTTAGCACCGTCTTGTACCCCTGTACAGCCGGGGCTGCGCTGACATCAGAGATTCCATGACTGTGGATATAGAGGGAGGGCAACTGCTCTTGCTCCCTCTAATGTCACCCATGGCTGTGTTTATATATCATAATATACCAATTTTCATGGAAAATCTGATTAAAAACTGATTAAAAAATATATAATCAAAGGTGTATAGGTGAGTGATAAAGTTGTTGAAGAGACAAACTGAAAGTTAGTCATCTCTTTTTATTCGTAATTTTTTTTTTAACTCCACCTGAGCCAAACTATCTGACATTATTACACAGAACTCTTTATTACTCATTATTACACAGAACAATACTTGTGATTTGGTCATTTGCAACTTTGTTTTTGTGTAAGGAGACTAGATGACCAGTTTCCTACATAAATACATTCCTCTATTAATTTGCAAATAATTCATTTTGTGTTCCACTGAAATAAATAACAGCACACTGTAGGTTTGGAAAGACGAGGTTTAAATGATGGCAGACCTGTAATATTTGGGAGAACTATTTCTTTAATGTTTCTTCAGTAGTCTTGTTAGCCCAGTGGATACAGACACCACAGCAGCATAAACTCCTCAGACCCGCATGACTCTGACTTACATTCAAAACACGCTAATTTCATCACTCGCTGTGTCGCTCTCTTCCTCGCTGTAATTTGGCAGTGGTTTAATTTGTGGTTGCGAAGCTGTGCTCCAGGGGTTGGTCTAGACGTCCTCATTCACTGGCAGCGCTGAAGGCTCTCATTTGGCTCGCGGAGGGAGGCGTGTGTACGTTACACCGAGAGTGGGTGTGTGTATGTGGGACAGGCCGCTTAAATATGCTAATTAGTGTCATTTGCAGATTTTCATGAGAGGTTGAGAGCTCAGCTGAGATCATCCATCTGTGCTTGTATATGCATGCGTGAGAAGTTTGCAGCACTGCATTGACCAGGTGACAGATGCATGTGAGAACAGGTCAAAGAATCAGCATTTACTGTACATATTTTATCTGAAGTGACTTACAGTGCATCAAAGTTATACATATATTAACATGTGTCTGGGAATTGAAGTCATTACACTGTTGTTGATAGCATTATACTGTACCATTAGAGCAGAGGTAGAATGTGGCATGTTTTAGGCCTTCTTACGCCTGCTTTTAAGGGTGGAGGAGCAAGCAAGCAAGCACAAAACGGAAATACTTTCAATGTAAGGTAATTAAGTTGTAAGATGTATGTGTTTGGTTCACTGTAAAAAAAATAATTAATAATAATAAACGTCATTGGTTCAGGAATGCATTGAATTGTATTGTATATTTTTGATTCACTGAAAAGATTCCCGTCATAAGACTCATTTGTTCGTTTGGACTACATTGATTGCATTGTGTGGATATGACTCACTGTAATGAACTGGCTCATGAAATTCATTCCTTCCAGAATCATTTTGACTTAATTGAATGTGCTGCATGAAAGAACCAGCTCATAAGAGTCATTCTATCAAGAATCAGTTGGACTACATTGATCGGGCTGTATGGTTTTAATTCGCTGAAAGAACCAGCTCATAAGAGTCATTATCTCATGAATCCACCAGACTACACTGAACGCACTGTGTGGATTTGATTAGAATCGGTTGGACTACATTGCTTGTACTGTATGGATTTGGTTCACCAGCTCATAAAAGACGTTTGTTCAGTAATCAGACTATAATGATCAGTTTATATTTTGATTTAGCATGCATTTGATCCAGATCAGTGCACTGTAAAACCCTGTAAAAAAAAAAAGCTGAAAAACACAAAACGTTCAAAAGTGCTTTAAACAGGAATAAAGAAGTTTGAATGCTTACCTGCGACCGTGTCGTGAGCCGTCCCAGCTGTGATCGCCGTTTTTGAAAAAACACCCAGATAATATTTTGTCTAGAGTAAAATTTCTTAATTTAAAATGATTAATCTATGCTTAATATGAAATAGATTTATGCATTTATTATATTACAGCTTACATATTTAATTAGTTATGAAAGGTAATATATCGTACCATATAGTATCGTTTAGTTAGGCTATTTAATTATGAAAGATATAAAGCATAATAACCTATAGCCCTATGTTGTACAAACGTGACATCTCGAAAAACAATGTTAGAAATCATGACTTAAGCTCAAATTTCTTTTAAATATTTTGTGGTCAGTCATTTAGGCCTAATAATCATAGACTGTATGGTTATAATAGATTTAAATAATTTATAGTAACTTATTTAGATTGAGTTCTGCTTAACCTAATTAGAGTTAGCTTTTGAGTTCACATCACAAATATATATTGAGTTGAATTAACTTCTTTACATTTTTGAGTTAAATGAACGCATTTCATTTAACGAATTTCACGGTTAGGTTTTACAGTGTGGAAGAATACACATGCAAGAAATGTTAACAGAACCAAATCCTTTTAAAAATACAACTGGTTCTCAATAAGAACCTGTTTGTGATTCTGTAGCTGAACATTGCAGCATTGGTTCAGTCAGTGGTGTGAGTTACATGGGCTGTCTGTTTGACCAATGGCAGGCTGAGGCATGTATTTTTTCCAATTTTCTTTGTTTAAAATCCATCTCAGCTAGGGCTTACATGACTACTTATTTTCACTGTCATCCAGAAAAGTAACTGACTTGTCGGCAGGTAAATGTTTACCTGATGCAAATGACTCGGCGTCTGATATGCAGCAGCATCAGCAGGTTTTGCAGCTCAATACTGTGAGTGCAGAGCCTGTCTGAAGAACTTCCCTGTGCGTCTCTAAATATATCCACTTTAAAGCCTCCAGAGCAGCACTATTGTAACAAATCTACTGCCTTCAACAATACATTTCAAGACAATTACCGTCAGACTCCAAATATTTTTTCATTGTTGGTCTGTGTACACAAGCAGATGAATGTCTTTGGTTGCATCATGTTTTAATATGTCTCCTCTCATGAGGTGTTGCATCTGTAAGACTTAACCAGTCCATCTAATAAACTGTGTTGTGTTGAGACGACTGTGGTCTGTTCTCCATCCAGCTGTGTTTGAACACACAAAGCCACTAAACCAGCTAGTTGCTCAGAGATAACCCACAGAAAAGTGAACATATGTTGATCATATGTTGATTTAGTGTTTGTGTGTTCACTTTCATCTCTTTCCGGCTGTTCCTCTCTCAGCTGTGATGAACTGTTCATCTTTCTGTGATAGCATGTCCACAGTTTGCTTCTATCTGTCTCACTTACCTGTCCTTTACTTCTGCTGGAAATGGACACACTCTGCTGTAGCTGCTAAATGAAATTTAGTCCAGTGTTGCGCACCGTTCCACTGGGATGGAGTGACACTCTCATACACACAGTTTCTCTTTCTGAGTTCGATATCTTTACTTATGGTCCAATCCAGTGTTAGTGAAGCTACTTTTACTTGTCAATACCTTTTTAGGTAACAATAATTATGTAATAAAGCTATATTGATTGAGGGACTCAAACACAACAATTAAAAAAGGTTCAAACATTCACTGATGCTCCCGAAGGAAACACGATGCATTAAGAGCCGGGGGGTGAAAACTTTTTGAATTTGAAGATCAAGGTAAATTGTACTTCATTTGTCTTCCAGGAAACATGCAAGTATCTTCTGTCGCGTCAGAAGGGCAGTACTAAATGGAAAAATATGATATTTCAACAAAATAAGAAAAATTTGGACATCTTCATCCTGTTCAAAAGTTTTCACCCCCCGGCTCTTAATGCATCGTGTTTCCTTCAGGAGCATCAGTGAATGTTTGAACCTTTTTTAATTGTTGTGTTTGAGTCCCTCAATCATCCTCAGCGTGAAAAGGTGGATCTCAAAATCATACAGTTACTGCTGGAAAGGGTTCAAATATGCAAAAGATGCTGGAAAACTGAAGATTCTGCAGGACCTGGAGGATTTTTCTGAAGAACAGTGCTCAGTTTAACTGTTCAGAACAAACAAGGGACTCATGAACAACCATCACAAAACAAAAAAAACAGTCGTAGATCATCCAGGTAACCACACACAGTATTAAGAACCAAGGGTTCCCAAACTTTTGAATGCGGTTATTTTAATAATTTCAGCTATTTTTTTGTCTTGTGGACCATATGTAAACATCTTTTATGGACAATATCTTACGCAGGACAGTACTAAATAAAAAATAACATGCATTTTGTATGATCTCTCTTATTTTGGTAAAATTATCCACATTTTCACAGATTCTGCAAGGGGTTCCCAAACTTTCGCATGCCACTGTACATGTAAATATTTTCAAAATATATACTGTATGTGTGTGTATTTATATACACATAATAAATATACACAGTGCACATACTGTGCATATATTACATAAGCAAAAATATATATATATATTATTTTATTAGAGTTTATTGTATCGTCATACTTTTTTGTCACAGAGTTAATAAATAGCTGAGCTGTCAAACTACTGAAAGATTTTATTTAGTTAGTAGAGTCGTTACTTTACTTAGTGATTCTTCAGTACTGTGTTCTGCTCTTATGGCATCTGAAAACTTTCTTAACATTTCCCATAACTCAGATCGGATCATACACAACATGAATATGTAGATTCAGCTATGGTAAGTTTGACATATTCCTGACGTGGAGCAGCTGCGTTTGTTTTTTCCACGACTTGTTGTTTGCAAGTGCAAATGGAGGCATGTGCCGTTTGTAGCATAATTTATGCAGCATTTGAATGACATTGTATCTGAATCTACTGTAGTTGCTTTGAAATGTAGCACATGGCTCACAACAGTCAAGGTTTCATTAAACGGAGACCTTAGGGAGAAAACCTGACTGACAAACATTATGAACACAGTCAGATTGTTGACTTGAATAAGCTGGTTTAGTGCACTCTTATGCAGTGCTGCCCGCGGCTCACATTCGGTGCTCTTTTTTTGTTTATTGTTCATTTCAAGCCGTAACATTTTTGGTGCGCTAACACCACTGGCTGAGGTGTGCATGATTAGAAATATATTACATGTTCTTACAAATGCACATGTGTCCAGTATATGTGTTGAGTTTGGGGGTTTGAATTGAATGATTTTCCACATGCTACATCTCCTCCAGCGCTGTGTGTTTGTATTCTCCTCTGACATATTGCTGATGTATCAGATATACTTATTTCACCAATTTATTCTTAGATTTAAAACCTTTCATGAGTCCAAAGCGGCTCTGGAGAGCTGAAAAAGGCTTTTTGAGGCTTCTCTCGTTTTCTGTGGATGTCCATGGCTGCATTATCTCGTATGCCATTGAATATGATGATAATTACTGTTGTTGTAGAAGTAAATGACTGAAATTGACTGGAAATATATGCACAATAGCAGCCTGATGTCTGATATAAATTCAGGATGTCAGAGGATCATATGAGTACACCAGTGGAATAAGGACATAAATGCCAAACATAAATGCCACGTTCAATGATTTAGAGGAGAGTTCGCTCTTTTGTTTGTCTGTAGTCTTAAAAGGCATTTTTCACTCAAAGGGCAGTTTCTTTCTTTCAGCTCTTTTATGTTGTTTTTTATTTAGTTATAACTAATAGATTGTTATATGAAGTTAAGGTAACACTTAGGGTCTCTTAACTAGTTGCTTATAAGCATACATATTACTAGAATATTAGCCATTTATTAGTAGTAATTAAGCACATATTAATGCCTTATTCTACATCCCTAATCCTACCCAATACCTAAACTTAACAACTACCTTACTAACTATTAATAAGCAGCAAATTAGGAATATATTGAGGGAAAAGTCGTAGTTAATAGTGAATAAGTGTTCCCTATTCTAAAGTGTTACCGTAGTTCACAAACCGTTATTGGAAGCCTTGTAGCATTTTTTTATGCTGCTTTTCAAATGCCTTTTATTCACAGATTTGATTGTTTTAGCCTTTTCCCAAAACTAAACTATCTACATTTTTTAATGTTGGATTTTCATATTTTATTACATTTTAAACTAAGCAATGGATACAATAAAGTTTCTTCATATGTTTTTGTACTTGTACAAAGAAAAGTGGAGGTAAATATCACCCATGGCTAATAATAATAATAATAATTATGTTTAATTTGTATAGTGCCTTTCCCAAGCTCAAGGACACTTCACAATGACAAAAACAATCAGTACATACATAGATGGACAGTAGACATTTGCCACGTCCAGGACACGCGATTGCAGTTGCAAACCATACTAGTAATACAGATAGTCAAATACAGCAAACGATCAGATACAGCATTAAACCATAACAGTTTAAAATGAAACAGATAATGACCGATAATATCGGTTGAACAGATACATTTTGAGTTTGGACTTAAATTTGTGTAGTGTGGTTATTGACTGGAGACACAGGGGCAATGAGTTCCAAAATGTAGGAGCCATAACAGAGAAAGATCTCCCTCCCATGGATGAAAGCCGAGATCTTGGAACACGAAGAAGGTCCCGTCCAGATGATCGAAGTAGACAAGGAGGAGTATATGGAGAAAGTAGGTCACAGAGATAAGTAGGTGCAAGACCATGAAGTGACTTTTCAGAAGAAATTCTGAAGAATTTGATAAATGATACGAGTGGACACGGGTAGCCAGTGGAGGTTAAAAAGAATAGGAGTGATGTGAGCAGACCGTTTGGTGTACGTTAACATTCTTGCAGCAGAGTTTTGAATATATTGCAAAGGGAGATGGAGTGTGCTGGTAATCCAGAAAAAAGAGCATTACAGTAGTCAAGGCGAGATGTGATAAATGCATGTACTAGTGATTCAGCATCTTTTGGGCTCATGAAGGAATGGAGTTTGGCAATATGTCAAAGTTGAAAAAATGCAGCTTTGGAGAGTTTGCTAATATAAGCATCTAGATTTAGTGAAGAGTCAAGAATGATACCTAAGTTTTTGACGGTGGCAGTTGGAAAAATTGAAGTAGCTTCAATGTCAGTTTTAAGGGGGTTAGTTATGTTTTTTGTTACATAATAAATATATATAATTATTATTATATTTTAAATGTTTATGATGCTTCAGGGAAGAATAGCAAAAATAATAAGCTAAGTTAATAAGCAGGAACTAGTAAAACAGACACATAACTCTGTGTGCTTTTGTTTTGTGAACTTGTTTTGTGTTCACTGCTGTGTGTGTGCACGTTGGATGGGTTAAATGCAGAGCACAAATTCTGAGTATGGGTCACCATACTTGGCCGTATGTCACGTCACTTTCACTTTCAGTTATTCCTATTTCCTGTTTCCCGTCATTATTCTCTGATTGTCTGCATCTGTGTCTTGTTATCTAATAAGTTCTGGTCTGGTTAAGCGTTTGCGTTTCTAGTGCTGATTGTCAGCTCTTGTCTGTTTATTGTTGTATTGGTGATGAGCTGTTCTGCATCGCCATCATAATCGGCTCTGAGTTTCTGATGTTACCAAAGACCTGACAGTCAACGCTGGCTACACAAGAGTTTAAACAAAGGGCTAATTTTATTTTTTATTTTCATTTTTTTTATTTTACCTTTATTTTACCAGGAAAGTCCCATTGAGATACAAAATCTCTTCTTCCAGGGAGTCCTGGCCAAAAATGGCAGCACAAAAAGTTTCACAATAAAACAATTTCAAAAACATAAAACAAACAAAATCATTTGCCCTATATCCAGATGATTACAAATATGAAATTTACTTATAGCAAGTACATGTTTCCTTCAGAGTAGACCATAAAAGGTTTTTTAAAATATTTACAGAAGGAAGTGATTCCAGCATAATAATACTCTGCAGCTCGTTCCATAACGAAGGAGCAAAATAAGAGAAGGCAGTTTTGCCTAACTCAGAATGTACTCTTGGAACATTTAAAAGAAGTTTAGCAGAGGATCTAGTACTGTAGTTACAAGTGTAAAAAGATAAAAGACTGCAAATATAAGTAGGCAATTTTCCCAACAATGCCTTAACAATAAACAGCAACATGTGCACTTTCCTTCTTTGAAACAAAAAGAACCATCCCACCAGTTCATACAATATACAATGATGGGTGCGTGAAGAGGCACTCGTCACAAAATGTAAAGCAGCATGATATACATAGTCCAATTTTTTAAGTGAAGATAAACTTGCATGCATATAGATCACATCACCATAATCTAATACTGAAAGGAAACAACTCTGTATAATTCTCTTTCTTGCTTTAAAAGGAAAACATTTCTTTAAACGAAAAAGAAAACCCAACTTTAATCTAAGCTTTTTTAAAAGTTTTTCGATATGTATCTGAAATCCTAGTTTGTCATCCAACCATATACCCAAGTATTTATAACAATTTACTCTTTCAATAGATTCTCCTAGTAAAGTTAAAATAGGACGAACTGTTTCAGTGCGACGAGTGAAAAGCATGTATTTTGTTTTCTTTGAGTTTAAAACCAGTTTTAAGTTGGATAATGATAATTGCAATAACTGAAAAGATTCTTGCAAGAGCTCAATGGCTTGATTCACCGAATGTGCTACTGTATATATAATTGTGTCATCAGCATATAAATGAATTCTAGCTGAGGTTATCCCACAACCAATGTCATTAATATAAATAGAAAATAAAACTGGGGCTAAAATCGAACCCTGTGGAACACCTTTTATTATTTTTAATTCATTTGAAATAAAGTTTTCGACTGAGACACATTGAGATCTTTCTGTTAGATAATTATTGAACTAATTTAGAGTCATTTCACTAAAACCTATACAACTTAATCTCTGTAATAAAAGTTTATGATCTACAGAGTCAAATGCTTTAGAAAGATCTACAAATAATGCTGCACAATGTTGTTTACTATCTAGATATTTAACAATATCATTTGTAACCAGCATAGCTGCTGTAATAGTACTATGACCTGATCTAAAGCCTGACTGAAATTCATTTAATATTTTATTTTCGGTTAGAAACGATTTCATTTGATCATTGACAAAAGATTCAAATACTTTTGCCAACACCGATAACCTACTAATTGGCCGATAATTATCCAAAACTGATGGATCACCAACTTTTAACAAAGGTAAGACTGATGCGGATTTCCATGCACGAGGAATAACATTTGAGGTTAAACTCAAGTTAAAAATAGATGTAATGGGCTCTGTTATAAGATGTGCAGAAATTTAAAAAAAATAAGGTTCTATTTTATCCGGCCCTGCTGATTTTTTTATATCCAAATTAGATAGAACTTTATGAACTTGAGTAGCTAAAATAGGAATAAAATTAAACTGCTGGCTCTGAGTAATATAACATGAAGTGGCTTCCACATTTTCTTGTTTCCTTAAATTACTACAATTGTGGGTCTCTCCCCCCGAAATAAAATGTTTATTAGATCTAATTAGATAAGACACAGGTGCAAACAATCAGAGACTAACAAGAGGAAATCAGGAACAGGATTACAAACTAAAAGTCCACAAAACAAAAGCATACAGACACAGAACCATTACATTCATTCATTCATTCATTCATTCTATCCAAAAGAGACTTACAAATAAGGAATACAACAAGTGATTCAACATAAAGAGGCAAATAAACAGAAGTGTTGCTTGTAATATATTACTTCCATATAATAACATATTAATAAATAATTAAATGCAAGAAAGAAAGAGAAAGAAGAACAGAATAACCATAAGTTGATGATTGGATACAGCAGTGTTATTTTAGTAATACTGAGGTACTCTTATAGTTATTATTAATATTTTAAATTAGTTTTTATATTTTCTTCATATTTTGTTACAATTTTATATTGTTTTTATTTTAATCTTTAAGTTTTAGTTTTTTAGTAATTTTTGTTATTATTATTATTATTATTATTTGAAAAATGCCTATATAATTTTTATACATTTTAATTTCAGTTTTATTTTTATTTTAATACATTAATACTAAATGAACAAACTAAATTTAATTTTGCCATGGCAACTAGCAGAAATAATAATAAAAACAATTATAACAATAATAATAATATATTTATTTATTTATACTTTTTTTGTTTTTTACTTAACGTCTTAGTAACAAAAAAGTTGTAGTATTGGAGTTTGAATGGCGTTTAATTTGACTAAATAATTGGAGAAGTCTACATCACCAAAGAGAAGCCTGTTGTTTCACTGGAAGATCGAGAAAATGGATAAAGTGAAATTCAATTTCATACTTTCGACTTTAAAGAAGCACCCAGTAATAACAGTTCTGTCATTTACTCATGCTCATTTTAACAAAGCTGTTTCACTGCTTTCCCATCAATTTAAAGTCATAAGATGTGACCCGTGTGAGTTTCTGAGTTATAGTTTTAATCATATATTCACAACTGAACAATAGCTTGTGCTGAACACATCTCATGACGGTGTGTATTGAATGTGTTTGTAATCGGTGCATCTTAATAAGCACATCCACCGTGTTAGTTTATAATTGCATCACACTCTGACAGTGTTAATTGTCAAGTGTTTTCTGCTGCACACACCCACAACACTCCTCTTCTGCCCCACGCTCACTGGCATCGGACTGCTGGTGTAATTTTGCAAGTCCTTGCAACTTTTACTTTTAGTCTGTGCCTTGCTTTGACCCCATCTGGCACGGGCCTGACCTTGTGCAGCTGACAGAGGTTGTCCATCTCGCTGAACAGGTGCATATGTTTGTGCCAGAGTCCACCTGTTCTTCCAGCACAGCCGTCTGAGAGCTGCGGCTCAGGGTTGTGCTGCAGAGGGCATATCGGGGTTCAGGAGGCAATGCAGCGCTTTTGATTGATGGATGCAGCAGTGCGGGTCATGCTGACCTCTTGTTAGGTCATTTTCACATGGGATGTTGATCTGGTAACTAGTCAGTGTGAGTGTTTAAGGTCTCTCTTGGTACTCAGAGCATGTGACTTAAAATGAAATCTTGTCGTCAATCACTCACCCTCAAGCTTTAATCCTGTCGATTCACTGTAATACACAGTTTATTCCTGACTTTCAGTGTTTATTACAGGCTTTCAGTCTGTGTGTTTCTTGGCAGCACTTAAAGCCTGAGGCTTTGGCTGTAGTGGGATTATTTTTGTTGGTGAACGAGAAAAAAAAATAGCTGGTTAAATTTGGTCTTAAACATAAGTTATTAAATATGTATTCAACTACGTTCACTAAACTTGCAATCAATTCTGTACAAGTTGTATAAAGACCTGTTCACAGCGAGAATGAGAGCTGTTATAATAACAATAAAGATATAGTATTCAAAATTGTTCTACGTTTAGAAGAAAAGTAGAATACACACCACAACTGTACTGATAATATCACAGAGGTACGATATTGTTGGAATCACTTTCAAAATTATAATTTTTTTTTTCCAGCTGATGAACTATAAAAGCATTGGGAGCCAATCAGAATCCACCCAGCTTTAAAGAGAACAAGCATTTAAAGCGGCAGACAACTTTTAATAAAGTGTGGGCTAATAATAAACATAATTTCATTGTTATATATAAATATATACACTTTACATTGAGATTCTCTTTGTAAAGGTGTTCATAAATTACTAATAACTCATTTACAAATGCATTATAAATAATTGACAAGCAGTGATTTTAATAATTTGATAATTTTATCTTGATAAATTATATCATTTTTAATCCTTGCTGTAGATAGGCATCTTGAACTTCTGGAGAGAATCATGGGTAAGATACTGGTAAGCAACATAAGAAAATGTTATGAGATATAAATGAGAAAATCATAAATACAACACCCCTCAGTCTCGCTATAATAAGCCCCTTTTCCACTGCAGGAACTTTACCCAGGAACTACGGACTTTGGGCCGGTATTCGCTGTGTTTCCACCCAACCGGTCTCGTCCCAACTCGTCACATATTGACGCTTGGTTTTGGCGTCGCTTTTTGACGCTCAAGGTACCCCTTTAGTGTCACTTTTCGACGTGAAGGGAAGGTACCCCTTTAGCATGAATTTTCGGCGTCGATATGCTAACGCGATATTGGGAATTTATCGTCATAATAAGGTTGGCATTATTGCATATATGTAGAGGTGTGATTTTTCAATGTAAACAGTCAAAATAGTTTTATTTATATGACTTACCCAACCCCTGCCCCTAAACCTAACATCTGTGAACAAAACGCAAGATATAGGAGGCAGATGCAATACTGTCATAATTTATTTAAAAATGATTAATATACGCTAAGTGTTTCCTATTTAAAAAAATGGAGGACCCTTCACGTCGAAAAGTGACGCTAAAGGGGTACCTTGAGCATCAAAAAGCGACACCAAAACCAAGCGTCAATATGTGACGAGTTGGGATGAGACTATGTTATTCCACCGCAGGAACCAGGATATAAATAAAGTTCCGGGTACAAATTTGCCCCTCAGAAAGTCCCTACTCATGAGGTAGTACTTTTTCAAAGGTCCGGAACTTTCGGGGGCGGGACTTGGGTGCTGAGCATGCTGATTGGTTGAGTTCATGCAGCACTGTATTTCATCCACCATTTCCGCGTAATTTTGTAAAATATTACTGTTGTTGTGTCATGAAATGTAGTTTTAAAAGTATTTCAGGCAAGAATGCAGTTGTTTAAAACTAAAATCTGTGGTTTATTTATAAAGACAGCGCCTATTTGAAAATGTGCTTCGCCGATTTCGGAGACGTGAGCTCCACGCGATCACCGGGCGCTCAATGCTCATGTATCCCACTGAGAAGAGCATAACCTCAGCTAGTCCTTCTGACATTTTGCCGAGTAGCTTTGCAGAATTAATGCACTTGCGTCGACCCGTCTGAGGGAGTTCACACTCCTGAGTCGAACTGGCGAAGTCAGAACTACCGAGGATGCAAGTCTGAAATTTGCGTACTTGGTATTGAGAAATGCGCGCAGACCTACATCACCAGCCTATTTGCCTATTCTTCTCAGTACTTTAGACTGCGATGGAAAGGCAGACATCAACAGGTCTGGGGGAAAAAAGTTCCTGGGACAAATTGTTCCAGGTAATTTCGGTGGAAAAGTGGCTATAGTCTATTTTTGATGCATCATGAAATAAACCAGGAATCTAGTTTTGAGTTAAGTATGAATAAATATATTTATTAAGTATTTATAACGTCGTCATTTTTACATGGATGTTGGCGTTTAAGGCCTCTGTTTGCTTTCAGGGCACATGATTTGAAAATTAAATCATGTCATCATTCACTTGCCCTCATGCTGTTCTTGATCTTTCCTGCACAAACACCCTCAACTCATCTGAGTTATACCTGCGCACACACACACACACACACACACACACATACACTGAGAGTCATCACTGCCTTTGTCAATACCTACAGCTCAGACAACACACACACACATACATCAAAAGTCTGCATCTTTTTCATTTCCTGTTCTCTTCTTTCTCCTTAATGGCTTGCATGTTTCTACTTTGCTCCATTTCTTTTTTTTTATCACTCCATTTAATTTCACATTTACTTCACTCGGCTCATTTGAAGTTTGTCCTCTCCTCTCTTCTACTTTGTCTTTTTGTACACACACACACACTCGCACACACACTTACAGAACATGACATGCCATTAGTCGGCGAGTGCATCTAAGAGTGTGTCTGTGTATGTCTGGTCACGCTGCTGTACGTATTGTTGGAGGAAGTCACATTATTGACTGCCGTGTTCTTTAATGCAGAGAAATATGTGCCGCTGAATGTCAAATAAATGGATGTCACAAAAGGGACCAGTTTCGTTCTATTTAGCCACAAAAAACAGACAAAAATTCCTAGATTTACCTTAATGAACATAAAATAACAGATATGAATATACAAATACATCAAATTCTGTAAGTAATAAATATAAAAAATTCAATTATAAGTATAGCCACGTGCGTACATGTTAAAGTGTTTTGGGTAGTAAAACTAGTCCATATCTCTTAGTCTGTCAGAAAGAACACATTTCTGAAATGATCGTTAATGACAGTAAAACACCAACAACTTGTTTTCCTTTTGACGCAAATTATGATTACGGGGCAGATTAATGATTAATTGATGAAGATTAATTGATTTCCATGCTTCTCCTTGCACAATAGTATGTTGTGATCTAAAACACTTTTACCGTAGTGTAGGACTTGAACACTAATACATTTTGACATTTGCTTCATATAAACAGCTCCATATATGGATTTTTTGATGAAGTAAACTTGCTCTGTAGTGCACCCGGTACAGCACTGAACTTGCGATGAGGAGGCTTGGGTAAGAGTCCTGTGAAACACAAGTTCCTATAAAACCTCAAAGCAAGCTAAAATGGCATGATTATTTCAGCGAATGTGTTTTTTTTATCTCATATATGATCTGTATCATCAGTTAGGTTCTGTTTCTAATACACACTTTAGAGCCACTCACTAGACATTTTGCTTTGAAAGTGACACAAACCGTTCAAGATGAAATATAATACCAGAATTTGCAGAGTTTTCCAATGAGCCTTGTTTAAAATGTACCCAATGATCGTTTATAAGCAGCTTATTTTATTTTACTTCCAAAATAAAAAAAGGTGAATCTTCATCTTGTTAACATCTTGCACTCTATTTAATACAGCGATTTCTTTATTTTAAGCCTACTGCTATTATCTCAAGCAAAAATAACACAGGAACAGGAAACCACACTAATCATTACAGAAATAAAGCACCTGAAACATGGTGTGACTTCTTCAAATGAATGGGAGATTTGTTATGTGTGTTAGAGAGCGAGAGACCAGAAAATCTCAGTATGTTTGTGGTGTTTATTTGAGGTTATTTAAGTGCAGTATGGTTTAAAAAGCTTGATTTATGACTTAACAAAAAGCTTAACAAATTAAACGATGATAATTTACTTTGGCACACCATATGATGATGATAATATCAACATAATTAGACATCATATTAGGTAAATAAATACAAAACAGCAGATGGGTATTGCACTTAGTGCAAATAGTGGTAAACGCTATTGACAATAAGTAAATAGTGCAAATAGTGGCAGAAACCATTTGCACCTCGGTATATTGTAGTAAATTATAAAACTGCTGTATGCAGTATTAACATTTAATAAATCTTTATTAAAATCATAAATGGATGCTGCCTTACTGGGGCCATACTTGTCCCTGTGCCCAAAGCTCACCCCACAACTTCTAACCATACTGAGATAAATAAAGGCCTTATCAAATAAATGCCACTTTCATCTGATTTTAAATGGGAATAGGGTGAATAATAGGATTGAAAAAAGCCTGTTTCAAACTTGTGAAAACTAAATGCATGGTGTTCTTACTCTCCACGCCACTGCTCCTGTTACCAGACATGTTTCCTTTGCAATTTTGTCAATGGTGGAGTTAGAGTAAATAGCCTTTTCCAACAAGGTGGACTATACTTGCACTTGGTGTAAACAGACACTTCCAAAAAAGCTAATAACTTTTGGTTGTCATGTGCAGAAATAGTTCAACCAAGATGTATAAATTGAACTGAGACTGCTGATAAATATAGATACATACTATGATCCATCTGTTCACTCTTTTTGCATCCCCTTTGCTGCTTTGCTAATATTTACTGTTCTGTATTACTGATCCTGTTCTGTTTACTTGCTCCTCCTTTCCACGAGGAAGCTGTGGATTCTTCACTCTGAAGACTTTATTTTGTCTGTCTCATGCTGGAAAAAAGATTGAGCTGAGATATGAGATGTAATGCAGGATAATGAAGCAGTATATTATTTGGAGTGTGAATTTCTGTGCCCAAGACCAATCGTGAATTTAATTCACAAAGCTTAGTCATATTTGGTCAATTGTATCGTTTGGTAGAAATTGTGGTTAATTCCATTTGGGATAATTTGGGAAATTTTTGGCAAATAGCCTATGCTTTCATCTAATAATAACAATAGCGTAATTCAACCCTGATTAGTACCTCTGAATGGTTTACATGCATATTTGCAGTTAAATAGATCTAAGATCTAATATAAGATATATATATATATATATATATATATATATATATATATATATATTAGTGCTGTCAATTGATTTAAAACTAGCTAATTAATCACATTTTTTTTTCCAGAAATGTATCACGATTAATGAAAATTTTTAAATATACTTTTATATTGCAATCATTTCACATTCAATTTATAAATTAAAAATACAATTTCTTTATTTGTACATATTTTCTTACTTATGCTTATTTGTCAGTATTTGTAGTGCTGCTAAAATGGTTATGCATGTAATTAATTTTTAATTAAATAATTTTCTATTTTATTTAAGTGCGAGCAGATTCAAATATTTTATGCAACATGACATTTTCAGCTAAAATGTCTGGCTATTAAAACTGACTCATGAGGCACAACTAATGCATTTGATCAACATCACATTATAGGACAGCTACTTTTTATATTTGCATGTCAGAACATTTCATTTCATTCATTTACACACTGTTTTATTTTGAAAGAGTCAGTTCAATGTTCCTTGGGAATGCAGACGTCCTCAAACAAATCCCCTAAATCATCAAGCATTTATGTTATTGTCAATTTACAAACTACATCCATTTATAATCTCAGGGATGAAAGGGGTTTCAAAATATAAACACATTTAGCAAAATGGATCCATTAAAGTATGCAAATACTCTACTAAACGCTTGCTGCGGAGAATCTCTCGGGATGTTTGCTTTATTTTAGAATGTCACTAATTCTAGTCGCACAGTTAAAACACTCTTTATTTTAATGTCATGCTCTTAGAGGACTGATAATAAGAAAAATAATTGTAAGCACCATCACAACTGCTAAATTGTTCACAAGTTTCGAAGTTAGAGACACAATTTGTTAAATTGCTTTTGGGGATTGTGCGTAACAGTAGTTGAAGAATGAATTAGCAAGTTGTGTTTTCCAAGTCGAGGAGGAATCATAGTTTATCAAAATAGATTGCACATTAAAAACACATTAATTTCTGTTTGTACGACAACTTTCTGAAGAGATGGATTTTGGTTGATGAGCCATTTTATGAAATGTTATTATGGGCTTCTTTAATGAAGGAATTGAGTTTCTCGACTATGTGAATCACATATGCTTCATTTACACTTGGTATGAAGATCCATCTTGTAAACATGGGATCGGTTTACTGAAATGGCATCAGAAACTGCATTTAAAAATGCATTTATTGTGTAAATGCTAATGCATCCTAGAGAGCAGCAAAGTACCACACATTCTTCTTGGTATGCGTGACATGAAAGTCATGAAATCAGAGACTCAACGAAATCTAATCGCAAGTGGTCACTTGAGGTGCTTTTGAGACACATGTTAATGGCAGGTGTGAATGCCAATCTGTCTTGACTGATCGGATCACTAAAGCAGATGTTAATGGCAGCATGAATGGGGCAGCAGAGGAAGGACTGCAGCATGTTTGGCTTTCACATTCTAATTTGTGTGTCCTTCATTCCAAACTTGAGAAAGGTAACCCTGGCAACCCTGCAAGGTCTGGAGCGGTCTGATGGAGGAAAAAAATATAAATCTTGTGTGCATTCAGTGATCCTCTGGAGAGAAGAATTAGATATATTTAATTAATCTTAATTAACCTCTAAAGAAGAGCTACTCTAGTTTTGATCCCATGAGGAAACTCGCAGTTGAGAGAACATGAGTACACCTAAGGAGACTGTATGTACTGTAGAATGATTTTTTTAGTTCTGCATTTGACTCAGTACATTGTAAGACGGTTCTTCCCAAGTGTTTTTCCCTCATGACCCAAATGGCAGCCCAACACAATGCAAAACATATTTGTTGTACAAAGTAAACAAACATTTTTTCTTAAAATCAAGCACTGCAAAATTCCACACATATGCAAAAGTATTAACATATTAACAACATGTAAAAGCACCACAGCTTCGCTAGTTTTAATTGCCAAAAACATAAGTTTGGTTTTGTCACACATTTTACAAATAGCCTTGTTACTGCATAAAGAAAAAAATAAATAAATAAATAAATATATAAAAAAATACGTGTGTATATATATATATATATTCATTAACTTGTATTTGGACCATTTATACAGAATGTAGAGAGGGTAAGCAGGTAAATAATAAAAAACATTTTTACAAATATTGCTGATTATATCATAAATTAATCATAAAATGTTGATGAAACAAAGTAAATAAATACAAATTTTATATAAAAAATAAGCAAAGAGCGTTAGTGTTTGCAGCAGTGTACCAAACTTTTTCCTTGATTTTTATCTATTCATTTTGATTATTCTTTTGATTTTGTTTTTTTTTTACGTGCATGTTAGTATTTCATTTTATTTTATTTTATTTTAAACCACATATTAATTAATTAAAAAAAATATATAAAACAAATAAATCAGGTTATATAATATTTTAGTTTGACCTTGGTTGGCCGATCAATATATGAAGTAAAAAAAAAAAAAAAAAAATTCTAACAGACAATATCCATCATTGCATTGTTCAGTTTGGCTTTATACACCCCATCACAGATTTAATGACAGTATGGTTAAAGGATTTGGATTTTTGTCACCGTAAATAACCGAACAGAAGGGGATTACGCAGAAGTGAAGTGACAGCGCTATTCAGCTGCACGTTGAATGTGGCCTTTATGACTTTGAGCTTTGCCAGGACTGAGAGATATCTGATCCCTCTACGGTCCAACCATCTTCTCATTTCCGTTTGTAGAGCTTATGCTAACCGATTTCATTGGATAAATTCAAGTGAAGTAATTCAGTGCACACTCTCCGGTGCACTTCTTAGGGCACTCAACACGGGACCCTAAAGAAAGTCTTAATGCTCTAGCGCAAGACTACTTTTGAGTGTGGCGGACTCATAAATCTGAAAGCAGCCACATAGAGACACTTTGAGAGGTTCTTTGATGGAGTCGGTGAATAGACCAAGCAGCTGACACCTTTCTAACCGCAGTTAAAAGCGTCAACTCAACCTCTTCCACCTCCTTTCACAAGAAAGAGAAATACATTCTCCCCTAAAGGCGATATGAAAATTTCATATTCCCAGCTCCCGTCCTTGCGGAAAAAGAAGCGCGCAGGTGCTGGAGTGATAATGAGTCTGATTAGCATCGTATGTTCTCTATTCACGATGCCTATATGTGCATAAAAGTGTAGAGCCAAAAAAAGGCTTGTATAGCTCACGTCGTAGCTCTAATTTATATCTCACTGTGCGGGAGAGAAAAAAATGAACACACTAAATGAAAAATGGGATATAACGACAGCTGCATTTCCTTCCTTTCCTCTTTTCTTTCTTTCTTGGCTAATGTTTTCCTCCTCCCGGCAGATCGGAGGGTAATGGATGTGAAGCCGAGAGGACGACGCCCCATCTTTCCTATTGCTTTCTAAAAACGCTTTCCCTCAGGAGTTCAGCTTGTCTGCTGAGGTGTACGCTCAGGGAATAAGTGTGTGTGTGTTGTACCGAACAAGTGTTAAAGGGCTATTAAAGAACTGAAGGGCTGTTAAAACAGAATCACATTTAAAAAGCCACCTGTAACTAGTCAAGTCCATTCAGCGAAGAAATCAAAAGGGAAGAAACACAGTAATTGCTACTTTTACAGCATTGTGGAGTGTTTTAGTGGCATTTGCTAAGGCAAGCACAATCACTGCCGTTCTTATAAGGTTGAGGATATGAACAAAACTCTAACTCTTGCTTGGATTTTGACTATAACTGATTTTCCTGACTATTCTGAACAGAACTAAATTTGCTTTGTATTATGTGCCATTAAAGGTTGGATCGATCTGAATATGGCATTACGGTGAAAGACTGGAATAACAGCTCATTCAAATATAACACAGCAGTCTCTCTGAACATTTTTACAGGAAATACAAGAAATTACTGTAAAATGTGTTCCTTTATATCCATCTGTCTAAAAGTGATACGTTCTGATATGTTTGAGTGTAGTAGCTATTTCTATAACCATTTCTATTTATCCAATAAATGTAATTTGAATAATAATACACTTTAGGGCTGTTACCAATCAAATGAAATCAACTAAATCTATCTTTGAACCCCAGAAGTGGCATTTAGATATATTTACACAGACTTTTTGCTGCAGCTCAGATATGCCATGAATGCATTTACACTGCATTTACAAATGCATAAATAATGATATGAGATTATTGTTAAATATAAAATATTTTGTTGCTTTGTCGCAGAAAAAAAAAAAAAAAATCCAAGAATTACGTTACATCCCAGCAGGCACACAATGTCATAAGACATTGATATTTGATTCAATTTCGGTTGCGATGTCGGGTGACCAAAATTCAATGTCAATTTTGCGAACTGTGTTTATAAATGGATTTTGAATCTGACTCGTTCAAAAACACTGAATCATTTGGGAATGAAACACCCCTGTGTTGATCGGCAGTGCCTTATCGACCCGAAGGGCCTGCAAATCCAGTGACTTGTTCTTCCTCAAAAGTGATAAACTTAGTACCTTCTTACTTAGAAACATAAAGAACAGCCAATCAGCGTAAATCAGAGATTATTATGGCAGTTTCTGAGAGTGATTCTGAGAGTCTATTGGTGGATTTTAAAACCAATAAATTCTAATAGAATATGTCCCAAAACACGCGACAGAAAACCATTTGTTTAGTGGTTAAAAGTTGATGGTTTGTAATGGTATTTGTAGTGGAAACCATTCAAATTTTCTGTGATGGTTTTATTTTATTTTTTTCAGTAGGGACATAAGCCTATATCAGTTATACAATGGTATAACCCTTCACTCGTACCCCCTCAAAAATAACGACTGCATGATGCCCCTGAGACTACAATACAAAATTATATGTCAAATAAATGAAACATGATGAAACATTCATTTTAGTTGAAATTGCTATAGATTGCTTCTAGAGATTGCATTGATGCATTACATGGTGGAAAATGACTGAAGGAATAATACTTAAAGTAGGTTAAGATTAATTTTAAAATTGTGCCCCTTAAAAGCACAAGTCCCCCCCCCCACCCCCCGCGCTGACAGGCGGTCAGGCAGTGATATGGAGCTCGATTCCAGAACTCGTCGTGGAGCTCCGTCGTCAATTTTAATCTAGAGTCTGTGAATAATTGATGTAGGGTTGGAACATAAGGTGAGGTGATGCTGAAATGCTCTGTATTGATGATCTTGTTCCACTCTCATACTGAGATTCAAAGCATTTTTATTCATTTTAATGGCGGCTTTGCTCTAAGTCCTCATTCCTTTCTGACATTACATATTTTTGCTTTAAGTCGTCATTTTATTTTATGTGTACTGCAGCACTTTAAATAAGACAATTGGTCAACATTTAGTAGTTGATTTAAATTTAAATATGATATTAAGATAATACCATAAAAAGCACACTTAAGTACACTGTTATGTACTTATTCCAGAAATACTAAAATAATTCAATTTAATGCCTTCAGACACTTAACTGCGTGTACATTGAAATTAACTTAAATGTTATGGTTTAAGTGTACTGCCGAATGCACTTTAAATGTAAAGTCGTAAAGAACACATTGCAGTTAAAATAATAATCAGTATGTTAGTATGCTAGTCAACACATTAAACTAAGTGTACTTCTTTAAATCATAACAAGCGATTTATTAAAACAATGACTTAAAATGCAATTTGGAACTTTTAATTTGACGTTATTACAATGTGCACTTTTAAGTGTACTTAAGTGTGTTAAGAAATAAAGTGATCTTAAGTGGCATTTTATTTCAGCATTTTTTTAATTCAGACATTTTTAGGATTTGAATTACATTACAGATTCATATTGAATACAGTTAAACACACTTCTGTTACACAAGCACGTTGCAATGCTATTTATTAATACGATTATTGATTTATATAATTTTAATTCAAAGTAATGCTTCAGTGTATCATTACCATGCTGCTGGTTGTGACTAGATAACCTATCAAGTTCCACAGGATTTTGAGCGAGTTCTTAACATGATTTGCATCGTATTCACTTGTGAATGTTTGTTAAATCATTAACAGGTGGACTAGATCTTTGTGTCTCACTCGTTTCTCTCTTCTCAAAGATGAAAGTGTAGCTAGTCTTCTTCGTGTCTCTGCGTCAGTATTATTATCAGTATGTGGGTCAGTTTTTCCAGCCGCTGTGTTGCTGTAAACACGAGCACAAAATTGGTGATCCATCATAAACGTGTAATTCCCATCTCAGTGTCATCATAACTCCAGCTCTGGCTTCAGACTGACAGCAGACAGAATCTCAGTGTTCCAGCAGTGGAGGCACACGGTCCCTGATAAACACCTGGACTCCCCGCCGGACTGAACTTACCTCAGACAGCAGGAGCACACATATGCTTTACACCTCTGACTGTGAGGAGGCCGAGCTTCCGCTCACTGTCAGATGATGGATTACACTCGCATTGTTGGGATGTTTGGAGATGATTGAGGAGAGTAGACCTGGACTTTTTATTTTTTTTACTGTCTTGTGTTTCTGACACTTACTCAGAAGGACTGCTGCTTTCAATTTAAAGTCAGCATAAAAAATGAATACATGTTCCTGGTCTTAATATGAAGTAATGAGTGCTCCGTCATGACCTGAACTAGATAACAGACCATAGATAGAGCCACTCCTGGGTAGTAACAGATTGCTTGTAATCATGTCTTCCGAATTATGTAATTAGATTCCAAAAAATAAGCACTTGTAGTTAGATTACATTACATTTTAAAGTGTTCTTAATCAGATTACTGTTACTTTTTGGATTGCATGGAACTTTTATGGATTACATGATTACATATGATTCACACAATGACAGTTAATTATTCATAATTTATTAATTCCCCTTAACTGTTCTAATTTCCTTTCTTAAAAATACTCTATTGTTTGTCATAGTGTTTAGGTTTGACCTATATTTACAGTATAGAATAGCCATATAAATGACATGTAAATTAATTTGTGATCCATATGCTTCTAAATTTGTGGTCAAAAGCAATTCTCAGTCAATTAGACCATTATTTATTTAAACCGTTAGTGGATAATTAATTGGAGGAGCATGGGTGCACCATCTGCAGAGCGCATAAACTTGTTTGATTTGAAGTGAAAGTGAAATAGGAAAAATAGCACTCATACGAGAGCCATTGCACGCTATTTTATTTATAAGATATTTTTGGTAGGCTGGGATTTTTGACCGGGAACACCACAAGTGTTATAGGGATTTGAACACAACCTGAGGGTTAATTAATCATTTGTGAGTTTAAATACAAATGTTGCCTTGGCATCTAACTGAAACGAACAAGTTTAATTTGAAGCAATACAAATACTAAAACTATAACCAAAATAAAAATAAATTGAAGCTCAATAGAAATATTTATAAAAAGTGAGTATACAACTATAGGCTAAAATTAAAATGAAAACTTAAATATAAAAAAGCTCATTCAAAATACTAATACAAATAATTCTAAAATAACACTATAGATTAGGATTAGGGAAAGGGAAGTGGTGTGTGGCCAAGTATTGTGACCCATACTCGGAATTTGACCCATCCAAGTGTACATACAGTAGTGAACACACACCCGGAGCAGTGGGCAGCCAATGCTGCGGCGCCCGGGGAGCAGTTGGGGGTTCGGTGCCTTGCTCAAGGGCACCTCAGTCGTGGTATTGAGGGTGGAGAGAGCGCTGGACATTCACTCCCCCCACCTACAATTCCTGCCGGCCGGAGACTCGAACCCGCAACCTTTGGATTACGAGTCCGACTCTCTAACCATTAGGCCACGACTGCCCCCTTGATAGAGCATGTTTGGGATGAAATGTCAGTTGCTATGGTGCAGATGGACTAAACAAGCTACGATCAGCATTTGTGTTGCTGCGACTTTGCTGAAATAGTTGCAAGCATATCAGTTTGAGTCAGCCAGCGCTACTCGTACATTACTAGCTGATGGACATGTCAAGCGTGGGAGCCATAAAGAAAATTAGTTCCCTTCCAGCCCTGAGATAAATTGTTCAGCGGGATAAGAAGAGACATTTGTAACCGTTTGGCTGTAAGTAATTGTCATGAGTTGATAGCCCGTGTCCTATACTTAACCATCAATAACACTCTCTGCCTCCAGAGAATCATTTCTCTAACAGAAACAATACCAAACAACAAATATTTACTCTCTTTATGGCTCACACGACATAGCAATGTTTCTCACTGAAGCAGGGTGAGTCACTGAGAGAATCAACAAGTGTGGCTCTGTTCCAAACCTTAGTGAGTTGCCCTGCTGTCTATTCTCATTACAATAGGACATCATAAGCGACTAATTTGAAACACTCAATAGCCAGCACTCCACGTGTTAGATACATTGTCGTGAATAGAGGTAGGTGTTGGCATGCTGCGAAGCTATTGCATATGCATGTTGCTTATTGCATTCAACACTTTTTGGCGTATTTATAATCCATATTTCTCTCACTTTATTTGGATGTGGGTTTTTTTCATTGTATTTTATTGGATTGTATTTTATGCAAAGGATTTATACAATTCTGCCTTAGAATTTGTGTAAAAGCCATTTTAGAAAGTAACACAATTATGCTGCCTACTCTGTGGAACTGAATTCATGCCTGGATCGTGATGCCTTAAAATACCGTCCATGTAGGAAGCTCACTAGGTTTTGGAACAGAGCCCATGTCTCTGTCTCTCCTCAAGTCACGTTTTGTGTTTATTCCTTTCTTCCATTTTGCTGCAGGTGATGATCAGATTTATGACAGCGCTACAAATGGGAACTGCTGGACAGATATTAAACCTTCTAACAAACTATTGGCATCAAAGAAGGGCCATAAAGTGAAAAAAGAGAAGTGTGTGCGTGGTGAAGGTACAGACTGCACTCAGTGTGAGTCTCAGACATCAAAGGCAGCGCCGACACACGTATACCTGCATCTCCACACCAGCTTTCAGGATGCGCTGTTCTGCAAATTACTTTCCTTGCTTTCAAAGTAACGGCCACAGCATTCACACTGCGTTATTTATTTACGCCGCTTGGTTCTGTCTCACCACACCTCTCAGAGGGCTGTCTGGAGACACAAGATGTCTTCGGCGAGGGGAAGTCAGGCCTCGTCTTCATCGCGCTGATGAGACCCTGTGTCGGCTGGTTTTTATTTATGCGGTTTCTAATTAGCATACCACAAGGATCAAAACGCTAAAGAGAGATTTTTCTATCCTAATTTATCCTGTTTGACATTTCAGTGAGAATACTGCTCTGGGAAAACAGTTCAGGTTTTCATGTATCAGATCTGGAAATACTCTTCTTCAAGTGTTTCCTCAGGGAAACGGAGCACTTGTGCCATTAACAGCCCACACAGTCGTACAAACGCACGGAACGGCAGGCAATCAAACCTTTCTACAAGTGTTTAACATGTAGCGTAAGTACTGACCTCACAGGAAAATAGATCACAAATGAGATCTCAATAGTCTCTTCTAGACAGCGGTGATGTTTAAAAAAATAACACTGTAGACTACAGCTGGGACAACTCGGGCTCACTGGAGAAATAAGCCTGTTACAACGTTTCTGCAAAATTATATTATGTTGCTTTTTTCACATTTCACAACACGAAATGTCAAGTGATTGGCTCTAAAAGTGTGTTCAGTTTTATCCAAAACAATTCAACATCAACTTGCCTATGTTTTATGTTAGTTGTTGTACATTTCACAGCAGTTTGGAAATATACTGTCTGGTGAGTGGTGCTACAGGTTAATGCTGTTTCACGTTTGAAAATAATATACCACTTGCTGAAGCAACCATGACATTTTAGCTTCCTTCTACAAGTCTTTGAGCTCCTTCATCATGACTGTGCAAATGTAGTGCTGTACTGTTGGCGCTACCGAGCAAGTTTACTTCATCAGAAAAAGCCAGGTTGTATGATGCAAACGTAAAAATGGATTAGTTTACAAACCATGCACTAGGGCTGCAAGATTATGACAAAAATCATAATTGTCGATTATTCCCTTTAGATTGTAATTGCGATTATTAATAACAATTATATTGAACAGATTTATGCCATTGTTTGAAGCTGCATGCCATATTTTTATATAAAATATATAATTTAAAAAAAGGCTGAAAACACTCTTCCATTGAGTTTCAAATGTCAATTGTACATCGGTTTGGTTTCTTCTTTAAACAAAAAAAGGTAAAATTATGCATGGTATAATAATGTTATACTAAAATTAAAAGAAAAATAGTTTACTAAAGCTATATATTTAATTTACAATTAAACAGACAAAATTTCAAATTACAGTAACATTTTATAGTACAATTTATATTATCAGGGCTCCAGACTAATATTCGAGAGCAGTGGCACCAGCAGTAATCTCTGTCCACCGAGGGGAACGCTAGAGCCCTGCATTTCAGCACGGCCCCAACTTTTTTACACCTTCGGGCAAATTTTCACGAATAATAGTTCAGACGTGGGCCGGGCCTCGGGCCTGTTTTAGGCTTCTCCTTATTTTTATATTTTAGACGTCCATCAATTAGTGATGAAGAAAATTGCCGCCCTGGTGGAAACAACACGAGACCGTGCCGCGACTGTCAAGAGCGGCTCGACTGTGTTTAGTGTCCCGCAGCAGCAGCGAGCGGCGTCTGCGCAGCTGAAGAGTTCAAATGCACGCAATAGGCTGAAGCTTGCTGCAAAGCCCCAGCAAAAGTAATTACCATGAATGTGTCCGGGGGAAAATAGTAAGGAGATATTTGAATTATTTACTAATAAACTGGTGTCTGTTTTTTTTTTTGAGTTTTTGCAAAAAAAAAGTTTTTGAAAATAGTAGCAGGTTTTCAGATGGTCTAAAGTGATCATAGACCATTCTTGTACCAGTAGCAAACTAGCTTTGAGCAGTCATTTTAGCCTGTTGGTCAAGTTTTTTTGAGCCAGTGACCAGTGTGGAGCAGCTAAAGACCAACTTAGCATTTTCTCGACAAAGTTTGCATTTCAATATGAACTTGAACATTTCTCATCGAATGATCTGAGTTTAAAACTACTTTTACAAAGTAGTTTTAGTAGCTGTTTTAAAGAAATATAACACAAATTTCATGTGCAATGAATGTGCAACTTCTGAGCAATAACATTTCCTCTGGGAACACACACACACACATATACACACAGTTTTAAATAATTATAATTTCATTAAACACATTACTGAGCGCTTGCAGAAGCAAAGGATCATAGGCAAAGCCCACACTAATGAGCAACATCAGTGGAATGTGTCAACACAATGCAGTTAAAAGAGCTGAGCAACGTGAACACCCACAAACACTCTTCTTTAAGACATGCCACAGCAGCTGAGATAGTACGTGTGTGTGCTACAAACGCCTAAATAGAACAGAATGACATCTTGAGACACTGAACTTCTTTTAACCTCACGTCAACTTAAGAGCGCAGGGTTCTTGGCAACTGTGAAGTGTAAAAAAAAAACTTTTAAATGAATTTTAATTAATATTATCTGGCATAATTAAAATCTTCCATAATTAAAAAAAAAAAAAAAACTTCCTGGAATCACAAAATAAATAGTGGATAAATAATTATTTATAAGTTATTATACTATCAATACCAGTCAAAAGTTTGGAATGTTGGTAACACTTTAGAATAGGGAACACTTATTCACTATTAACTATGACTTTTCCCTCAATAAATTCCTAATTTGCTGCTTATTAATAGTTAGTAAGGTAGTTGTTAAGTTTAGGTATTGGGTAGGATTAGGGATGTAGAATAAGGCATTAATATGTGCTTAATTACTACTAATAAAGGGCTAATATTCTAGTAATATGCAGCTAATAAGCAACTAGTTATGAGACCCTAAAATAAAGTTTTACTGGAATCTTTTTAATGTTTTTGAAAAAAAAAATACAAATAAAATACAGTATAAACCGTATGTAGTAAACAGTACAATTAATTTATGCAATTTGTTCATGTGATGCATAGCTGAATTTTAGCAGCCATTACTCCAGTTTTCACTGTATATATTTATTTATTTACTTACTCCCTTTTTCAAATGTTTTCAACTTTGATAATAATCAGAAAAGTTAGGGTTAGCAGCAAATCAGCATATCATTATGATTTCTGAAGGATCATGTGACACTAAAGACTGGAGTAATGATGCTGAAAATACAGCTGTGAATCAGAGGAATAAATTATATCTTAAAATCTATTAAAATAAATATGTAATAGAATTTCACAATATGGACAGAAGTCAGCCTTTAAGTCATCTTCAAGTCAAGGTTAGGGTTAGGGGCCATCAACCACTCATCTAGTGCATGTATATGGAAAGAAAGTATCAGAATCAGAATGAGCTTTATCGGCCAGGTATGTTTACACATACGAGGAATTTGTTGTAGTGACAGAAGCTCCACAGTGCAACAGAGAGACAGCAACAGGACAGGACACAGAAAATAAAGAATAATACAAATGTACAAATGGGCAATGTACAAAGCAGCAAAAACACAATATATATTATAGACAACTATATATGTACAGGTCTGATATGTGCAAATTTGAAATGAAAAATTAGATAAAAAAGTAAGCAAGTGTGGTGAATAAATAATAGAGTTGTGTGTTCCACGTTTATTGTCAAGTGTTCATGAGATGGATTGCCTGAGGGAATAAACTGTTCCTGTGTCTGGTCGTTCTGGTGCTCAGAGCTCTGTAGCGTCGACCAGACGGTAACAGTTCAAAGAGGGAGTGTGCTGGATGTGAGGGGTCCAGAGTGATTTTACCAGCCCTTTTGCTCACTCTGGATAAGTACAGTTCTTGGAGAGTGGGGAGGGTTGTACCAATGATTCGCTCAGCAGTCCAGACTATTCTCCGTAGTCTTCTGAGGTCAGATTTGGTAGCTGAGCTGAACCAGACAGTTATTGAAGTGCAGAGGATGGATTCAATGATGGTGGATTAGAACTGTTTCAGCCGCTCCTGTGGCAGGTTGAACTTCCTCAGATGGTGAAGGAAGTACAACCTCTGCTGGGCCTTTTTCACAATAGAGTCAGTGTGAATGTCCCACTTCAGGTCCTGAGAAATTGTGGTACCCAGGAATCTGAATGACTCCACTGTAGTCACAGTGCTGTTCATGATGGTGAGTGGGGGGAGAGCAGGGGGGTTTCTCCTGAAGTCCACAATCATCTCCACAGTTTTGAGCGTGTTAAGCTCCAGGTTGTTAAGACTGCACCAGACAGCCAGCTCCTTAACCTCCTGTCTGTAAGCAGACTCGTCACCGTCCTGGATGAGGCCAATCAGTGTGGTGTCATCTGCAAACTTCAGGAGCTTGACAGAGGGGTCTTTAGATGTGCAGTCGTTGGTGTAGAGGGAGAAGAGCAGTGGGGAGAGTACGCAGCCCTGAGGAGCTCCAGTGCTGATGGTACGAGTGCTGGATGTGGATTTACCAAGCTTTACTAACTGCTGTCTGTCTGTCAGGAAGCTGTTGATCCACTGGCAGACGGAGGTGGGGACGGAGAGCTGAGTTAGTTTATTTTGAAGGGTTTCCGGAATAATGGTGTTAAAAGCGGAGTTGAAGTCCACAAACAGGATCCTCACATAAGTGCCTGGTCTGTCCAGATGCTGCAGGATGAAGTGCAGTCCCATATTAACAGCATCATCCACTGACCTGCTTGCTCTATAAAAGAAAGAAAGAAAGAAAGAAAGAAAGAGAAAGAAAGAAAAAGAAGAATACAAAATAGTGCAGAGAAATGCACGAATACATCCTTTGTCAGGCGTGAGAGTATGTTATTGGCCTGGACAGAGTAGTTCAAACTGAGTCAACAACTGGACTGAAAATGAAGTCAGACACACCACAGGCAGTTTGAGATGAGCAGTGTTAATAATGAGCAGTCATAATGCCTGAGACTGGAGTAATGCCTCTGCATTATTAAAGCAACAGATGGAAAGGTAAACAAACAAAGGAAGCACAGGCCCCGGGGCCACCCTCACCATAGTCCATGAGTGGGTCTGGCACCGAGTCAGCCAGCCTCTTTAGCACCTTAAAATATCATGCTGCTATGAGACTATGAGCTTTCTGAGGCCCAAAGGAAACTCAATGTAGAAATACATCTCCTCACCAAGGCTGCATTTATTTGATAAAAAAAAACAACAACAACAAAAAAACAGTAATATTGTTGAATATTATTGCAATTTGTTTCTATTTAAATATATGTTAAAATGTGATGTATTTTGTGATCAAAGCTGAATTTTACTAAACAGTTATAAACGGTTAACGGCTGCTTAAACCATGATACATACATTTATTCAGTTTTCAGGTTTTTTTGTAACATTAAAAGTGACTGTAAATACATTTATAATCCGTTTATTGCATATGCATACTGTATAATATATATACAGTGTTCATAGGAGAGAAGAGAAGTATGTGTTTGTTTGAAGTGGAACGACTGTGAGACTTTCACACCAGCAGAACGGCGAGAGACAAAGCGAGAGATAATAATCTTTGACATTGTAATTTTCATGGTAGTGGTGATAAAAGCTTTACAGCTCTTCTGGAATAATAATTATCTTTGCTTTTCACAGACCGCAGCCTCTGATGATGGCAGCTCTGACTGTAAAGCTGTGTTTACAATAACAGAGAGTTCCTTCACAGACAACTGCGGACTGATCTGAAAATCCTGCTCTTAAATGCCTGGAGATGGCAGCTGCGGATTATAAACCCATGTAATATAAGCCTGTCTTTGCGGTTTAATTTTGACAACTAAAGCAACTGAATGGCTTCCTTGAGAGCTGCTCTTGTAGCTTTGCGAGAAACAGTGTTTTAATTTGGTGGAGACTCGGTCATGATGGAGCCTTCAAGACGCCAGAGACTGAAACCGGTAACACTTTAGAATAGGGAACACTTATTCACCATTAACTATGAGTTTTCACTCAATAAATTCCTAATTTGCTGCTTCTGAGCTCAGAAGGTACTGATAATGATTCTTTAATGTCAACTTTGTATTGTGTATTTTGAATGATTCAGTAGAAAACATGTATCTAGAAAATGTATTATTAGCCACAACTTGGACCATCTGCCAAGTATAGCCTTACAAGAGGTATATAAAAATTAAATAAATCTTAGACTGAGTAACATTTCAATCTGTATTCCCTGCTTACATCATGTCCACAGTGGAAGTGTCAAAGCTGCACATCATCTCTGATCGTTCACTGACATTGACCAATCAGCTTTGAGCTCAGCACACTCCTCTCTTTTCAGCAGAATTCCATTCAGTATTAAAATCCACTTTGCATCTGTTTTATTTTTCATAAGAATAGTGTACACAATTATTTTTGTAATTTATTTCTGCAACTGTGTGTAAATATAGTTAAGTTTCAAGTCAACAATAGATGCCAATTTAAAGGGCAGAAAATAATAAGCTTGCTTTGATGTGATGCTCAGAAGTTCATTGAAAAAAGGGCATTAATTTGATTTCAGACAGATGGGAAAAATAAATTGGTTGAAGTAACTTCAAAAACCGAAACGCAGCATTCGTCAGCTGAACTCAGGCTCTTTCAGTGAAGACAGCTTTGCTGATTATAATGAGGGTGATTTAGTTTGGACGTGTTGTTATATGCTCCTCACATCTGATGCAGACAAGTACTCAAGCCTTAATAGACACACAATAATTTGCTGTCTTTGCTACATATGGTAGCGAGACTCTTATACAAAGTGCATAATGCATTCGTATTTATGGTTCAAATATATGCATATACGTCACAAACAGCTCTTGTATGATCCTGAAGGGTTTATTTTGCGATAATGACCGGCTGACTGTACATTATCCAGTAACTAGCAGGATGATGTACAGTCAGCCAATCACAATCACAAAATAAATGGTTACTTGCCAAAATAAACAGACCTTAAATATATTTAGCATGGTGTAATATCACAAACTAGCACAGCTAATTAGTAAAGTGCTAGTCTGGGACAATGATTAATTATTACCTGTCAGTTTAGAGTAATTATGCAAAAAATACACTACCATTCAAAACTTTCTGAAAGAAGTCTCAAATGTTCAAAGTAACTGTTGTCTATATGAAAACATTTGGAAATGTGATGCATTGCTGTAATCAAAGTGTCACATGATATCTGATACTACTCTAGATGGAGTATTATTAGCTTCTGTTGGGATACACACACAGTAGTGGGTCACCTCACACTGGCGATGAGTCTATTATCTGTGTTTTGTGCTCTGTCTCTGTGTCTCTGGTGTGATGCTTATGTTTGTCAGCTGACAGCAATCTTCCTGACCCATCTTTACTTCCCTGTCCTCCAAGCCTGGAGCTAGTTGAGCCGAAACACACACCTCCACTTACACACAGAGCTGAGGAAAACCAGAGCTATTAGAGGCAATTAAGGAAAACAAAAGGCACTGAAAAGCTTTTAGCTGGAGTCTGAGTTCAGATGTGGCACTCAATCATTTTTGCCTGAGATGATGCCACATCAGTACGTGCGCTGTCGAGTGTGGCCTTTTGTTTGCCTCGTTAGTTTTAGTGCGGGTGATTAGCCTTTCTTCACACTACAAACAATTCCAATAGGTTTTCCAAATCCAATTTTTAGAACTGACTGTTCGCACTGTTATTCAACAAGTAATGAACCCCAAACAGATCCATTTGTTTAGACAGTGTTGCCATTGTCCAGTAATATACCAAAATGACTGTATTGCATATATAGTGCCCAAAAATCCTAACTGATTCACTTTTGAATAGATTGAATGACACATGAGGGCATTAATAAGAAAATTTGAAATATTGCAGTAACTTTGAACCTCAAATGGAGAGCATTAAAATCCAGTTCAGACTGTTGTAATCAAAAATCCCAACCAGGCTCATCGGAAATAATATTTCATTGCTTCTTGCATGTTTCCCGACTCTTTCAAAGTGAAACGCCCAGTGAGTGCTGCTACAAACTTGTTCAGTTTTGTCCGAAATATGACACTATTTTGTTACATTGGTTGTTGTACGTATCACTGCAGTTTAGAAATTAAATGCCTGGTGAGTGGCGGTAAATTTGGTTAATGCTCTTTGAAAATAAGGTACCACCTACGCTAAACTTAACAACCGATAGTGTTAACAAAAGCTAATGTGAGAACCCAAAACAAAAGCAGCCATGAGAGTTTAGCTTGATTTCATAAGTTCTTGAGCTCTTGCATTGCGAGTGCTGTGCTATTACCGGGTGTGCTACAGAGCAAGTTTACCATGTCAGAAAAGCCATATGGAGCTGATTATTTGAGGCAAATGACAAAGTGTATCAGTTTAAGTGCTAAGTTTGTTTTGAGGTCATAAGTATTGTAGTAAAGACGTCTTAATCCATAATCAGTCACGTTATGATTTGTCTCTAAAGGAATAAAAATTATTGGTGATTTACTGTCCAAACTTTACTGTAGGTATGTTTTAGGAGCTTTCCAAAAATGTAGGTGGAGGCACATTTTTCCTATCAGCCTAGACTGAAAACCCCAAAATAGATTTATTTTTCTTTCTGCAAACAACTAAACAGATTTGAGTCGGATATGCCAAAAAACTGATTTTAGCTGCCTGTCTGAGCAAAGTCTTTCTTCTCAGTGAAAGATACAGAGTCCCGTATCACTCCTGAAAGATTACTGCTACAAAGTAAGTCGTAGTTTTGTGCGGAATATTTAATTACTCAAACAAAACAGCCCTGAGGTTCCTTTTCCACTACAAAGCTAGCAAACTCGCATAAATTTATTTACAGAAATGCATCATCCGCCTAAAGCAGCAATCATCCTACTGTTCTCATAAAAAGTTTTAAGTATATGATCAAAAATATGGAGCGTTTGGCTATTTGTTGTTTAAAGAGGTCATTATCAACTCATTTTATTTTCTTCCCTGAAGTTCTCTCAAAATGTTGGTCAGGTTTTAATGCACCAAAAATAGACGCAGTTTAATTTCACATGAGCATTTTTTTGTCCTTTCTCTGACCCTAGCAATAAAGCAAGCTATTTTCACTACTGCACCTTTAAGAGGTCTTTATTCAAGTAGCTCCATGGGATATCATTAAATGTGTCACCCTGGCCTGGGTGTCGCCATGTATGTGTGAAATCATTGTAAATTTCTACACGTTTACAATGGTCAAGTTCAACTTCAATTGAAGTACGACTTATGTTGCATTTTCCCAAGTAGGATGTTGGAATATATTACTTTTCAAAATATTTCAGAAGATCAGTTATACTGACCTGCAAAAGCAAAACGGAATGTAAAGTGACCATCTAAATATAGTTTCCTTCTAAAAATGTGTTCTTTCTCTCCAGCTGGCTGCACGTTTGAGGAAGACTCTGACCCCAGCCTTTGTGAATACAGACAGGCACAGGAAGATGATTTTGATTGGCAGCTTGTACGGACCTACAGCTGGCCTCACATGACCTCTGACCTTACACGAGGTGAGTTCTGTTGTACTGCGCTGTAATGAACGCACGATTGTAATATGAATGTTTTCAATATGTGATTTGGCTTTATATGTAAAATCCTAAGAAAGCACTGCATATATCCTCAATGGATAAAGCAATACCAGAATGCATTGCATACCTCAGTAATTACAAAGCATAACAAAAAACAGAGAGAATATAATTTTATTTAATTCTGAAAAAAAATAAAAAAAATAAAATAGTTGAATCTGAAGTACTGTACAAAAAAAAAAAAAAACTCTCAAAATGAGTTTCATAAGTATGGAGCCATCAAAGGGGACAAGGTTATGTGGTAAAACTGGAAATGAGAGGAAAAATTATATTTAATTGCTTTTGTGTTCTCTCGCAAAACGCCTCCCATGTCAGTGACCAGGGTTTGTGCCTCGCTCAAAGCGGGGTGGTTAGGACCGGAGGGGTTACATTTGCGTCTTTTCACAAAACATTTGTGTTAATTTGCAAAATTATTCTGTTCCCCCGAGTAACTTTGCGTCCTTGACTGTTATTTACTTGGCAGTCAATGGGACAGTCACAAGCCTCCCGGTTTCACCCAAAATATTTAAAATTGTGTTCCAAAGACGAATTAAGCTTTTATGGGTTTGGAACGACATGGGGGTAAGTGATTAATGACAACATTTTCATTTTGGGGTTGAGTAACCCTTTAAGTGTCTTTGTTCTTCAAATTCCTCATTGTAGGAAGAAAATACATATGAGGAAATACAAACCTCATCCTTTTTTTTCTTGACCACAAGCAAAGTGTGTTATGTCAACTCATGGTGTCAAGTGTCTTTGGTAATGTCAGAAATACACTGTGTCCTTACAATTATGAATGTGCTTTTAGTATCATTTCAGGCCGTGTCCTGCTGTTCAGGTAGGAGTTGTGTGTTAACATGCTTAGAGTTCAGATGGTTTTCAGCGGTAATTGTACATCTCCACAAGGTTCATGGGGAGCTACAGAAACACGCAGGGCTTTTTCCTGCTCCAATAATGGCAATCGAGTCTATATAGTAATTTGTATGATGTGAAAATGTGGACACTTTTGTGCGCTTATGGGTTTTTACACATCTAAGTGCTCTGACAGACATAGTTGTGTTTTGTAATGTTTGTTTTCATCAGTATAGTAAGTATGAATCATAATACAGTTGAAGAAATTCTGCTGTTTTTAGCAAGATAGCAATACATCTGTGTGCAACACAATATAGACATGTGCAACAATAGACATTACTATGTGATTATTACTATAAACCGTTTGGTTATATATATATATATATATATATATATATATATATATACAGTGCCCTCCATAAGAACAGTAAAGTCAAAATTGCTCTGTTGGCTGTCGAGTCAAGACATTTGCAAATACAATTAAAAGATGAATTTGATACAAAACTACAGAATGTCACATAAAAGAACAGCACTTTTAGAGTTCATCCACTCATTGATGTGAGCATAAGTATTGGGACAGTTGAACATAAGGCAGATATAAAAGATTAAAAGCGATTATTTAGTTGCAGATCCCTTGAGCACAATCACAGCAGTGAGTCTGTGACACATAGACATCACCAGACTCTTGGTCTCATCCTTTAAAATTCTGCAGCCAATCCCAATTGTTGCTTGTTTTGGGGAGTTTCTACCTTTAGTCTCCTCTTCAGCTGGTGAAATTCATGTTCAAACAGATTTAAATCTGGAGATTGACTTGGGCAATCTAAGACTTTCCATTTCTTTGCCCTTATAAATTCCTTGACTGAACTGGCAGGGTGTTTTGGGTAATTGTTCTGATGCAATATGAAGCACTTCCCAATGAATCTGGTGGCATTTTCTTGAATATTGGTAGGCAAGATGGTTTTGTACCCTTCCAAATTCATTCTGCTACAGTCTTCATACATTAAGTCATCAGTAAAGTTGAGAGGGCCTGTTCCAGAGGCAGCCATGCATGCCCATGCCATGACACCACCTCCACCATGCTTTACAGATGAGGCTGTATGACTGGGATCATTGCAGTTCCCTTTTTTTCTCCAAATTTTTGCTTTCCCATCACTTAGATAAAGGTTTATCTTTGTCTCATCGGTCCATAAACACAGTTCCAAAACTCTTCTGGCTCACCTTTGTGCTTTTTTTGCAAACTCTAATCTTGCCTTTCTATTTTTGGTGCTGGTCAGAGGTTTGCATCTTGCTGTGTAGCATCTGTAATTCTGTGTCAAAGTCTCCTGAGGACAGTAGATAGTCAGAGCATCACCCCAGCTTTCTGGAAGTTATTGGTGATTTTACAGACACGTCTTTTAGGATTCATTTTAATAGCTTTTATGATTTGTCTGTCATCAACTACTGTTGTTTTCTCAGCCGATTAGGTAGTTGTTGGTTGCTGGTGGTTTCCAAACTCTTGATTTCTCCATGCCCTTTGTTTTTGCTAGAGTTCTAACTGACTTCCTCTTTTCTTTTAGCATCCAAATCACTTGCTTTTCTCTCAAAGTCAGCTCCCTCGTCTTCATCCTGGTTTGTGTGTGTCATCATTGAATGCAAGATTCAGAATGCAGAAGTAATGGATATAACTGATACGACACATTCCCTGCTTTTAATATCTGAAGAATGAATGCAACAGGACACAGCTGATCACTTAGAAAGACCTGTGAGGCAACTGCTCCAATACTTATGCTCACATCAGATAGAGGGATGAAACTCTAAAAGTGCTGAACTTCTTAGCTGGTAAAACATCTATGTGTTGAATCACCCAATAATAAAATGTGACAGCCAACAGCAATTTTGTCTTTACTGTTCCAATACTTTTGGAGGGCACTGTATATATATATATATATATATATATATTACTACTGCATATACCATTATTGTGATCTAATACTACTCGTAATGTGACTCGTAATGTGACTGTCTACTACCCTGGATCCATTCTAGTGGCACGTAATGTCGTCAACTGGACATATGAAGCTTGAAGACAATCTGTGGCACTCTGTGTTGACATTTCTTTGAGTAGCCGTCCAGTACTGCACTTATCTAGAGGGTTAAATTGTATCAAAGCTGCTAAAGACTCCAATTGAGACAACAGCTTAGTTTATTGGGTGCTATTTGCTCAATATTATGGATCCATACTGGGGTATGTTCAGCATGTCAATAAAGCAGAACTGAGAATCAGAGAGAGAGGAAAGGTAGACGGGTGTAATGTGGGTCTAACACAACAGGCAGGCTCTGTAGCATACTGATACTTCTGTGAAAACTCTAGTAATCTTTTGTATCTCAAGTTTTGCACTTTTGATTAAATGCAAGGTTTCACATTGGCTTTTTCACATTGCCTTGAAAGGTGCACTAATTAATTCTGTTCTGTACTAATTGTTTTCATACTTCTACAAATTCTATTTAAAATAATGTATGAGATAAAGATTTTTTGAGTAAACAATGAGTAGTAAATGCACCTTGAGTATCTCCCGTAGCCACTGATTGAAGCTGAAGTAATAAATCATGTTTATGGAGAGCACCTCTTTGTTTATACTTCGAGCTTTTGCACACAAAAAATACTAGATCATTAAAGCTAGACATGTTTTGGATCTGTGACAGAAGTTTGTCTGGTCTTGAGTTTAGTGCGCTTTACTTCAAACAGACGGGCGGTGCCATGATCTTCCCACTGCCCCCTGCTGCAGGAACATGTCAACCCCACTCTAAAACATTGACATATGCTGTCTTTGAAGATCAGGTGCAAAAAAGCAAAAAATCTCAGCTAGTGCTGCAGAAATTGCTCTTTGCATTTAAATGGCACATTAGCACGGGCCAATTTTCCCCTTGTTTCCTGACGAGATTGAGATGCTCATTTGTGTTGATGCGGGGAAGCATTGCTGTCTTTGATGTCAAGGTGTAATAAGACAAGCTTTCAGCCTATCGGCTTGTTGCTTCGCTCTTTTCTGACGCTCTTTGCGCTGCTTTGTAGTGTGCTGATTAGAGAAATGGATTGAATATATTATTGAAATAAGAGGCAGAGGTAATAAGCTTTAATGGCAGTTTGTTCTTGCATCAGAATGAGAAATCTTTCACCTGTTTGGAGTCATGCTGTGGAATCTCATGAACATTTGACAAACATTTGTTGTGGCACTTTCAGTTCAACTGCTGCGGCAAACTTCGGACCACTGCTTTCAGGTCCAACAAGTTGCAAAATGAGCTTAATTTGGAACATTTTTCAAAATTAACTTAAGCCCATGATATTAACTGTGTCTAAATCTTCTTTAATACGAAAGTAGACTGAAAAGGTGGAAGGTATAAAAGTAATACTTTCATTTAATATTGAGCTGTAGTGAGTTAGTCTGTTTTTAAAGTTTTGGTAACTCTTTATTTTAGGGTCTCTTAACTAGTTGCTTATTAGCATGCATATTACTAGAATATTAGCCATTTATTAGTAGTAATTGAGTACATATTAATGCCTTATTCTACATCCCTAATCCTACCCAATGCAGAACTTTTGTGTTTGCCTATGAAGCGTTTCCTTGAGGAACTTTTTGCATTTTTCTTCCCACATATACCATCACAAAAACAAGAGGACATAAAACTCATAAGAGAATGCACATTTTTCATCACCATTTCTCTTTAGTTGCTCCATAGGATTGAACTCGCAAGGACACCAAAGGAAAACAATGATCTGATGCCAAAAACTCTGACGCAGGCAACCACTGACCAATGAGAAATGCAGTTGTGTTTCAGAAATCCAATGTTGTGTTAATCCTATTCACCTCCCAACGCATGTACTCTCCATTCATTCTCTTGCTCTCCCAATCTAGAAGAAGGTAGTGCTTTCAAGAAGGGCAACATTTCTAACATCTTAGCATGAGCTTGAAGGCGGAGGAGAGGGGAGAGATGCCATTCGCTTGTCAGACGTTGAAGAAAAAAAAAGTGCAGCTCTAACTTCTCTAAGACGACATGGTGTATCAGGCCGGCTTAAATAAATCCTAATTAAACTGAAGGCCTGGGGCATTGTGAGAGTTTGAGGATGTCTTTGGAAGTTTCAGAATTTAGGGTGGATGAAGTTACTGTAGCGCTCAACTACAGAATTGAAAGAATGTTGCGCAGTTGAAGAACTGTTGTGCTGATTGTTGGTGGTCGTTTTGGGGAGCAAGAAAGCTTCAGAAAACGGCTCATAAAAAGGACGAGGACTTGAATGCTTTTTACAAGTTGGTATCTAACATGAAATTCTGTCAGTGTGGTGGAGCTGTAGGGACGCGGAACGCGCGCCATGAGGTGTGTAAGGAAAATACAACCGCACTATATTTCTGGTCATTTTAATATGTATTTAATCACAAAACTTAAGTATCCTGGGGATGATGGAGGGGCACAAGATGAACCAGTTCCCATGGCTATGTTTGCATTTAAAGAGCTAATAACATATTTCAACTCATCAATATTTCGTGTTTAATTATTTACTTATGTGGCAGGTAGCTTTAGGTTTGGCCAAGGTTTGATAAGGTTTGACCAAATCAATTGTGCATATTAACACTGTAAGGGGCCCCTGGGCTTTACCTCTTGAGGGGCCCTTCATCAACGAGAACTACAGTCTACATTCACTAAATCTTGATAATCACAAAGCGCAAGTCGTCAGCCTTTAATTTTGCAGTAACTCCATTAACATCCAAACCTAAAAGTCTGTCTAAAATATACACAAATATCACTGCATTAACTACACATATGTACATAGTTGGACATGTTTTACACAGATGTCTAAACATATGTACCATTTAATTGTACGTGTTAGCGTTGGTTACATTCATTAGTACAGTATAGGAAGTTATATTAGTACACCTTCACAAAACGGCCTGTGTACTTCTTATTTACCTTCACAAATACGACCCAAATTCCGGAAATGTTGGGACGTTTTTTTTTTTTTTTATTTAAAACACTTTCAAATCACATGAGCCAATATTTTATTCACAATAGAAAACATAAATGTTTAAACGGATAAATTGTACACTTTTATCCACTAAATGAGCTCATTTCAAATTTGATGCCTGCTGCAGGTCTCAAAGTTGGTACGGGGGCAACAAAGGGCTGAAAAAGCAAGACATTTTGAAAAGATTGAGCTGGGAGAACATCTAGCAACTAATTGAGTCAATTGACATCAGGTCTTTAACATGATGGTTTTCACAGAATGCAAAATTGTCCTTTGAGTTGAAGCAAATAGTTTAAATTACTTCAAAAAAACTTATATTTACCTCCAGTTAACTGCTTATTTTACTTTAGCTCAATGACAAAACAGAGAAGTCCATTTATTCAGTTGGATCAAGTATAAAATGTTCTTTGGAGTGATGACAAGGCATATGCACCTTTTTCACTGTGTGTAATAAGTGGCATAATGTTCATCCATCCAGTTGTTGTCGCAGAATAAACCCCTTCAGGGTGACAACAACCAGCTGGATGTACGTAATTCTATTGCTAAGCTTCAAAAACGGCATAAAAGTAGTACATGCTTCATATGGCTATGGCACACATGACCGCTTTATGTGAGGAACCAGTCTTTCACCAATAGTTTTCCCCTCTGCTGGAGCTCAACAATCGTATTTGCTCTTGTGTTCATTTCAAAAATGATGCTTTTGGACGCATTGCGCCAGATTTGGCATCACTGACACTAAAACACCACTGGTTCTCGTTATGTGACTGATCATGAAGTGACATGGTTAAAAATGCAACAGCATTGAGAGCTTCTGCACAGGCTTCATTCTGGTGACACATTTTCTGAGAAAACTGTTCCTTTAAAGGTAGCACAAAACTTTTCTTTGACTCTAATTGGAAGCAGCAAGTTCTTCTATTAGTTCTCCCTCATGGCTCTGGGCAACAGCAATACAATAATGAGCAGATAATGATGGAATTGTGGGCTTCGTGTGGATTTGGTTCATTCGGAAGTCTATGAGAAATACTCACACACCTATTGGAGAGTCTCTGAAGTCATTACCATCTCGTCCTGAGGTGCTGAAAAGTTCTGTGGTTGTTTATAAAGCACAGAGTGCACCGATGCATAGTTTACCCTCTGCAGGCAAACAATGCCAACCCTGTTTGCCTGCCAAACCATGAAGGAGACACATAAGCTGGAATGAGGGGCTCAAGGAGACTTGATTCTGCTTATGAGCTGCGGTGGCTATTTCTGGAGGGGATTTGAGTGCGAGACAGACAGCGAGGGCTGGACTGACATCAGAACAGAGATGACTGGTCTTGTCAGGATAATTGATATCCAGGTAGGCAGGTGTATGTGGGGGGGATCTGTGGGTGATAAGTGAAGTGATAATGATGGGCTGTTCACTGCCATTAGTGTGAGTCCTGCTAAAATGGACGGTCATTTGAATAATGAACCAAAAGCCACCTTTTAAGTCACCATGAGTCAGTCACACTGACACCAGACAGCTTCCCAGAAAATATGAGTGGGTATTTCAACAGTTCGAGACGGTATCCTCAGGTTAGACCACCCATGGTGCTCTGAGTGCTGCACTGATGAGGTGTTTTTGCAGGCAAACCCAGAAGTTCACATCACCCTGGTTTCACTCGACAAAAAACTCAATAGGATTTTTTCATTGGCTTTTGGATTGCTTCAGAAAATAAGCTCTGTGAGAGACAAACGTTTATGATTCTTACACATTGTGTTCGTAACTTAAATTAAGTTTGAGGTCTGAAAATACAATAGCTAGAAGTAAAAATATAAATATGGGCTATAAATGAACTACACCACGGTCACATGACTCCAAAATACACCAATATTTTAAAAGCATTTTCCCTTTGAGTTTGAATACAGTGGTGTGAAAAAGTGTTGGCCCCCTTCCTGATTTTTTTTTTTTTTTTTTTGCATGTTTGTTACATTTTAATGTTTCAGATCATCAAACAAATTTAAATATTAATCAAAGATAACACAAGTGAACACAACATGCAGTTTTTAAATGAAGGGTTTTTTTATGAAGGGAAAACAAGATCCCTTCATAAAAATTGTGAATCCCTGTGTGAAAAAGTGTTTGCCCCCCTGTTAAAACATAACTGTGGTTTATCACACCTGAGTTCAGTTTCTTTAGCCACACCCAGGCCTGATTACTGCCACACCTGATCACAATCAAGAAATCACTTAAATAGGACGTGACTGACAAAGTGAAGTAGACCAAAAGATCCTCAAAAGCTACACATCATGTTGAGATCCAAATTCAGGAACAAATGAGAAAGAAAGTAATTGAGATCTATCAGTCTGGAAAAGGTTATAAAGCCATTTCTAAAGCTTAGGGACTCCAGCGAACCACAGTGAGAGCCAGTATCCACAAATGGAGAAAACATGGAACAGTGGTGAACCTTCCCAGGAGTGGCCGGCCGACCAAAATTACCCCAAGAGCGCAGCGACGACTCATCCAAGAGGTCACAAAAGACCCCACAACAACATCTAAAGAACTGCAGGCCTCACTTGCCTCATTAAGGTCAGTTTTCATGACTCCACCATAAGAAAGAGACTGGGCAAAAATGGCCTGCATGGCAGAGTTCCAAGACGAAAACCACTGCTGAGCAAAAAGAACAAAGGCTCCTCTCAGTTTTGCCAGAAAACATCTTGATGATCCCCAAGACTTTTGGGAAAATACTCTGTGGACTGACGAGACAAAAGTTTAACTTTTTGGAAGGTGTGTGTCCCATTACATCTGGCGTAAAAGTAACACAGCATTTCAGAAAAAGAACATCATACCAGCAGTAAAATATGGTGGTGGTAGTGTGATGGTCTGGGGCTGTGTTGCTGCTTCAGGACCTGGAAGACTTGCTGTGATAAATGGAACCATGAATTCAGCTGTCTACCAAAAAATCCTGAAGGACAATGTCCAGCTATCTGTTCGTGATCTCAAGCTGAAGCGAACTTGGGTTCTGCAGCAGGACAATGATCCAAAACACACCAGCAAATCCACCTCTAAATGGCTGAAGAAAAACAAAATGAAGACTTTGGAGTGGCCTAGTCAAAGTCCTGACCTGAATCCTATTGAGATGCCGTGGCATGACCTTAAAAAGGCGGTTCATGCTCGAAAACCCTCCAATGTGGCTGAATTACAACAATTCTGCCAAGATGAGTGGGCCAAAATTCCTCCACAGTGCTGTAACAGACTCATTGCAAGTTATCGCAAACGCTTGATTGCAGTTGTTGCTGCTAAGGGTAGTAGTAGTGACTAGTGAGTAGTGTACCCGCTTAACCACTTGTTGACCACTGACTTTTTCAAAACAAGTAAAGCTTTAAAAAAAATCACAAAGGGTCGTTATCAGGGTGTATTTTATGTTGTAGAATCAAATGTGGAAATATCTTGAGCTTTTGGTAACCACAAACATTTGTTTCAGGCATTTCACCAAAAACCCATTCAAAAAATACCTTTGACTTCAGGACGATGGAATCAAAAGTGCTAATATACTAATTATTTTTCATCTTTTGGCCATCTAATGCATATTGTACACAAAAGAAGAACTTTCTCAACATGGCAAGCTTTAATCTGATTGGCTGGTTTCACACAATTTCCAGGAGCTATAAAATGAGTTTCTGTCTGTCTGTCTGTCTGTCTATCTATCTATTTTATAGAATAAACAGAATAAGTCAAAATATTATAATGCAAGCTGATGAAATGGACATACGGTGTCGCAAATATCAGTTTTTATCCCTGACCAAAAATTTGAATTTTGACTGGAAGGAGTCTGTCATTAAATGGTTTGTCATCACAGAAAGAGCCACACAGGGAACAAATAACAGTAATGCATAATCAATGATTTGTGAACGTCTTACAATTGTGACAGCTCGAGCGACCTTAAGCATATTTTTATTGCTGTGCAATTTCTGAAATTACAGTGAAAAATTGTAATTTCCTCAGTAAAGTGTCAAGACTACAAAGGCTATGGAGATGAGTTGTGAGTCCAACTGACATGTCTTATTTAGTCTTTTTGTGCAATGTCACAGCCCTTAATTAAAGCTTCAGAATGCATTGACGTTTTCATCAGCAACCACATGTGTGTCTGGGTGCGTGTGTAAGCTGTGTTTGTCTTTTAAAAGTCTGATTATGCTTAATGAAGTATAGTTCTCCAAATTAAAAAGCAAGCTGTTTCCTCTAAATGACAAATTAAATGGCTCAGAGGAAAGTGTTCTGTTCGTAATTGTTCAGAGATAGTGGTGGAAGGTTAGATGTTGTTTTAGATTTTCATATGCAGTAATAAATAAATAAACTGGTGTCGTGCCAAATCCGATGGCTCTGTCAAATCACGTCCTGCTTTGAGTCCAAAGCAATTCCATTGACTGCTACAATATTGTTGATGTAAAAATGGCCTATAATACATGGAGAATGGTATCTGCTAACATTTTGCATTAAAAATAGCCTATATTATATACAGGGATGCACATAAGTGGTGCACGACCAAAAAAAAAAATACATAAATAATAATAATAACGTCAGGGTTATTTTGGGTAAATCACTTCAGACAACTAATTTGCGTACCAACATGGTTGACTGCTGTTAATGTGCAATCACTGTTTTAGATCGAATAACTGTAATACTGTAGAAGGTTTCCATTCGAAACTGAAAGCATAAATCTGGACTATAAGCTCCCAAAACTGCAGAGGAGTAAAATACTTGAGTAATTTTACTTGATTACTTTACTCGAGTATTATTCTGGGGGATTTTTACTTTATTCAAGTACAATTTAAACTGACTACTTGTACTTTTACTTGATTACATTTCTGAAGAAAAAACAGTACTTTTTACTCTTTACAATTTTATTTCATCTTTAAAAGTACATTACATTTTTATTTTATCTTAGCATTAATTCATAAAATTAGTCACAAATAATTATGTAGCAATATTTTCTGAGAAAAAGCCCAAATAAAAATGCCCCAAATAAACAATTAAAAGATGAATTATCCTTTTAGACAGTGACGTAGACAACACAAGTGGCCTTTCAAAACGTTAATATTGTATGTTTTTGTTCTATGACTCTCCTCATTAATTCAGCCCATTCTTGCATTCTGTCTGGAATGTTTCTAAGCTCGTCATCACATTGTTATTAAAAGTGATAGTTCACCAAAAAACTAAGATTCCCATGTCGTCCCAGATGTTTATGACTTTCTTTCTTCAGATGAACACAAGCAAAGATTTGTAGTCCGTGTAATGCAAGGGGACAGGACCACTTCAGAAACCACACAAAGTGAAAAAAAAAAAAAAATAATAAAAAAAATAAAATAAATAATAAAGTGCACTATTACTATTAGCAATCATTTTCTTTTTTATAGTTATATTTAATTTTATTCACCAAACCAAATCTCCAGTTGCTCTCAAAAATTACACTGTAAAAAAAATTCCGTAAAATTTACGGTAAAAAACTGGCAGCTTTGGTTTTAACTTAAATTTACAGTTAAATACCGTAATTTCTTTAACTGATATAATCTTAATATACCAACCTATTAAAGTACTAAAATCTGTTTTGTTCCTTTGAAATACACTGATAACCACCAAATGCAGGTTTGAAACATAGTTATTTCAAAGAAAAAACGTCAAATTCAAACAGAATTTGAAATAGAACGCAGGGAATTCTGGGAACGTCAGTTTACGGTTTTTCCCTGTAAATTTTACAAGAACTTTCCGTTAACCATGTAACAGGTTTTTACCGTAGCATTTTCACAGTTTTTTACCGTTAAAATCACAATCATTTTTTACAGTGTAGATTGACAAACTTACATGCATCCCTGACTATATACTATGTAATATTAATTTGAAGAAATGTTAGTTGCTTTCAGTACATTTCATTTAGTCAGAATCGACACACTTTAATGGTCTGTGAGTATACATTTTGACAGATTGGTGGAAAACTCATGCATTCTCATCGAGTGTTAATGATGGACCACTTAGTTCATTCTAATCAAATCATGGAAATTCATACTAACCCATCAACTGTTAAAATAGGCTAAGATCATATTTCCTCCTATATCACATAAATATGTAATTTCCAAAGAGGATGCATTTGTTATTCAAGGTAACATAGGCACAGTTTTGAGGTGCACTTTATCTTTAAAAATAAGACAAATTACATGGAACGTGGGCCCAGCAGCTATATTAAATGACAATATTGCTAGTCCTCATTTAAATATTTTTGAGTGCACTTCAAATGCATATCATAAAAACAAAATGCTTGTTTATGGCTACCTGCTATCAGCGTTCCTCTACATCAGTGCAGCAGAGCGCCATCATATCATTATAACTAATGTCTGTTGACACCCTTGACAGCGAGAGGCATTTTTCATAAAAACCCTGTTTCCTGCAATTCCATCTCTCGCAGCCAAAGTTATTTCACTGTAGATCAATTCTCTCTTTGGATCCTTTCATATGAGAAAAAAAAACTATTTCAGCCCACCCTAATTCTGAGCAGCGGAGAAGGCAATTTAATCTGGCCGTTTTATCGTGTAGAGAAGCGTTTGACTGAAAGCATGTAGGATGAGCCTACTGATTGAGTCTCTCTTCCCGGACCCACACGGCAGCCCAATTAAAGCACAAAAGACACTTTGTTTTTGCAATTATCAGATACACTGAAATCTTTCTGCAGATAAGACTCATTCAGATGCCATTGATATGCATTTTGATGGACTCGGCTGTAATTATCACCTCTTTTGTCCGTCCGTGATTGCTGTTTATCTGCTAACAACTTCGACGTGATTCTTTCACAGTTGTGTGTAGGTGGACATTTTTATGTCCCTGATGCAAGTAAATAGGCTAAGACTACACTTTTTGCAGTACTGGAACATCAACCTGTTTGATGTCGAACACGCCGACTTTAGCTGCCGATCAATGGGATGATATTAGGTGAGCGTCTTTGTGAACTAAATATGACTTTCAGAGCTCAATACGCTGATCGATAAGACAGATCAGAGACAGTACGCTGGGAGAAAATCAGTTTCGTTGTTTCTTAGCACTCTTCGTAGATGCTACCAAAAATGGGCCGGTTGGTTTAAAGTTAATGAGAAGGAAATTCACTTTAATGAGCAGGTCACGCTTAAATTTGGAAATGATTTTCAAGGTCATTTTTTTTTTTTTTTTTAAAGAATGTAATTTCTACAAAACTGTCATATTTTTGACAGTTTATCTTTTGAATATGTCCAAGTGATTTTCATTTCATTCAACAAATTTGTCAGATATTTTTGAAAAGTATAAAACAATTAAGTTCTGAAGTCTATGCAATGAAATGAACTAAAAAAAACATGGCATAGCCTACTTTGATTGATGGATTGATTGTGATTTCTGTACAATCAATAAAAAATAAAAACAGTGGAAAATTTGTAGAAAATCTTTGTTTTAGTAGTAAGTGCTGACTATTTTACAGGTAACATAACTGAGAAGTAGAAATACAGTTAATTAAATGTCATATTCATGTCATCTTTACTTGAAAATATGATTTGCACTGTTGATTACAGTGTTTACTTCTTTGTTTTTTTATATTTTCTTTGTGAAAATTGCTATAGGATTACAAGATCATTCAAGATCATTTTCATACAAAATCAAGATCATGAGATTGCTGTCTAAATTATAAATCTTTATATTTTACATTTATTTTTTTAGTCAATATGTAAAATAAAACATGCTGACATATGAAAAAAAAGTTGTCAATTATTACATTCAGATGCAGAAAGTGCCCTTGTTTACACTTCATGTCTTGATATATTTTCAGTAATGCGTTTCTCTATCATTTCATCTTCATTTGATGAGTTGCTGCTGCCTCGATCGATAGAAAACATGCACAAACATCTCTTTTAAATAAAATTCAGTTTACTGCCTGGATTTAGTACTAAAGCTTTGCTCACGCTTAATATTATGCAACGTTATAGAGGTGATATCAAGTCATTTGAATAGGAATCCTAACGATCAGGAGTTTCGAGTGATGGTGGAAAAGTTTCCCATGCAGGTTTTACCACATTAAACAGCTGCTGGGCTTGAAACTTCTGTATGAGCTGACACTTTTGACAAGATAACGGCCCTTTCTTGCCTCCAACATTTCACAGAAATGTGGTTAATTTGACATACAAGTATGATTTAAGTAGAAGAAAATAATGCTTAAATGGATTGTGGGTGATTCATAAATAAGACAGAGATTGCAAAAAAAGCACATGCAGAGTTAGTCCCTCATATAACCAACCAGAGCGTAATGTGTGCCCCTTCCAGAACATCGCATCTATTTTCATTGAGACGAGGTCCAAATGTGTAGGTTCTAACAAGGGAGCTAGATTAGGGAGGTTTCTCTCCTCAGTGCCTGTATCTCTTTCCCGAAATAAAGTTGGATGTAAGGAGACGTCTCCTCCAGACAGCCGGAGCCCTGACAGGACCAGATGATAAGGATGCTGGGAAACGGCGTTAGCGCAGGAATATAAATATCAGGAGGTTGAAAGAGACACTTCCAGCGAAGCGTGCGAGAAGGGGAAATGTCAGACGGGTCTTTCCTGAAAGTAAACAAAATATTATTTTTTATGTGTGTGCAGCTCAAGCAGCAGGATGTAGTTTGCTCTACAAATAGTAAACTTTGCAGGGAGGGTGAGATAATTAAAATCTCCTATCTCGGCGCGTGTTGACTGATCGTCACCCCCGGCCCGAGCACGCACACGCGCCGCACTCTGTCTCAAAGTCATTACTCTTTTCATGGCTTTTCCAAAGTCAATGTTTGTTATTTTAATGAAAGCCCCTCGGATAAAATAACAGGGGAACAGACAAATTTGAGTCCTTTTCCGAGCCTGAAAGAATAAAAACACATCTCTTTGAGTCCAGCAGTCTCTCACTGGAGGGCATTTCTTTGTTTTTGCTGCTTTATTTTTCCAGCTCTCTTGCTTATTAGCTGGCTTAGCTCACACGGGCGCGGTCTGTGACCCCCACAAGCTTCAGAGTTCATAGGATTCCTAAAACCATTTCAAAATGCATCACAGGAAGACATTTTTATATTCTCAGCTACAAACACCCTTCGAGGTTTAATATCTGATCATGGGCTTCACATATAATAGGATGTGACGTTTTAACCTGAATATGGACCTATAACGTCAAACAGTTTCAGTAATATTTATAGTTTGGACTGGAGACCACCAGATTTGTGGCCTTTGAGATGCTACAACCATTTATTTTGTTGGCCATATGTGACCCTGGACCACAAAACCAGTCATAAGGGTCCATTTTTCGATTTGTACATTTTATGAATAAATAATCTTTCCATTGATGTATGGTTTGTTATGAGGACAATATTTGGTCGAGATGCAACTATTTGAATATCTGGAATCTGAGGGTGCAAAAAAAACAACATATTGAGAAAATCTCCTTTAAAGTTGTCCAAATGAAGTTCTTAGCAATGCATATTACTAATCAAAACTTAAGTTTTGATATATTTACGGTAGGAAATTTACAAAATATCTTCATGGAACTTGATCTTTACTTAAAGTCCATGTAAAGTGATATTAAAATATGTGTTCTGAGTTCAGAAAAATGTGTTAACCACCCAGCCAAATTTGAATGATAAAAAAAAACGCCAAGTAACTAAAATAAGTTATCAAAATCTTTGAAAAATAAGCAGGACTCTCTGCTCTCAAACGCTGGGGGCGTGTCCGCTGTCGGCGCTGAAACCACGCCCACTCACGGGAAAGCGGCCGTCTCTCTCAACTGTCAAATACCGCTACAACCTGAATGGATGCTACTGATATACAGCCATACATGTTTGAGCGTGCAAGTTCGTCATTTGCGCTGCAGTGAGTTGAAACCTTCTTGTCGTCAAGGCAGCGCTGCTCGTGGTTGCTTAGCAATGGCAAACACCACGAGAGCGAAAGCTCCGGTGCGCTTTGAAAGAAGAGAAAGCAGTACAGCTCGCGTTTCTAGATGCGAATTGTGAACTCAGACCCAGGTATCCATTCACCCTAGAACCGTCCCTGCCTAGAATCTGTATATCTAACATCACAGACATTCAAAAAGACAACTAAGAACTTGACTTCTCAACAGTTATTATAGTGTTAGGGGCGGGGCCAAGCTCGGTGGCTCCATTGCGTCATCAAGCCACCATTTTAGCCCCGCCCAAAAAATCCTGAACACACAATTGGTGAAAAACTGTTTAATGGTTTAACTCCACAATTCAGTACTACAGAGTTCAGAGTCTTTGTAATGAGTTTAAGCAATACAATGTGCTTAAACGCAATGTGTTTAAACTGTAATGTGTTTAGAAACAATTCTCAGAATTCTCTTTACAGGGACTTTAATATCCTAATGATTTTTGGCATAAAAGAAAAATGAATAATTTTGACCATACAATGTATTTTTGGCTATTGCTACAAATATACCCCAGCGACTTCAGACTGCTTTTGTGCTCCAGGGTCACATATCATTTATAGACTTTGAGGCAACTTGGAAGCAAACATGGAGCAAATTACTAATCCACTCTTGTAAAAAAAGAAAACATTACATTTTGATTACAAAGGAAATGGAACATTTTACTTTTTTAGTATTTATTTATTTGTTTTTTAATAATATGTTCTTACTCTTTTAGAATAGTTTACTTGTCTATGCCACTTATAATATAAATTAATGGTATATGGTATACATATAAAGCTTGATTTCCTAAAGTGAATTTGACTGGTGGAAGAACAGCCATTTCAACTGGAATAATGTGAGAATCTGATGAATTTTACACAATTTCCCACGTCTCTGATATTCTAGTTCACAGATACAGCTTCAGGGACTTTTCATTCACCAAAACCAAACAGAAAAAATATGAGCACGCCTCTCCTCAACGACCCACATGATTTAAAGTATCGTTCATGCCTATAGCACAAATGATGATGGATGGGTTAGAGGTTTTTTCACATCAGTATAAGCAGGCAAACAACACTAATATCATCACCTGAATGGTCTACCCAGCAAACCGCCACTACACACAAAACCCTGTAATCGGTTGACCTTTGAAAACTATCCTCCCTCAGGTTAATGGTTTCCTTCCCTTTTAAACATCGCTTTCGGTCTCCAGGGACTGTGCTGGGAGTTGCTACTGACCCCAAGCTAATGCTTTCCCAGCGATAAAGTCTGTATCTCCAAATTCGGTCTCTGTGTCTCACTTCAACTGAACCGCAAACACTTAATCAAAATTGTGAGCGAGGAAAAGCGACTTAATTAAATTCGATCATGTTTACGTAATTCTCCTAAGATGGTTCAATGTGGAAAACCAACTCTACACCCACAGATGTCTTTGAATAACACTATTTCTGCTGTTCACTTGGACAAAGTTCCATCTTTTATATCGCTGCTCACTCGTTGGGCTTCATTACTCTATTTCGGGGCGCGTGGGCTCTCAGTCAGAAACCCTGCAGTGCCCTCGTGCTCATCTCCCAAACAGCCGGATAATTAATTGGAAAAGTAGAGGCAATGTAATCCAGTTCTTCAGCAGCCTAAACCGCTTGCACATATCATCCTCACAAGAGGCTCAAAGGCTCGGACACTTCAAAGCACAACCGTGCACACTTGTCAGACAATTGGCGAGACGGCGAATCTCCTTCACTTTCGTGGCGAACGGCGGTGTGTGTATCATTAGGGCATGAAATAGATTAATTAAAAGCATTGAGGCAGCATGGTGTGGATTAAACGCTTCTCTCCCAGACACGGTTGGCCTTTAAATGGTGCTAACTTTTGAGATGTGTCTTATGTATTGCTCAGGACACCCTCAGGAGCTGTCGCTTATACCTTTCTTCGAGAAACGGAGGCTGGAAAGCTCAGCACTTCCCCACAGGACATGTTTTATGTAATATTATTTTGTATCAGTTGGTATGCTGTGAAGAAACTCCCATAAATGCATATTTCACATAAATGTTTCACATAAATCACATGTACTACTTAAGAAGTACAGTTTGAAAAGAGTACTTATTATGGAAATGGCACACTTTTGGAAAGTTTTCGGACACGTAATTGCTAATTGTGAAATGCTAATTGCAGATAAATTAAAATGCATCATCGTTTAAACTTATTTTAAATGCATTTAGCTGAAATTTAGACCCACTTAAGTAGGATTTAAGTCCATCAGATGTCACACGAGGAGCGTTATTTGTGTGGCTCGAGGGTTTGCTGATCATTGAGAGTGTTCCAGATTCACTTACGAACTTTGATTTGTGTCGGGACGTCTCTGTGGACAGTCGAGAGCGGTTCGAGGCAGTCCAGCAGGTTTTAGAGCAGCGCTCTGATCTCTGAGCCGGATTCTCCTCACGCATGAAGAGCCATTGACAGTAATACAGAGTGAAGAGCCGAGCACATTCTCTGCCGGTCTTGGTAATTGCTCCGGATCGGTCCGTGACTTCGTGTAGACCTGTGACACTGATGCTTATGCTGCTGCCCACAGGTTATCTGTATGTGTGTGCGTGTGTGAGTCCATGTGTGTTTACGTTCTTAACAACGAAAGTAAGTGCATGAACTCATACTGAGAGAGATGAGGTTTCGGTCTTCTCTGAATGTTTTTAACATTGACTAATTCGTTCAAAATAGCAATTTTATGATTGACATTGTATGACACCACAGTTCCTGCTTTACTGTGATTTAATGCAGATTGGCACTGAATTGTTTTTTGTTTGGTTGACTTAAATACAGTTGTCACTCCTATTTTCACTTGTGTTCTGTACACACTGAGTTCAGTTAATTTGAGTGACAACCACATTTTACAATCTAATTTACCCAACTGATACCTGCATTTGTATGCATTTCCACTGTATTTCAATTGTTGTGTCAACTAGTATGATAAAAGAGTAAAAGGAATCATAAAGTGCTCCAAAATCTCCTGGTAGATGGCTGCATTGACTTTGGACTTGATAAAAGACAATGGACCAACACCAGCAGAAGTCATGGCCCCCAAATGATTACCAATTTTGTAAACTTCACACTGGACTGTGCCTCTCCAGTCTTCCTCCAGACTCCAGACCTTGATTTCCAAATGAAATGCAACATTTTCTTTGGTCTGAAAAGAGGACTTTTGACCAATGAGAAAAGGCCAGTTATTTTTCTCCTTAGCACAGGTAAGACGCTTCTGACGATGTTTCTGGTTCAGAAGTGGCTTGGTAGCCCTTTTCCTGAAGACGTCTGAGCGCGGAGACTCTTGATGCACTGACTCCAGCTTCAGTCCACTCCTTGTGAAGCTCTCCCAAGTGTTTGAATCGGCTTTGCTTGACAATATTCTCAAGCTTGCGGTCATCCCTGTTGCTTGTGCACCTTTTACTACCCAAAGTCTTCCTTCCAGTCAACTTTGCATTTAATATGCTTTGATACAGCACTCTGTAAACAGCCACACCTTTCAGTAATGACCCTCTGTGACTTACACTCTTTGTGGAGGGCGTCAGTGTTGGTCTTGCGGGTGGTGATGGCGCAGTGGATAAGACACATGCCTTTGGTGTGCGAGACCCGGGTTCGAATCCACTGTGAGACACCAATGTGTCCCTGAGCAAGACAATTAACCCCTAGTTGCTCCAGAGGCGTGCAACCTCTGACATATATAGCAATTGTAAGTCGCTTTGGATAAAAGCGTCAGCTAAATGAATAAAAATGTAAAAATGTAAAAAATGTCTTCTGGACCATTGCCAAGTCAGCAGTCTTCTCCATTATTGTGGTTTCAAAGAACAAGAGATGCCCATAATTTATACTGTAGAGATGATAATTTAATGAAACTCAAATGTAAATATTCTAATATTTTGAGATACTGGATTTTTGACTTTCATGAGCTGTAAGCTCTAATCATCAAAAAAAACAAAAAAACTTTTGAAATGTTTTACTTTACATGTTATGAATCTAGAATATTAAAGTTTCACTTTTTGAAATAAGTTACAAAAAAAACCTTTTTCACGATATTCAAATTTTTTGAGATGCACCTGTATAAATTTAGTAATTCATTCATTCACTCACTCACTGTCAACCATTGTAAGTTTGGGAGTGACTCTATATTATGTATACACACACACAGCAATAATTTAGGAGATTTAGTCCTGTATTTAAATCACTCCCAAAACTTTTTTAGCATGAACATGGACTTTGTTAACGGATGTATGGTATATTTTATTACTTGTAGTTGCATAGTGTGTTTTAAACCGATAAGAGTATTTTGTTCTGATAAAGATGATTGAAGGGCTCTAATAGTGTCAGACACGGACCTTGAAATGATCTCTAGTGTAAGAGCTGTTGAGATAACAGCCTTCAGCAGCACAAAACACAGCCTTATGATAACTCATAGAATATCACCAGAGGAGCAGAAGGCTTTATCAGTGACGCCTACATTTTTTCAAAAGATAGTGATGTGATATAAGAAGAACAGTGATGAATGACATCATTTGCAGCATATTTTTTGTTTGCATTCAAATGAAGGCGGCGTTAATCAGACATCTTCATGCACACCTGTAGTCTCAACACTGAGGAAGAGAAGATGAATGACTGGTAAAGCTGCACTGACCAAAGAACCAGCATGAAAACGTGATGGCGACTAAATCTTATGGATACAGAGCAATTCAGAGGAAGTACCAGATGTGGAGCAAAACGAAAGCAACAGTTCACTCAGAAATTAAAATGTACTCATCCGCAGGCCTAGATGAGTTTTTATTCATTAGATTTGGAGAAATGTAGCATTACATGACTTGCTTATCAATGGAGTCTCTGCAGTGAATGGGTGCCGTCAGAATGAGAGTCCAAACAGCTGATAAAAACATCACAATAATCCACACCACTCCAGTCCATCAATTAACATCTGGAGAAGACAAAAGCTGCTTGTAAGATTAATATGTGTGTGTGTGTGTGTGTGTGTATATATATATATATATATATATATATATATATATATATATATATATATATATATATATATATATATATATATATATATATATATATATATATATGTATGTATATGAGTTATTTTATGATGTAGCAATAAAAATATCACTATTTGTTGTGAAGCTATGAAAAATAATAAAATAAAACGGATAATAATAAAAAAATTTGCCTCTAAAATACATTTATTTTGACAAATTGTATACTATGACAAATTTGAAAAACACTCTTTATTGAAACTTTACTTTAATTTGATTAATTAACTAGATTCCTTGTGAGTTCTTTCATTAGTAATGTGTTCCCGCACGTGAACTTTTGCAGCTATGAAATTAAAGGAAAAAATAAGTAGCCTCCAGAATTTTCTTCTATGATGTTTTTTTTTTTTTTTTGATTCACTTAAACTTCTTTTTCACACAAAGTCCTTACAAATTATATATAATGTATTATTGTTATTATTACTACTACTCTATTTCTATCCATTTCTCTTTATTTCTTCAACTCTCTTATGAGTTTATCTTCAAGTAAGATTAACTCAAAACTAAAATCAATATTTGAAGTCCATGTGTTAATTTAATTGTTAAGTGGCTGTGTAATAGTGGGAAAATGTTTGGCCAGCTACTCATTATCACAAAATACACCCCTACGGGCTTCTCAGGGGTATTGTATCACCTTATTGGTATTTATTTTGTGTTAATTACCTGCTTACATTATTCTTTATTTATTTCTTTGTCAAAGCCTATTATTATCGTGCGTTTGGCCCTCGGCGAGTGTTAATTTGGTACTCTGGTACCAGGCCTGTATCAGAGGGAGGTGAATTGGGCCGGGCGGTTGCTCAGGCACGCCGGTGTGGAGCTGTAAAGCACTTGAGTGTGCCACTAATTCATCAATGTCGCGAGGGGCGTGGAACGAGCTTGAGCTCAGCGGAGGCAAGAGAGTCGCACAGAAGCTGTTGATTGATCGTCTTTTCCCGTTTGTTGCTTCCTTTTCTCAGCCAGCGGTAAAACTCTGCTCTGTTCGCTGACAAACTGCTACAGAGGTGTTTGTTGGAGCAAAGACCTCACCTCGTATTAGTTCATTCAGCATTCGGTGCTTTCTTTCTTTCGCCATCTGTACTTTCCGACCGCCTGACGTTGTGAATTCTTCTTTTCTAATCGTAATTTATGGCTTCTTTTTTCTCACTGTCCATGAGCTTTATCTTCTGTCTTCTGGTTGGCAGGCTGCTGCTTTGTTTTTCTCTTCATTGTCGTCATCCGTCTTGCTTTCGATATTTTTGTAAGTGTCATTACACAGAAATTCTTTATCTGAAGTCATTTTCACTAATTATCAGGACAGTTTCTCTGTAGGAAGCGGCGATTAAATGCCCCAGCAAACCTCCAATCACTGCTAACACTGACTGAGAGAGTTTCCTTCTTTCACTTTAGATAAATCTTGTCTTTAAAGGGGCGTTTAGCAGTTCTAGCTTGCATTAGCACTTTTAGAGAGCACAATTAATTCCTTAACCTGTCCAACAAAAAAAGAAGCGTCAATATGTAGGATTTTCAATCTTTCAAACCTTTCAAACCTCATCGGATTGTTCCACGTTGCGTATGCCAAGCACTCGTTTTTTTTCTTTGTCACCTTTCAGTCTTCTGGCTTAAGCTTGTTTTTGAGAAATTTTTGGTATGAAGTTTCAATAAATGATGTTTTTGAGTTGGAGTGTGAAAGTTACAGTATGTTTTCACAGCACATTAACTCTTTCATTTCAAAAGATCAAAGAAAAAATCTATTTCTCATGACACAAACACTTGAAGTGCTGTAAGTGCGCCGAGAACATTAGGAGTTGTATATCGCTGTCAATCATGCGTTGACACCGGTGTGTTTTGAGGCCAGAGGTTACAGACGGCTTCAGCTGCACTTGCTGTAAGGCAAACTCCTTTATAGTGCTCCGTTGCATTTTCGCACCGTTTGCCAAATTACTTTTCACAGTTTGATTTTTGTGACATTATTTCTTCACAGTTGGCTGTTTCCTGAAAAATGGCACTGGTTTCTATGAAAGCCACGTTTTTCTTTGTTAGTTTCAGAGTTTAGTGATATGTTTTGATGTAGCGTTGCACACCGTAGAGTACAGTTGGGTTACAGAAGTGTTTTTTTTTTTTTACAAGGGAATCGATTCTCAACAATAGCTCAAACGTTTTAAGACAAACCGATTGTGAGCTACAAGGCTGTTAATCAATGCTGTATGCTTCTGTTAAAGCCATCAGCCACATTATTTCAACTCATTTTTTTTTAAACAGCCATATTCCTGATGAAAAACTACATTACCCATGATTCTGAATAGACCAATCAGAATTGCACCAAAACATATATATATCTAGACCACAAAAACTAGTCATAAGGGTAAATAAATAAATAAAAGAGATTTATACATCACATGAAACCTGAATAAATAAGCTTTCCATTGATGTCTGGTTTGTTATGAGGACAATATTTGGCTGAGATACAACTATTTGAAAATCTGGAATCTGAGGGTGCAAAAAAATCATTAAAGTTGTCCAAATGAAGTTCTTAGCAATACATATTACTAATCAAACATTAAGTTTTGAGATATTTATGGTATACAAAATATCTTCATGGACAAGATCTTCATTTAATATCTTAATGATTTTTGGCATAAAAGAAAAATCAATAATTTTGACCCATACAATGTATTTTTGGCTATTGCTACAAATATACCCCAGCGACTTAAGACTGGTTTTGTGCTCCAGGGTCACATTTGATTGTCATTCAACAATGCTGCATGGAATTAAACTTCTTCCACCATTAAAGGGATAGTTCACCCAAAAATGTTTTTGCTGATAATTTACTCACTCTCAGGCCATCAAGGATATAGGTGACTTATTTTTCCTCAGTAGAACAATAAAGAATATTTTTAGCTGAAACTGCAGTCCTTGGTGATTCATAAAATGCAAGCCAGCTGCCACCGTCACTTTGAGAGTCAAAAAAAGCATATGCAGGCACAACAAAATGAATATCAATGGTTTCTGATGATATATTGAGGTCTTATGAAGGGAAACGATCAGTCTATGCAAGAAACCGAACATTATTTACAACCTTATTACATAGCCTCAGGAAACAGTCTGGAATGATGTCGGGTTCACAAATGAATCATTCTTTCAAACCAGTTGAATCAGTTCACCAAATCGGACTGAATTGTCTGAAACAGTTCATTGCTTAAGCAACACAGATTTACAAATTATTCAATCAAATCTCACTTTCAGACACCTGACAGTCACTCCGACTCAAAATGAGCCAAAATAGCGGCTTATCTGAAGCTATGATGAATGAATCATTCAGTGCTCCAGTTCCTCCGGCAGTCACTGAACTGAGGAAACAATTTGACTCGAACCGAAGACCGATGAGCCGCTTATATGAGCATGTGTAAACCGAACACTTAAAGTGCCCCTGTTATGGGTTATCAAAGGTTAATATGTTGTTTTTTGGGAGTCCCCAACAAAAGGTTGACATGCATGCAAGGTCAATTTTCTTATAATATACATGTATTTTTTACCTTATTTGATCAATGACTCCCAAACGATTCGCTCAACGATTTATTTTTCCAAACCCCTCCATTGCGTGATGCTAATCTGCGGTGATTGGTCCGATTGGTCTCATTTTCATTGCATTGTCTGTAATGCCTGATAAAGCAGTATTTGTGAGCGCAGGGCTGCTTTGTGTACAGCGTTACAGCACGAAACGGCTTAAAATTCGTTTTAAAAACGACTAGTTTCAATGATTCAGAGATTATTGTCTTTTGAGAGACAACAACTTTATATACGGTGCACTTTCAGATTTGAAACTTTGCAGGATGTTTTCATTCAATTAGAGCTGTGTTACACACTGCATGAAAGGTCATTTTCAAAAATCCATAATAGGGGCACTTTAAATGAAGGGGCCAAGTGAGAGTTTTTGTGGTTTCTCATTGTTTCTGTAAAAATGTGAGCTGATGAAGACTGGTTTATTCACTTTATATGCTTTAGACATGTAAAACTTCCACGTTTCACATCATCAGGTGCTTTAGTAATATAATTGCCTATGCGTTAAGTCATTGCATGATTGCGAACTAGCTAATTGAACCAGTTCATTGAAACAAACTGTCCCAAAGAACCAGTTTGCAGAAAATAATCAGATTTTCCTGTTGCCTAAGGCCATGGGAAACAAAATCTCTCTCTTGACTTGGATCATTAAGCAACAACCCAGCAAGCTGGTCAAATGTGATCGACACCCTAGCAATGCGATCTGTAAAATTCATTTCGGAGATGTTGTTTTGTGTGTTGAGGTGTCAGTAAGATGATTACTAGCGCCGAGGTGTGTGAGTAGCTTCTATTAGACGGCTGTAATCAGAAGTGCGTGATTCATCTGAGAGCCACAACGCCAGCCCTATTCTGCTGTCTGCACACTGACACACACTGCTGTTTGCTTTAATCTTACACACACGCTCACACACTCACTCTCATTGTGTGCTTTGGGGAGAAGTGTACATGACAGACTGTGAACACACTACAGCAAAGACAGATGTGCTATGGCTAATTTGTGTTGAGTTTTTGAGGTTGCTTTACTGAAAATTGCGTCTTAAATCAAGTATGTGAAATCCACAGTAGATTTAATCACTTTAAAGCTATTATCTCAGGCTGGGAAGCGTTCCGCTCTGGACCGCTGTCCTGAAATTTAATAACCTACTAAAAACCAGCCAACATTAGTTTCATAACCGCGCTGCTCATCAAATTCATATCAAAGTTAAACACATTTACAAACCCTAGAGTCGCATGGGGATCATTGAGATGTTGAGAGTTGAATAGGCCAAAAATAGAAAAGAACAAAAGTATCAGAAATGATCCAGCCACCGACTGAACCACTGTAATGGACTGACTCAAGACAGCACTGGAACATGTGAACAATGAACGTCAGTGTTGAAAAGTTCAAGTTAAAGACATTAAAATATATATATTTTAACTGTTCACCCTTTGAAATGCCTACCTTAAAAAATCTTATCAACCGCTATCAACCTAGCAAATGTCTGTGTTTCTTTATGTAACATATCATTTCCAACAGTTCTTTGTAATTCGGTTATTCAGTGTCATCAAAATCTTTGTTGTCTTATGTGGATACTGGTGCTGTTTTCTATATATCTATTGTATAAGTGTCATTAGCGTTATAGTCCTGTAGAAGCCAGGCTATCACAGAGAGGCAGAGCGTTACGCCCCATTGAGCTGAACTGGAATGAGACAGAGGAAGATATGAACGAGCGTGTGGAAATAAATCTCACAGTGACAGGAAAAGCTAGAAGTGAAAGCAGAATCGATGGTGAAATAGAAGTGGACTGAGCCAAATGGTGCTTTCAGATGGGTGGCATGTCAAAACCAGAAACATCCTCGTTTGATTTACAGTCTGATAAAAAATGATCTCTTGACCTCATAAGAATGATTTCTCTGCTCTATTTAAGCAATTAGTAGGCAGTTAAAAAAGTTTGGTAACACTTTATTTTAGGGTCTCTTAACAAGTTGCTCATTAGCATGCATATTACTAGAATATTAGCACAAATTAATGCCTTATTCTACATCCCTAATCCTACCCAATACCTAAACTTAACTACTACCTTACTAACCATTAATAAGCAGCAAATTATGAATTTATTGAGGGAAAAGTCATAGTTAATAGTGAATATGTATTCCCTATTCTAAAGTGTTACCAAAAGTTCAACCAAAAATATAAACTCACTCTCATGTTGTTTCAAACATATGTGAGTTTCGGTTATTTCTTCAATAGAACACAAAAGAAGGATTTTTGACAGACATTGGGGTCAAAACAACTTTGGACCCAATATATTTTTATTTCATGAACAAAACATGACTAAACTAAATGAATGAATGCATGAATGGAGGCATTTTTTATATGTCTTATTGTGTATTGTTGTACACCCAAAGCGCTTTACAATCGTATCGGGGGTCTCTCCTCAACCACCACCAGTGTGCAGCATCCACCTGGATGATGTGACGGCAGCCACAGTACAACGGCGCCAGTGCGCTCACCACACACCAGCTACAGGTGGAGAGGAGAGAGAGTCATTATTAGGAGGCTGTGATTGACAAGGGCCAGTGAAGGGAATTTGGCCAGGACACCGGGGTTACACCCCTACTCTTTATGAGATGTGCCATGGGATTTTTAATGACCACAGAGAGGCAGGACCTTGGTTTATAGTCTCATCTGAAGGACGGTGCTTGTTGACAGTATAGTGTACCCGTCACTATACTGGGACGCTAGGACCCACACAGACTGCAGGGTGAGCACCAAATAAATATCCCTCACTAACACCTCTTCCAGCAGCAACCTAGTTTTCCCAGGAGGTCTCCCATCTAGGTACTGACCAGGCTCAACCCTGCTTAGCTTCAGTGGGCAGCCAGTTTTGTGCTGTAGGGTGGCGTGGCGCAAGGCGAGGCAAAACAACGCAAGAAAACTAAACAAAACACCAGACCAAAAAATAAATGAATAATAAAAACAGAGAACAAAACAAAACATAATGAACAAACAAACAAAAATAAAGCAAAGCAACAATATAAAACTAAAAACACAAGATCAAAAAACAAATAAATAAAAAATAATAATATAAAATAAAAACGAGAACAAAAAACAACAACAAAAGAAGAAAAAACAGACAAAGCAATGCAATAAAACTAAAGACCATTAAAACAATAAAACAAAACAAGAAAAAACAAAGCACCAAACAAAACACAAAACAAAACAAGAAAGCAATTTAAACAAGAAAAATAAATAAATAAAACAAAACAAGCAAAGCAAAACAAGAAAACAAAGCAAAAACAAACATACAAAAAACAAATTTCTCGTTTAAAGAAGAACAAAAGTCATAGTTTCATAGTTTATGAGAGTGAGTAAATGTTGACAGGAGTTTATTATATATTTATTTATTTGTAATTTATTGAATGGTCTCTTTGTGTTTTTTAAGCCAGTCATGGTCTTTTGATACTCACCCCTCCCCCAGATCAGCTACCAACCGCCACACACACACACACACACACACACGCACGCACACACACACACACACACACACACACACACACACACACACAGGCTGTCAGAGGCGTGTTGTGGAGGCTATTGTAGTCAGTGAGGAGTGACCGTTAGGCCAGCAGTCCTCCAAACACACAAGACAATAGCACAGATTCCACACTCACTGTCCTTTGTTCCAGCAGCACCCTGAAGAAGCGCTTTGATTTCAAGTGCTCAAGATCTGCAGAGCAGCACTTTGATTTTAAGAGACATCAGAGAGCCTCACGATCATGTAGTTATGATGCTGGCATATACTAATGAAGGAAGTGTGTTGTATTTCAGTGGACCTTTAATAAGGAAATAGCCTATACAACATTAAGACATTTATGTCAGATTGAAAAATATCTTAATGTTATTCAATACAAAATATCACAGCAAATGTCATCTGTGCTCAAATATTGCAGGGAACTAATTTTGTTTTTCTGAGCCATTTTTGCAGTGACTTTTAATCAACTGGTGTCAAAGTGATTTTTAGTGGATGCATGAAGTCAAAATCCTCCTTGCTTCGAATAGAGCAATCACAGTTTAAAACACGGTAACCTGCAACTGAGAAGCTGTTTCTGCCTGATCTAACCTTTGAATGTGTTATACCATATTTGGAAAAGGTTAGTGATGTTAGATAATATTTTTGACTTAAATGAAACTAAATGAATTTGTTACCACATGAATCACATTTTACACATTTTCAGTCCACAGTTGTGGAACGTGAATGTGATTCAATAACATTTGACAACCACAACACGGCGACTATTGATCTATTGATTTATCATTTAAACCCTTTCTGTCAATTTTTTTGCTTCAATAGTATAGCCATGGATGCATTTCCCCGACACGTCAGTATTACTGACAAGACCGATGGATTTTTCTTCGCCTTACAAGAGCAGGTCATATTTCTGCCCGTTCCGTTTGCTCAACACACTGATTTATATTGATGCTGATTTATATTGATTTTGAGGCCTTATTTGCTCCAGCAGCACCATTAAACATCGGACCAAATTAAATTTCTCTGGATTATTAATGTTTGTTTCATTGCAGACAAGTTTCTAGGAAATAACGGTAGGCACTTGGGTTTAAATGTTTTTTTTTTTTTAGATTTGTGTTTCTTGATTTGGCCGCTGAGTTACTCTGGCAGCGAATAGGAATGGATTGGTGTCTGATTTGAAAGCACGCGGGCGGTTGGTGGTCCCCTTGGGTTGCTGCCAGTCCTCTGGGGTTTAAAGGATCCGGCAGTTAATCCGGCGCCCTCTTTTATTCACCAACGCATTTCAATCTTAAATTACCACTCATTCAGCCGGCCAACCGTCACGCCAGCTGACACACTGCGGCCTCACAGCTGTTTCAGTCACTCCCTGCAAGAGCTACTCTGCCCCCTACTGCCTGGAAATGAACATTAGTACAGTTTTGTCACATTTATAATTTGCTTGCACACTTTTTATTTATTTATTTATTGAATGTGAATTAATTAATTAAATTATTTAATATTTAATAGTATTTTTTTATTTTAGTATTTAGTTTTTATTAATTTTTATAATCAAACTAATCAACATATTAGCTGATTATCAAAATAGTTATTCATTGAAGGACTAAAATAACTACAGCGTTTTCAAAAAGTGTGAATTGTGTTGAATAAACAGACATCACAGGAGAGTGTTTAGTGCACAATAGTGCTCAAATTGACAAGTTTTGGGTAAATTAATAATTAAAAAAATACTACTAATAATAATACTCTCCAAAGAAATGTGAGAGAATCCATCAATATTTCTTCAAATGTACACAATTTGGACTAAAAGCCATGAGGGACATTGTTTAGTGAAAAAAATTATGGTGGCTGTGCAGGAGTTTTTTTTTTTTTTTGCAATGGATGCAGCTGACACTCATATTTCATATTTCATAGCATGGGCTCAACTACATCCTAAAGTGTGAGAAAATCTATTAGTCTGTTGAATTTGTTTGTTAGTGTGTTCAGTGAATGGTGAGTGACGAGTGTGTGTTTGGCTCTGTGTGTGTGTGTTGCAGTAGACGTTGCTCTGTCCAGTCATCTTTCTTGTGAGCACTTTCTTTCTTTCAATTGGTGACAGATAGTGTCTTATCACTGGGCCAGTTTGGGACTCAAATGTCCGGTGCTTTGGTCCAGTCCAGGCTGGAGGAGGTCATCATGCGTTTCATTGACTTCGGCCTTAATCCCTCCTCTGATAGCATCTCCATTCCAGCAGCCTATAATCCCAACACGTCCTCCTCGCCTGCAGTCCATCCAAATGCATTTAGCAGAGGTCAAACGCAGACATCAAATCAGCCAAATGAACAGATACTGAGACGGGATCTCTTAAATTGAGTCCAGGAGGAGTTTCATTTTGATCTGTGTCCTGGAAGAGATTGCGTGATACAGCAGCATGTCTCCTATATAGTCTTTACTCTCGGGAGGCTGTGTTTAGTACTCGTCAATTTTTTCTTTGTATTTTCATAAAGGATCATTTAGTTTTCTATGTGATTATTCACTATTCCATCCACTATCATTTACTGGTGCCTCTTCACTGGACTCTCTGTTGTACTGACTTGAATTAGCTTTTTGTTCAACCTGACAGATATTAATTTAGCTCCTGGTGTGAAATGACCATTTGTCTTTGATTTGTTTCACTTTTCTGTTTCACATTTGGCTTTAGGTGTGCGTCCAGAAAGCAAGCAAACTAACTTGCCTGACCGTGTTGCAGAGACAAAGAAAGAGTAAATCTTCCCACATGCATTTATTGCTGAAAATGGGCATAAACTGCAGGACATCCGCTCTATTCACATTCAGAGAGTGTGAGGTTAATGACAGCTATTTGTAACACAACACTTCACACAATCTCAGCTGTGAACAGATTCATGGATGGCAATTCAATCTTTCACAATCATGTCTGGAGTATTTCGGAATTGTCTTTGGATGTGGATTATGCATAGCTTAACCTTAAAGTCACTGTTAAGTTTAGAGAAAAAGAAAAGAAAAAAAAGATAAAGAAATAAAATAGAAAATGAAATTTTATTTTTATTTATTATTTTCATAATATTGTATAATGTATGTAACTATAATGTGTATATTCAAGTAACTATTCATGTGTTTGTATTTATAAATGACCTTTGTATTTTAGGTGGGCCTTACTAGGGATGCACGGTATTGTTTTTTTTGTTGTTTTTTTGCCGATATCCGATATCCTTTCTTTTGGAAACAACACCAAATCTCTCCTGTGCAGAAATTATGAGCAAAATCTTTTTAATTTTGTTTAGTTTTTAACAAGAACTTATTTATTATAATTAAATAAACAATAAAGAAGGTTTTTTGAAAGTACATAGAAGCTTTGAAAATAAATATAAATAAACTCTATATCAATCGCTGCACCCCCCCCCCCCCCCCCAGAAAGATGCTGTGTTAACCCTAACATTTTGTTTTAATATTTAACCTTTGTAACTGGTCTAAAGAGTTGTAAAAATTCTGAAAATCTTTTAGAGCTTATGATTTGTTTAAAAAATAAAACATATTACACAATAATGAATAAATCAGTATATATAAAATTATTGAATTTACAAGTGTCATGTTTGTGATTTTTTTTGTGACATATCGGCATAATTTTTTATATCGGGCGATGCCGATATTTACATTTAAAGCCATTATCGGCCGATTCCGATATCAGTCCGATAATATCGTGCATCCCTAGTCAGATACAACTTCGATGAAAGATTTTGATCCACTCATTCATTCTTATTCTTGCAAAGTTGTTCTAAAACCTAAACCCAAAATGCATTCTTGTCTTACACTGTAAAAAGTGATGCTGACTTAAAAAAAATTCAGTCAATTAAGTCAACTTATCACTTTTTACAGTGATAAGAAGCCTATTTATAAAATATTGTGTGTCATCAAGCAGCACGCAGATTCAACCAGAGTAAAACAATCAAAGTTTCACAAAAGTTAAATATTTCATTGTGTTTGGGGCAAATATCTGCACTCCTTGAATGCCGAATTTGGGGGCTGTAGCTAACTGCTGTAATCACTGTATAAAAAACAAAACAATTATTGTTTCAAATTATTTTGTTACCCCGCTGACTTGAAATTTTTAGTTTAGTCAACTAAAATATTCCAGTTGTCCCTTAAATTAACATAGAGTATCTTAAAATTTCAAGTTGACTAAACTAAAAATGTTAAATCAGTGGGGTAACAAATAAATTTAAGTTGAAACAACTTTTTGAAACTTTTTTTTAAAATGTAGGACAACTTTGAACTTTTGTGATCCACTTCAAATGTTGACTCCTGTATAGTGATAAGTTGACTTAACTTAAAAAAAAAAAAATTGAGGAGACCCGTTGCCTTAAAATTAAGTCAATGTATCACTTTTATGGCTGGACTATTATGAGCATCATCCTCACTAGAAATGACCCTTTCAACAGACATGCAGTTCTGATTTTCTGAGACAAAAATGTCCATGTTTTGAGTCTTCATCCCTGAAGAGACAGTAAGAGATACAAGTTGTGAATCTCCAGTCCAGAGAGAAAGAAACCTCTGTCAGGAGCAGCAGAAACAAGGCCAGTCCCGTGAGTGTGTGCCAGACTGTGAGGGAGCTCAGCTTTCCCCAGAACTTCATCTGCAAACACAATCCATTCATCACTGCATTGGGATATTGTGTTCGTTTATCTACACACAAAAACACTGAACCACACTTATACTAATGAGATCACTGTATTTGAATACTATTAGTGAAGTGAAGTGACATTCAGCCAAGTATGGTGACCCATACTCGGAATTCGTGCTCTGCATTTAACCCATCCAACGTGCACACACACACACACACGCACACACACACAGCAGTGAACACACACACACCGTGAACATACACCCGGAGCAGTGGGCAGCCATTTATGCTGCTGCGCCCGGGGAGCAGTTGGGGGTTCGGTGTCTTGCTCAAGGGCACCTCAGTCGTGGTATTGAGGGTGGAGAGAGCGCTGGACATTCACTCCCCCCACCTACAATCCCTGCCGGCCCGAGACTCAAACCCACAACCTTTGGATTACGAGTCCGACTCTCTAACCATTGGGCCACGACTTCCCCCAAACATTTTAAGACTATTAAGAATGTAGAAGATTATTGATCATGTCTCTTTCCCAAAGGCTGTGTGTGTGTGTATCACTACCCTAGTGACCGACGTGTTGTTGGCATTAACAGATTAATAAAGCAATCGCTTTGTTTGAAAGGTTCTTTTAATTTGGCTCGTTAATTCCATTTCTTCATAACTCATCTGTGATTATGTGTGTGCTGCAGGGCTTTGTTGTGCAGATGTCTCAGTGGGTTTGTGGATTCTGGAGGTTGAACGGATTGCTTCAGCTGTTTGTTTATTGGTGGTGCTTATTCAGAGGTGTGAGAGTTAAACTGCAGTACGGTTCCTCATCTGCCTCACAGCTCCAGCAGCTTCCTTCGTTCTTCACGTTCACATTTTCTGTTTTCTCTTAAATGCTGGGACTGAGACAGAAAAAGTGAAATTACAGGCTGTACTCTCAGGTTTACTACAGCTCTTGAAAAATTAGGGGCACAGTTGAGTGTGTGTGTGTGTGTGTGTGTGTGTGTGTAACACACGCAGGCAAAGAACAGCTGAACCAAGAATTCAGATGCATAAGATATACTGCAAAACATGAGCATTACATTCAATTGTTAACTAATTAACACACATTTTAACAATATAATATCATATACTATAATATAGTCATATTTTGGTAACACTTTATTTTACGGTTACATCTATTAGTTGCTTATTAGCATGCATATTACTAGAATATTAGCCATTTATTAGTAGTAATTAAGCACATATTAAGGAACATACACATTACACAGGAACATACACAATCATTCAAATGTTTGGGGTCGGTAGCCTATGTTTTTAATATTTTTGAAAAGACTGCATTTATTTGATCAAAAATACAGTAGAAACAGTTATGTTGTGGAATATTTTTATATGCCTGTTTTCTATGAGAATATATGTTCAAATGTAATTTATTCCTTTGATACAAACCTGAATTTTCAGCATCATTACTCCAGTCACATGATCCTTCAGAAATCATTCTAATATGCTGATTTGCTGAAAGAGAAACATTTCTGATTTATCTTTTTCTTTTTTGTTTTTCCATTATAATTTGATTAATAGAAATAAACAGTTTAAAACAACAGTATGCATTTCAGATATACATGTTTTGTAACATAAATGCCTTTACTGTCCTGTTTGATCAATTAAATGCATCCTTGCTGAATAAAAGTATTAAATTCGTTCAAATAAAATCTCTCTTCCAAAATGTTGAACAGTAGTATATGTGTGTGAAATAAGTAAAGAAGGAAAGTCCCTCAGTCGAAGCTTGAGTACATGAATTGTAACACAAATATTTCATTATGTTGCATTGCCTGCATGTTATGATTGTTGATGAATGAAATTAGATCAAATCTGTTCTGATTACTGGAAAGTCTGTGACTTTTTCCCCAGCCTTCACCTGCTTCAGACTCAAACACTGCCAGTCGTGACCGTTTGTCTTCACAGAGATGAGTGTTGTACAGTCTGACATAAATGACATGTGATGTTACACAGTAGGCTTTTACCCAAGGCAGACACCGCAGGATCATAACAGCACAACCTGACAAGCAACAACCGTAAAGACAGAACAAATCACACGGTGTGCATTGGGCTTTTCCAGAAGGACAGCTAGTCTGCAAAATTACCTTCCTCAACTGAGATTTGATCATGTCAATGTGGCATGTATTATGATTTAAGTGTTCCCATCTTGTTTCAGCCCTTAATGTCTGTCATTTTTTTCCTCGCCTCCTCTCTTCCACACTTTCTCACCTCTCTGAAGAGTATCTCAGGTGTCCAGGGAACGTGTTAGAAAGCGAGTCTGTAACAGTCACCAGTTAAAGCAGAGCTGGAGTCTCCTGAGACACACAGACACACAGTTAGCTCTGGGCGTCTAATACTCTATTGATTTGCTCGGTGGAAGAGGCCATCCAGCATTTTAAAGCTTCAGACTGACACCTCTCAAAATCACTCAACACACACACACACACACACACACACACAGTGCGGTGAGGTCCATCAAGTCGTGTATCCATATAGATCAATAATAAATTAGCATTTCTTCCAACAGTGTTAAAAAGTTTTAAAAGATTAAAAACAAATTTTAATAAATATGTTTATTTATTTACAAATATTACGCAAAATAAAGCATATTTACTTGTGCTACTTTCAAAAGTACATGCTAATGCATGAAGTCACAGGCTGATCATGTTCAAACATATTTATTCCAGTTCAAGTTTAAACAAAATGGGATATGAGTTTTGCACCATTAATAATTCATGTAAAGATAAAAGTACAGCCCGCCTTTAAACTAGTGATGTAATCTAAATGTGTAATTATGGCCTATAATAAAATCTATTCAAATGAAGGGAGATATGCACTAAACACTACACTCTTGATTACTTACAAACCAGACACAAACACTTAAAATTGATTAAATATACTATATGCCATGTTTTGTTGAAATCAAAGAAGATGCAGAAATAAAAACAACCTTTTTTCCCCTTCATCATTTGACTGGACAAGATTCCCTGATTTGCACAGAAATATATTTGTAAAGGTTTTGCAAAATAAAGAAAGCAAACTTTGGATCGCGTCACAATGTACTGAAACTCTTTTTTATTTCATTTTGTTAATCTTTTAATGATTTAAAGGGGTCATTTGATGCTTTTTTAAAGGTCATTATTTTGTGTATTTGTTGTAACAGAATATGTTGACACGCTTTAATGTTATGTTCAAAAAACACATTGGCCTGGTTTCATAGACAGGGCTTAGCCTAAACCAGGATTAGGCCATAGTTTAATTAGGCCAACATTTAAGTCATTTTTATAAACATGCCTTAGAAAAAAGCATTACTGCTGTGCATTTTAAGACAAAACAAAGGCACTGATATATTTTAAGAAGTTTCTTTCAGTTGAAACAGCTCAGATTTACATTTTAGTCTAGGACTTGTCTTAAGTCTTGTCTGTGAAACCGGGGGATTATTTTTCAAATACTGTACATTATTGTAGTTCCTCTATGCCCCGCCGCTCTCAAACGCTTCGTTTTCTACAAAGTCCCTCCTTCCGACAAGCGCAGTCTGCTCTGATTGGCCAGCTGACACAGTTCATTGTGATTGGCCGAACACCACAAGCCAGCGTCGGAAATGTAACATGCCTTTCCATAATCGTGAGCTTTCATAGAAACACACAGGCTGCGTCTGAAACCGCCTACTTCTCTACTATAGAGTAGGGGAAATGCAGTAGGCGAGCGAATAAGTATGTCCGAAACCTCAGTATTCATCGAAGAGTAGTCGAGAAGTTCCCAGATGTCCTACTGCTTCAGCTCAGATTCTTGAGTGTTCATCCGATGGACACTTTTCTATCCCAGAAGCCCGCGCGAGAGGATACGTCATCATCACGTGACGGAGATCAGCGACGCAGGTGTTTACAAATGTGAGTATTATCATCAAAAACATACATGTGTTACATGTGTTAAAATCACATTTCTTGAGCTACTGTATAGTAAACTGTTGATTTGCTGAAGGTGTAGATGCTAGACAGTAACGTTACAGTATATTTGTAGAGCTCCAGTAAACACTCGTGTCTCCAAAGTGCATTTACATGAACCTTATACATCTTAAAGACCATTAAATGTCCATTTAATAAGAGACAGGAAAATATTCTACAAGAATATTCAAAGGCTTTCAGTGAGCTGAAAACCTTTCAGTTACTGAAATTAATAAAAAATGATTTTAAATCTTAAGGTTTCGTTTATTTTAATGATTGTAATTTCAAACGAAGCTGTTACAGAGCTTTTCTGATTCTTGATTGCTGTGCATTTGATGCAGAGCTTTTGTGGTGGAGCAGGTGACCGCGGGATTTGTGCGAAAAAAAGGAAAACAAAAATATAAAGTCTGACTGCAGCAGTGAGGGACGTGATGGACGGCAGACACAGGTGAAGCTGGACACGGTGGTCTTCATCAGAATAAAGCTGCAGAACTGGCTCAGCTGTGTTGAGATGCAGTAGATGTGGGTCACTGCCTGTAAATACATGATTGTTAGAACAATGTTGTTTGAATAAAGCTTTTTCATGTGTTGTTGACTGGTTTATTTATTGTCATGGTTACTTGTATTTACATTTTACTCATTTGTTCATGTTTCCTGTTGTCAGTAAATATAATTGTTTCATTATCATATGCATTAATTCATGACTTGACTGAAAATTGAGATGTATTCACCTTGGCTGCATTTGTCTAGTGTACAGTCATGCATAGCTATAGCATATGAAGAAGAAAATTACATTTAGCTTGTTTTACTAAAAAATATAATGAATTATTGGTCAGCATTTATCATTATTATTGTTCATAAGTGTTGGGCAACCAATGCATTCTGAAGCAATCTTACTTTCTAAGTAGTAATACTTACATTTTTGGAGTAAAATCAACAATCCTCTCCAAAGGTGAGATCTTTGAGCGGCTGATTGACACAGAAATTACAAAAACATACTAGGTAGGGTTGTGGATTTATTGATGCTTTGAGATGTTTGTGCGCCTTATTTTATTTGTATTATTATTTATTATTACTGCAGAACATACAAGCTCAGGGAAAGATGGTAGTAGCTTTAACAATGAACAATCATAATGACACAAAGAAAAAGAAAACAGCTAATTGGTTTGCGTACATCATAGTATGAGATTATATACACAGGGACAAAAAGATTAATCATAATGCATTAAAATTGCATTTGTTTTTGTTATTTATAAGCCCCAGGGATGAAACGAAAGGGACATTCAACAAGAAAAAGAGGAAAACAAAGGAGATTTAAGCCAGGGTACAACGGGGCTAAAGGCCCACCTTTACTATTCACTGCGCCTAAAATGTATAATTGCAGAAAAAATATATACGTTGTATTGAACATTAATGGAGCAACAGATTTTGTGTGAAAATAAATCATTCAAGTTGTTTATTTTGTTTGAAAATCGTATAAATGTATGAGGTGGCAAGGGGGGCCTTTTACCCGACACACGGGGTACAATCCCCACCAGCACGGGGTAAAAGGCACACGGTAGGCTATTGATACAAATACTTCAAAATAATGCTTTTTAAAACAAAGTTAATACTTGTTCAAAACAATCACTTTAGCAAAGTTTGTGTATCACTATTTTCTGCTTATTTTGAAAAATTAAATAATTATTTTTTGTTCAATAAATATACTGTCATTAAAATGTTAATATATAAAAAATTTAAATACAGAAACAAAATCATTTTAATAAGTAAAGATTCTGAAAGCATTGAAGGAGATCCAATAATAATTTAATATATATCTACAGTAGTAACAACATATTATATATGATGGTTTTAAATATGATGGGTTCATTCTAAACATGGTGATTATCTCTAATATGGACACCCAGCATAATATATGATATTTACCATCTGAATCTAACCATGTCATGTCAACAAATGGAAAAGTCAGCGATCTATTAATTATCATGTTAATTATAGTGCGCCTTTAGCCCCAACAGCAGGGGCGCTATTTACCCCAAATACCATACTTTTACATATTCTTTCATTATTTAAAAACTGTTGCTTTAATTATCTTAAACAAAACTGAAAATCAGTTTGTCTCAAAATGCATGCATTGATTTTAGCGATTCTCATTTGCTCCTTAAATCTACAACACTTAAAAAAACGTAAAATATTAGATCAAGTAAGCACAGAATCAACTTTGCGCTGCCGCGTGCGATCGCGTCAAAGATCAGATAAATATACACGTGCATCTTGAAAAGCAAATGTTTTGGAAAGTGCTACGCCATGTTTTTAGTGGTTTAGATGAAAAACATATCAAAGGCGCCTTTGTACCCTAGTTTTATTGTGTTTTGTGCATCCGTGTTCTATATTATCCTGCAATCTGCATATTACCTGCATTTCATTTTCACTTAAATGGTGGTTTGTGACATATCCTTGGATAACTAATGCCGGTTCATTGCCATTGCGACTTACCTATGATGAATTTACAGCTGAGCGCAAGGCATTTCACTCGTTGAATGCGTCAGCGTCACATTTGCATAGGCCATACTACTTGAATTTGTGATTGGTTGACTGCAATTATTATTAACAATTATTAACCGGTTAATGGCAATTTCAAATTTTCCTTTCTGTTCGGAGCTATAAAATATGATTTAGTTTCTGTTTCTAGTCATGTTCCTGTCAAAATTCAGTCAGTTTCAGAGGCCTGGTTCATGCATTCCCTGGAATTCAAACCTATGACCCTAACATTGATAGTGTCCGGCTCTACAGTTTAAGATACAGGTAAACTTTACATGTGTAGCATATATGTATACAGTTTATAGTTTATAAACTAGTGGCCATAGTAAGACCTTGGTTTTGGTTGCTTGTCAAGTCCAAACCATTAAATTTTCAAAGCGAACAAAATGAATTTCACATCCGAGGACTGATCTTAGATCAGCATTTTCCTCCGAGACACTCGTGGCGCCCGTGCCCAGATGTGACAGTTTTGTTCATTGTGCGCTGAGCTTTGAAGGAAATCCTGTTCACAATCCGGTGAGCGCTGCTTTAGAAAGAGATCTGTGATTGTTTGCAGTGGTCCGGGGAGCGTCTCTGACCAGCTGGCATTGCCATCTTCACCCATTCTTATGCAACTCGCTATTCAAGCGCCGCCTGGGCAGCCCACAGCTCCGTAAATGCCAAAATCTGCATCGCCTCCCAGCTCCAAAGAACACAGGCAGCTCATAAACTCATGAGAGCGACACAGGAAGGGGAAGAGGAGGAAAGGGAAATGAGAATGAAAGCCGAGATGATACAGACGGAACTGAATATTTGCTTTTTGTTGCGTAAAAAAGGCAAGGCTTTTGCTGCGACCTGCTGCTGCCCTTCAAATACCACCCAAGGTCATTGTGGTTTGGAGTAAAGTCACATCAACACAAAAAGCAGGAATTGATGCAACAAATTATTTTATGTTAAACAGTGGGATGAAAGAGCAAATAAACTAATGAGCTTATTTAGATCAAGGCCGACTGTCATAGCTCCTCTCAAAGATAGCGTGAGCTACCCTGCCGCTTCCAAAAGAATCAAAACCATTGATGTAAAACAGTGATTAAAATGCACATTTTGGTACTTTTGCTTCCACTTTTTGCTTCTGAATGTTGTGCTGGCTTGCCCATGAAACCAGTGTGATCTTATTAGTATTCATAGCTCTAATGCGCTAAACTTTTGTTTTTTGATTTGGATAGACACGGATATGAACGTATCAACAGCTTCTGAAACATCAATACTTTATAGGTACATTATACATACAAATGTTTAAAAGTCCTCTGTTGAAGTTCATTGTTGAACTTATGAAATTTCAGCATCATTGCTCCAGTCTTCACTGTCATAGATAAATTAATATAAAGAGCACTAACTAATTGATAATGATATTTACAGTATACTGTATGTGTATACAGTGCTCGGTACATTACTTACAAATGTTACCAAATTATTTGACAAAAATTGCAGTTAGTAACGCAATCCATTATATTGCACAGTTTAGGTAATATAATCAGGATAATATTTGGAATCTGATTACCTAATCCAGATTACATGCAATCAGTTACTACCCAGCACTGTGTATATGTGTGTATTTATGTGTACAGTATGCATAAATATCGTATGTGTGGGTGTATTTCAATACACATTGTAAAGAACAGCAGTGGCATCAGTCTGATGAGACACAGAGGACAGCAGGGGCAGATTGTTGATGGCCGATGTAGAGAAGGGTTTTTAAAGAAGCAGAGGAGGGAAGTGAGGTTGAAACCCCGTGCCTCTGTGTGTGTTTGATAAGATCGTGTGCTGGACCACGGGTCTGGCTCTCGGCGGGGTGATGGAAATGCAGCGCTGCTCCTAATCTCCTAATGTACGTTCCTTCGTCCTTGGCTGCAGCACATGGGAGAAAGATGGGGCCTTATCAGCGTTTATGAATTTATGGAAAATATTTCTGCACTGACAGTTTTCATCTCTCTTTCTCTCTCTCTCGATTTTCCTCCGTCATTCTCTCACCCACCCACTCGCTCACTTTCTCTCGCGCTTTCCTCTAGCGCTCCTGACCAACTTCATTCGAGTTTTAGCGGAGGACGGGAATCTTGGCAAAGTGGTTGGCAGGAGTTTCTCTGTATCGGAGGCCTGTTTCTAGAATTAAGGGCAGTTCTGTAAGTCTTAAAGGGATAGCCCACCCCAAAATTAAACATCATTCATCATTTATTTAATATCATGTCCTTTTAAACATGCATGACTCTATTTGTTCGGTGGAACAAGAAAACAGCTATTTTGAAGAATGTTAGTATCTAAGTTTTGGACAAAAAATTCAATGAAGTCAAGAAGAATGCTCTTTTAGCAGATTCCCGTCATCTTTAGGTTACTGCGTTACACCGTTTCATTATATAAAGTGTTATCAGTAAATAAGGGACAGTCAGATTTCCAGCAGCGGTCTGCCACAATTCATTTGTCTGACCTCTCGTCTCTCCTCCACCATCTGTCAGGGACTGAAAATGGGCTCCAAGTGTGTGAAAAATTTCATTTGGGTCATAGTCCCTGGCGCTCACACTCTTCAGCTGAGAGGAGGCAGGCTCCTACATGCGCCGCCAAAGGAAGGAGGGGGAGAGGGAAATTAATAACTTCTGAGAAATGGACCCCGAGCCTCCAGGAAGCTCATCCGTGATTACAGCAGCATGTGTGGCGGGTGCGAGAGGAGCTGTGATTGTACACTGGAGGTGTTTGTAGGGTTTAGACATTATTATTATTTCAGACGTTGAAACATCTCAAGCCATACCGACCATCGAAGAGTTTTGGTTCTGAACATCCTAATTTAGGATGTTTGAAACAATTTCAGTATGTTAAAACAGGCTGATCAGGTTAACAATATTATCCACAGAAAGTGTCAGCTCTTGAAAAACCAATGATGTATTTAAAGTCAGTAGGAACCAGCAATTACAAATCATTTTACTTCCATAATGGGACATATTTCAGAGTGAAACACAATGGATTCCAAACAGTGATGTCTTTTTTGGTAACACTTTATTTTAAGGTGTCCTTGTTACACGTCACATGTACTTGCTATTATGATAACACTTAAATATGTAAGCAATAAGGTACAAGAGGCCGTGCTGTATCGTGAATAAATCACGGCTGAAGGGCGTTGTTAGGCCTTTGCGTCGTGCCTAACAACACCCTTAAATGTATAATTACTCTGTAACAAGAACACTATAAAATAAAGTGTAACCTCTTTTTTTATTTGATGTTATTATACAGCTATACTCAATACTCAATTATGGTTGGTAATATGTTCCCTATCAATATGATATAAAATATCAAATATTAGATGAAAAACAAACTTTATTTAGGTTTGTTGACTTTATCTGACCACAAACTTGGAGGAAGCTGTTTAAGTTTTGCATCTAATTTCTATTCAGAATGCTGCATTCAAATGTGCTAAAATTGCCCGTAAATCTAAAAGTTTTATTCTGTTGCTGTGAGTTCTCCCAGGGTGTAACACTTTTTCATTTGTGACTGTCATAGCGATTCACCGCAGGCACTGATGCTCATTCAGGCCCTGATCTGCATAAAGACTGTCAGATGGACTTTTGATTTAAGAAGCTTCTTTTATCCTCTGTTCTCTTTAAGCCGCAGCTCTAAAGTCCGTTCCATGAGAGCGCTCATGCATACAAACCTGACCGTCAGTCTAAAAACAAATGCTCATGTTCTCTTCCGGACGATGGAGCTGCAAACTTGTTCTTCAGCGGGTTGTTGTTTGAAACATTCAAGCGTAAGAAACTACATGCTTTAAATTTCAAATGCAGATGGAGGGCAGCTGTTGACCTTCGATGGAAGTTATTTGCAATGGACTTAATGGAAAGTTACCATTATTGGACCATATGTGCATTTTTATTTTGGTACATGCTCTATTTTCTGAGTGGACATATGCCATGGTGCTACCATGCAGTTCTCACCACTCTCAGAGGCATGCAAACCAACTTTACCCGGCACTGGAAACAATTGCACAAAGAAGTGTGCTAAACACCTCTAGCACACCTCTTGAGACAAAGAAAGTTAAGTTTATATATACTGTATAGATTTTTCTAGCTGCCCTCACACCTATCCGGGTCATGGCACCAATCTGTTATACAAGGACTGTCTCATTTTTCATCAAAAATGATTGGGATCCTTATTTTTGTTTCTTTAGCTTTGCTTGTGTGTTCTTGCATTCTGGCTCATTGAGTCTCTGTGGGTTCTGGTGCCATTCTACATGAATAAATAGATGTTCTTCAGTTGATTAAATAAGGCCAGCTGAGAAGGAGCCTTCCTGACAACAACTTTGGATTTATTTTTATAAATTGCAAAAATAATACGAAGTGCAAGAGACTCAGAATTATTGTTAATGCCTGCCACCTGTTTTAACAATTGAAAACTGTAGTTTCTCTGAAATCCAGCCCTGAAAACAACATGTCAAGCTTCAGAAAAGTGTCACATCCGAGAAATACTATTAAAGTTCGATCTGTTGTTCATGTTAAATTAATTATTATTCTTCAAACTGCCATCCTGTACTGTTTGTTCTACAGACAGGAATGAAACCTTAAAGGGGACCTATTATGCTCTTTTTACAAGATGTAAAATAAGTCTCTGATATCCCCAGAGTGTGTATGTGAAGGTTTAGCTCAAAATACCCCACAGATACATTTTTATAGCTTGTTAAAATCGCCACTTTTAGGGTGTGAGCCAAAACGCTCTGTATTAGAGTATGTTGCTTTAATGCAAATGAGCTGGTGCTCCCGGAGAAGAGGGTGGAGCTTCAAGAGCGGAAAAGTACTCTGTTTCAAAGTCAGTCATCTGATTGTACTGTGCATAATACATTTGCGTTTGTGAATTACACAGACAGGGAGCGGCGGGGTAAAAATAACAAAAAATAACAACATAGCTGGTCTCATGGTGCGTGGCATGCTATCACAAACTTTATAAGTCCTACTCGTGATTATGAGCTCAACAAACTCAAGCGATCGCCTCACATTGCTTTCATATGCAACTTTTAACTACCACATTCCTATTCACAATCATTCATGAAGACAACACCAGTGAAAACAGACAGAGATGATGGTAGCTTTAGCATCATTAACCTTACAGATTGCCAAGAAGCTCTTTCAGAAGGGCGATTTGGAAAATAAACACGTGATACTTACTTTGTCTGAAGCAGACGTTCGCGCACGAAGCATTGGTATTGATCCCTACACGTATTGGGGAATTTACCGATTTTTTCCGGGACATTTCCTTAGATAATGAAACTTGACCACAGTGTCCTCAGTGGCTTAGATGGAGGGAGTCTATGGAGACTCCTATGTTCATTAGTGCATCCCAAAACACAACACTTGAAATGCCTCTTTGGAGCTGACATTGTATATCTCCAGCAGCTACAGCAAGTAAACAGTAATGGCGGAGTCGGACCGCAGCTCCTTACTCAGGCCTGTGTCTATGCTTACAGGGCAGCGTCACAAATGGGTGGGACTTTTTCCCCTCGGTGACGTGAGCAGAGGGGGAATCTGAAACGGCTCTTTTGGAGAGACTGTTTATAATTTTTTTAGATGATAAAAAAATAAGTGGGTGGATCTTTACTATTATAAGTTGGTTGTTTTCACACACTGTGGCCACACAACTATGTTCAAACACCTTATAAAAGTGATTTTTGCATAATAGGTCCCCTTTAAACCATGTGGCTTGAGGACTATTTTAAGCAACTTAAGATATTCACATGATGAATGATAAAACTAGCAAGCACAAATTCCACAGATTTACATTGAAGGATGAAATATGGGGCAAAAATGAATAATAAGAAAAGAAAGACATCATATAATGTCCTCAAGATATTGAGCAATCAAAATCATTTTACCTGTCACTGAGACGCAACACTCAGTATTTTGTATTTGTTGTGTTGTATCTGTGAACATTTGTTGGGATTTCTTTAATTTGTACCTGTTAGTTTCTCGCTGTAAACACTGTATCGTTTTTGTGGTACCCTGGTGGCATACATTAGAGGTTTAATAACTTTGTCAGCATGATTAATAATGGTGGAGTACCCATGCAGAGCTGCCATCATCACTGCACTGATTACATCTGCTTTAAACTACATTAGCTACAGTGAACTCTGCCCTGCCCCAACACCACAGCAATCATTTATGCTCACTGTGTATAATTGTGAGCTAAGCAAGAGCTCCATCCCAGCCATCCAACACAAAGGTTGAAGTGTAATTCATATATGTGTATTAGTGTTGGGGATCTTTCAGTGATTCTTTCTGAAGGTTACATTATTACACCAGTAGGTGGCAACAAGTTACTGTTTAAATAAGTGAGTTGTATAATTCACTCAACCGTTTTGTTCAGAAAGTCTGATTTGTTAAGGAATGTTACTACACTTACGTGTACTGCTTGGACACACGCAGTGGTTGATTCTGTTTTATCTAGTGCCAAGTAAAGTAACAATCGTTCTCTCACTGTCTCTCTCCAGGCTCCTACATGCTGGTGAACACTTCTCAGTATGGTGCAGGACAGCGGGCTCAGCTCATGTTACGTCCGCTGAGTGAGAATGACACACACTGTGTGCAGTTCAGCTATTTTCTGTACAGCCGTGATGGACACAGTCCCGGGGTCCTAACCGTGTATGTGCGTGTAAACGGTGGCTCGCGAGGAAATGCCGTGTGGAATGTGTCCGGCTCTCAGGGGCGGCAATGGCATCAGGTGGAGCTGGCTGTCAGCACCTTCTGGCCCAGCGAGTACCAGGTGAGACCAATGACCTGCACAAACACACAAATGCATGTTGACTTTTTGTTGCAAGTTACAGTTCTTCTTCTTTTTTCATTTATTGTAATTAATTATTATAAGATTTTATGTACAGTACAGCACCTTTCAAAAGTGTGGGGTCAGTCATGTTTCTGAAGGAAGTCTCTAATGCTCAACAAGGCTACATCTATTTGATCAGAACCAGTAATAGTGTGGAATATTATTACATTTTAATCTTCTATTCCAATATATTGTTAAAATGTAATTTTTTTTCCTTTGAGTCAAAGCTGTATTTTCAGCATCATTACTCTAGTCTTCAGTGTCACGTGATCCTTCTGAAATCATTCTAATATACTGATTTATTACCAAGAAAGATTTCTGATTATCATTATAGTTTTTAGTGATTATCAGTGTTGAAAACAGTTTTTAGTTCGTTAACATTTTTGTGTAAACTGTGCTACATTTTTTCTTTGATGAATAGAAAGTCCAAAATAAAAGCACAACATTTAAATATTTTGTAACATTATAAATGTCTTTACTGAAACTTTTGATCAATTTAATGTGTCCTTGCTGAATAAATGTTTTAATATATTAATAACTCACTGACCTCAAATTTTTGAAAACGTATCAAAAACACTGTAATGAAGTGAAGTGACATACGGCCAAGTATGGTGACCCATACTCAGAATTTGTGCTCTGCATTTAACCCACCCAAAGTGCACACACACACAGCAGTGAACACACACACACTGTGAACACACACCCGGAGCAGTGGGCAGCCAATGCTGCAGCACCCGGGGAGCAGTTGGGGGTTCGGTGCCTTGCTCAAGGGCACCTCAGTCGTGGTATTGAGGGTGGAGAGAGCACTGGACATTCACTCCCCCCACCTACAATCCCTGCCGGCCCGAGACTCGAACCCGCAACCTTTGGATTACAAGTCTGACTCTCTAACCATTAGGCCACGACTTCTCGACAATAATAAATGTTAATTATTTCTGTTGCGATTGGCTAACCTTCCTAATAGTTTACTCTGTTATTCCTCATTAGCTGGGTCAAGTACAGTTGCTGAATATTCAATTTTATTATGGTTATTTTATTATATAATTTATATAAAACATAGGTGGTCACATGTTAATGTGCTTATCCTTGCAAAAGTTATACATTTGCATTTAATTTATGGCAACATTTTATTCGCCACTGCTGGGGAACAGTTTTTTAGTAACCCTTTGGTTAATAAATATGCCACTGAAAAGTTGGCAAACCTGTGAAAGTCCATCACTCCTACCTGCTTCTGATTTCAATATACCATAAAAATATTTAAAAAAAAAAATAATAAAAATCTGGCTTAGTTTCGACAATTGTTGTTTGGGAGGACTGGAAGGGGATCTTTAGATTTTGTCAGCATAGTACAATAAACTATTTTATTTATTATTTTCAACAAAAATCCTGTTTTCCATGGGTTATACCTTTTACATGTTGACGTTTACAGTAGGACTGGGTGTATACGTTATTTCTTTAGACCCACTCCTGTGTATGTCTGTCTGTGTGTGTATGTATGTGTGTATATATATATATATATATATCACTTGAGTCACTTGTTCCTCTGATGGTTAGCACACAGAACACTGTCACCTTGTTAAAGGCTATGATTAATAACTCGCCCCTCATTTGCTCTCCAAAAAGCCCATAATGACCAGTAAGTTGAGTATGCGTGTGTGTATCTACATGAATACAGAGTCAATTGACCCCCGCTTGTGTGTGTGTGACCCGTTTGAAAGAGGAGGTCCGGTGTGGTTTCCATAACCCTGACCCGTATCGCTCCTCTCTCCATAAATCAGACCAGCCTTAATGAGATTACAGCCCTGCCACGATCAATGCACACACACACACACACACACACACACACAGTGCACCACAGGGTTCCCAGACAGACAATGTGAAGAAATTATCTTAGCCCTCTCGTTCTGTTGCTTACTTTCAGACTCATTTTTTCCTCTGTGGAGAATGGTGTCTGGTTTGTTCAGACGTGCTGTGGTGGAATACACATGCATATGGTAAATTTGAGGTGTTTGGAGATGTGGCGAGGCATGTTAATTTTTATTTATTTTGAGGAATGCTGCATCTGTTTTGTATGGATGGAACAGGTAAAGAGCATCTGTGGTATTCATTATTATTGGTGTTCATTATTAATAATAGTTCATATATAATTTTTTTTTCTGCTTAATAATTTTATGGAAACCATGATACATTTATACAGGATTCTTTGATAAATAGAAAGTCCAGAGAACATAATGTATTTGAAATAGAAATCTTTTGTATCATTATACAGTACATGTCTTTACTGTCACTTTTGATCAATTAAAGTTGTCCTTGCTGAATATAAGTATTCAAAATAAATAAAAAAAGGTAGTGCATTGTGGTTTCCACAAAAAGTATTAATCAGCAAAAACCTGACATATTTATTGAGCAGCAAATCAGCATATTACAATGATTTCTGAAGGATCATTTGATACTGAAGGCTGGAGTAATGATGCTGAAAATTCAGCTTTGATCACAATAAAAAATTACATTTTAAAATATATTTACATAGAAAATAGTTATTTAAAATTGGAATACTGTTTCACAATATTGAACAAATAAATGGATAAGAGCGGTGAGCATAAGTGGCTTCTTTCAAAAACATTTCAAACTTTTGACTGGTAATGTACATCCATATTTCACCCCCTCTTTCCTCCATCCATTCATTCTGTAATCTGTGTTGGTTTGACTTGTTTGTTCCCATCCCTCTCATGCTCTCTATCTCTCTCAGTTATGGCTCACGGGTCACTGAAAACCTCTCGGGCAGCTACACCCGGCTCGCACAGATTGAATCAACTCACGTATGCTCCCTTTGGGTGACAGCGGATAAAAGAGAGAGGAAAAGAAATGAATGAAAGATAGAATGGAGGAATGAGAGAGCACATGAGTGCTACATGAGTACCCGAGCGGGTCTGTAGAGATGAGATCAGCAGTCAGGCCCATGGGGCGGCAGCTTGTATTAAGGATATCATTTCCCCCTCCTCCTAATCCTACCTGGGAAAACACAAAGGATCTGGATCATTCGGCTCCAGCACTCGCTGTCACCACTAAGACTGGTGTAGAGTTCTCCCTATGAGGCTGATATGGCACATTTGTGAAACCAGTTTGAACAGTTAGCTGCCAACTAAGGGCTCTATGGACGTCAGGCTTGGCAAAGCTGGCCGCGTAGATGCTTTGCTTTAACTTAGCGGGTCCTAAAATTTTAATAAGTCAAGCTCCCCCTAGAGGGATATCGCTTCTGATAGACATCCCAGCCAGCATGTAACAAGGGAGGCCACTGAGGATGAGACTAGTTTACCGAAAGCTTAGCAGTAGCCTACAATATTTTAAGTTTTTCCAGTTGTTATAGCTTGTTATTTAAAGCTTGTGCAAATAAAGATGGAAATTCATAAACATGTTTTTCATATTTGGCATAAAAGAAAGAGAAAAGAACAGAACAGCCAAGCAAGCCTACAAAATGTCACAAATCACAAAGAAATATGTTTTCTATTACTTGAATTAATATGACAACACTCTCAAAAGCTAAACACATTTTGAATCATGTTGAATTTAATCTTACTTTTAGAAACTAAAAGCAGGAACAAAATGGAAGCAGAGTGATTGTGACATGACCTGGACTCATAACTGAGCTTGCAAACACTCCACATGTACACGTCTTCAATATGGGAATTCATTTTATATTTGGTGCGATCCAGCCTTAATGTTTACTCACATACTCACATATAAACATAAAATTCAATCTTGGATAAGAACTAGAATTGTTGCAAGACAGTAGTAGGACAATATAAAATCTGTTTTGTGCACTTTTATGAACAGATGTTAAAGACTTTTTTTTCATCACGAGCCACATATGCATGTGAAGAGAGTAGTCTGCAAAATTAGTATGTGTGAAGAAGAGCTCTCATTTCTAAAAACTATGACAGCCAGCTACTCAGATTCTACTGTTAAGTGTTTAGTTTGGAGTTCTTTTTTTTTTGCCATTTTTGCCTTTATTTTGATAGGAGTAAAGTAACGACAGGAAGTTAAGTGGGAGAGAGAGAGGGGGCGGGATCAGAAAAGGTTCACAAACCAGGACTCAATCTCAGGACACCCAGAGTGCAACGGTGCTGTATGTCGATGTGCTGCCCTTTAGGATACCAAAGCTATTGGCACCGACATAGAATTCTGAACTGCTAAGTTTTTTTCATTTAGCAGATGCTAAATTATTGAGGGATATTTGTTATTAGTTGTAAGTGCATATGGATAAAAGTGCTTGAACACTGGTAACCATATAGATTCCTGTGAAGTTTTCAGGATAATAGACTACATTCCTGAGAGCCAGCAGTATTTGAGGCTCCAGGACCTTGAGCCACACTGGGGTACCCCAGGGAATTGCCCTGGGCCCCTTTATTTTCATCATATATGCAATGGATTTCCAGTATCCACCCCAGAGGCATTGATGGTGAATTTCTTGAGCATCTGGAGACTAGTCATTATACAGGGAGAACACACATGGTCCAAACAGAAGACTGCAGTGGACAGACAACACAACAGAAGTGTTGGAGAAAGGTCAGCGCAGACTTCTTTTCTTGATAGACTTCCATTATGTTTCTGAAGGTTAGAGCAGAACTGAATGTTTTCATCACCACACAATCAAGTCCGCTCGAGTTTGTTTCCACACTTTCATTACATCTGAGAATAAAAATCACATTCTGCTCTTGTCAAAGACCACGAATGAGTCTGTACTACATCTGTGAAAATACAGCTTCAAGGGCCATTTGTAAAGGAGTGTTTTGTTATAATTTGACGCTATTTCAAGGTCACATTTATGTAATATTGAAAGCAATCTAACTTTATACTATATTTCACCTGTAGCTAATTTTACAGAATTACAAAATTTGTAAAATTAAAAATAAGATTTGTATTTAATGAAAATTTAGATGTCTTTAAATTATAATCAATGAAACATCATACGTTCAGTTGTCTTCTTTTTAAATAATTTCAAAAGTTGCGCTTGAACATTTTGTGCAAAAAATGACAAAAACTTGCTTCCGCTTGTACGTAGAATGAAAGAAATAAAATAAACAGCTGTGAATATTCAGTGGGTTTTGTAACAGTCTGGCTGTGGCAAGCTGTTGTAATGAGCTTAAGAACGACTTTGACTCTTTTCCAGACACTTGCCCAGTAGATAATCATTTATCTTCTGTCCTCTTAACTACTTGCACATGACTTTCCCATCCCTGTCCCATTCCCAGTGGTCTTCTCTTGGCTCTCATTTGTCTTTGTGGTTCTATCTTTTTAGCCACCAAGTACAGCCATGTTTTGCTAGCTGATTAGTTTAATTGTTTATTTGGTACCTCATTTGTGTTGCGTAATGTTCTTTTGTTCTCAGAGCACAGCTGCTCAGATAAATCAAATCAAATGTTCAATCAAATCATGGTAAACGCTTTATATAAGCTCAACCACAGTGCCCTGGATGGAGTCGCCTCTTTCCACCTGCACACATACTGCATACAGTATGCTCATTAATGTGTCCCTTCAGTAGCTTCCCTTTCATGATCCAGCTCAGTGAGCCAAGAAACCTGACATGTTTTTTTAACATGCTTTGCTAATGGATGTAGCAAATCATTAAGACAGATTGAAGTCCCCCCGCAGGTTTGAGTCATCAACACACCAACTGTATGTTTTAACATGATTATCAACAGATTTGTGAATAACATCCCCCAAACGTCCGATGTCCAAACATTAACTGAATCTTTTCAGGTTTTGTTTTGACAGGGTTTTTAAAGCGCGCACAGTCCAATTCATGTCTAGATGCATGAGTGAGTGCCTCTCGGAGGTTCACCAGGGGTTTGTACAAGACTTGAATGGCATTGTCAACATTCCTTGGTTTTCCAAGGCTTTTGTAAGACATGAAAATGACTTTTTCTGTTATTTGTGTTTGCGCTCCTGAGCTTGCCCTGATAAAACGCATTCGTACGTGGTATGCAACAGCGTCCCACTGGTGTAAATGAGATGCTTCCGCTTGTATGCCAACCAGCAATTGTTTCCTGTCTGCAGTATTTTGATCTCTATCATGTTGATGCACCAGACATTTGGGTGGGTTGAATACAGGAAATAAGTGCAATGAGATAAATGGATGCCAGTCACTGCAACCTGCAGATTTGAAAATCCACCTTTCTCGGTCTGATGTGTATTGTGCAGCTGTCAGTGCCGTAGGTGTTGGAGATGACTTGAGTCTTGATCAAATATTAACAATGCTACCAGCCCTTCTGTTTCGTTTAATGTTTTGTGCACACATACTGTACATATATCAGGGATGTGCACAATGGCCCAAAACACTAACCCCTTTTCCTTCCTGCGTCGAGGTGCCCTCTAGAGAAAGTCATTTCATTTGTATATACTTATACAGATGCTTTTTATTAGGGGTGTAACGGTCCATCGATATGGATACATTGATCAAATGCGATAAATTGTATCGATGCCATGCGCAAAATATCGTTATCTGTAGTATAAATAGGCACTCTATTTTAGCACTTTCCACATTTTGTCGCAATGTTCGTCTATGCATTACTGCCAACATGTGAATTCTCATTCAAACTCACATGCCAGGACTCAATAATAAGACTGCCTGAATGCACAAGGTGAGCGTAAAAGATGATCAGGATAGCTGACGGAATTGTTGAGTGCTGTGAGAAGTTTTCTGCGCACAGTGCCTTGCACGCAGACAGCCGCATCTCAAACAGCACACAAATACTAAAATGACTTCTTTCACTTTTTTTGTGCTTGCATTAACACATATAGACAAAATTACATAGAAATGCACATATTGTGTATTAGTATATTGGATCCGTGCTTTCGAGTGTAGGCCTCTTTTTTGTTGTTGTTGTGAATGTCCCAATTCATGTTACACACACACACATATATATATATGATTAGTATATGACATATATATGAATGATTAGTAGGTGATTTGATCACACTATTCTCATTTTCATGTTTAGTTTCTTGGCCATACTTATGAAAGTCAGTTTGGTGCAATGCTGTGTGTCCCATAGACTTCCATTGTACAGTTTAATAGTCGAAACACAGCTTTAATTGTAGTTCATTTAGCACAATCCATCCAAGGTAACATGTTCCCAGTTGTGTCTTTATTTTTCTGTTGGCCCTTTTTCTGTCTATGACTCTGCTTCCCCAAATGACTCTCTTCCGCTCTGTCATTCCCTCTCGGTGACTGATGCGTCAAATCTTAACCAGACAGGGTTTGGGCATAAAGACAGCCAATCGATACAGACCTGCATCAGCAGCTAATCTGCTCCATGTCTTGCACAGAAGGAAATAAGAAACTATATTTTTACATTTCCTTTAAATAAATGCAAATGATGCTTGAATGTACATCCCTGCCACAATTTGATTGGTTTACCAGGTGGTCTCTGTGAATTCTTATGGCCTGAATTTCAATACTTAAAGAGGTTAATGGCTCGTTCAAAACTCTCTGAGCGATAGTATAGTTTTGCTTACTTTAGCAAACATCACTAAATATGTTTGTGGCGATAAGGAAACCCAAAGTACAGAAACCCTGCTGCACTGCCAGGTCTCTTCGCTCGCTGGAGCTCGGCTTTGATTGGCTGGCTGTTAGCGCTGCCAGCTCGTTTGTTGTTTGATTCAGAGCGGTAGGACATCTATGAGCTATCTGTGCCTGTCCAACAACGAAACAGCCGGGGAGGCAGTCTTCCCTTTGTTAGCAGAATGGCTAAATGTTGTGTAAACGAATGAGTGATGTGGGGTACTTGCAGTGTAATTGGCCACTAGAGAGCAAGATCTATATTCTCAGCAGAGCACAAGTCTTGAGTCAAATTCATCGGTAGGTCAAAACAGGGAGATTGTTGTGCTGAATCATGATCCCTTTAGCTCAGCCAATGCCCACATAACATTTTGCATGAACAAACGCTTGCTTGTGGGTAGGCAGAACTGTGTGTAAGTGATCAATTATGTAGTTGAGTTAGCCAAGATTGTATTGTTTATTGAGAGAGCAAAGAATAATGAATCTGCTTGAAGCAAGAGGCAGCATGGGAAATACCTTTGGGAGCAGACAGAGTTCAATCACTCGCTCAAGAACACACGCTGGCCTGTTCACATCAAGAATAAAATGAAAAAGCAACAAATTGAAATGAAAAAGCATTCTGCTCTTTCAAATGCTTCAGTGCAATAGTCAACCCGACGGCAGTGATTATAATGATAGTGGGATATGGGAACATCTGGTTTAATGACAATCACAGGGGTGTGCTACTATAGTAATTATAATTACAGCTCTTGCCCTCATTATGCTAGTTAAGTATAGTATAAATATGTTTTAAATAATGCAGATGTTAGCAGATCTGGATCTAGAATATAAGTACAATGATTCCATTGTGCATAGTGAACCCAAGTGCAGTTTATTTAAACAAAGACAAAACATAATCCAAAAGACTTGACTTGAACAGACTTTACTTGGCATAAACATACTCACCGGCAGCAGGGTTACAACATCAATACACGATAAAGGACAAAGGCAACATGAGGGCTATTTATATCAAACAATAAGGGTCACATGACAACTAATCAGAACATGACACAAGAACCAATACCAGGAATACATGAGGAAAAAGGGAATCACATGACAAGACAGGAACCATGACTAAATATCAAAATAAAAGACATGAAAACATGAACATGAACTTACCCAAAGCTCATATGTTATTTGCCATAGTTTTTTTTTTTTGTTTGTTTTTTGGCCGGACATAAAATGTGAATGAAAACAAGCTGTTACATGGTTTAGTATCATTAAAATATGAAAATTAAAATGACAGGTACTATTATATTATGACAGAATGTTTTATGACCTTGTCCATCAAAATCACAATGTAAAAGTCTAACACAACCTCTGCACAGAAGTAACTTCAAGACCAACCATCTTTATGTTTGACATGAGCCAAATCTGCATGGGGAACTTTTTCGCCCTTACACGAAACTCCACACTATATACAGATCTCTATTGAAATTATTAGATTTTGCTCAATGGAATTTTGCCTTGCAGCGGTACATGTGACTAACCTTAGCAAACCATCAGGTTTATGTTGATTCAAATCCCCTGGAGTGGTGCAAGTAGAACCAGTTACATTGGTGCCGTGACCCGGATCAGAGTGAGGTTTAGGGCGATGAGAGTAATTTAGAAAAAAAGTTTTGAGGTCGATGTATGTATTTCCAGTGAGCCTGGTTAATGTTAGAGGCTGCACCCTTGTTATCGTGCACATCTCCCATGCCGAGTGTTGGCAATTTAAGCCCTGCTTGAAGCGGGCCAAGCACAACTGCTTACAAATACATTCTCATCATGTCTTGTTCAAATTAAAATATTTTCGATGTCCTTTCTGTAACACTGCAAACCATAAAAACATTTTTTTATTTCTCCCCGTCTATTCTTATTTTTTGTCTCACTTTTTCATCTCTTTCCTTGCAGATCGTTTTTGAAGCCACAGTCTCATCGGAGCAGAAGGGTTACATCGGCCTGGACGATATAGTGCTGTTAAACTACCCCTGCTGTAAGTTCAGTCACTCTACACACACAGAAAAACACACTCACTGACCTTTTGCAGCCTAGAGGGGGGCGTATGACCAGGTCGGCCCACCCGGAATGAGGAACAAAGATGTCCATTTCCTCCCGTCAGAGTCGTGGGGAGCTTACTTTTGATCTGAATAGCCATCATGAAAGATAATTATCCACTGACACTTTTGCCTTCCATTTCCCTTGTTCTTGCTCCACGTCCACTTCCTGCGGCTGACCTTTTGTGCAGATATCACTCCATCTCCCGGTCTCAGCGGTCGCCGTCTCAGATTTATTTATTTTCTGGGGGAAGAAGAAAGAAAAAGGGTCTTCTCTCTTTGGCTTTTGTGCTCTGTGTGCCACTACTTAATCTGTTGCTTCACTCAGGCGTGAATGAGAGTGAATCTCCCTCACGCTTCCCGTGTCCTCACACACCTGCTGACCTGCACTCCATTAGCACTGCTGGAAGTGTGTGTTAGTGGATGAAGCATAATTCTGCTCCAGCAGTTTGGATTGAGGTGTGGTGGGTTTGCTACCTGCTGACTTCTGGGAAATGCAGAGTGGTCATGCTGACAGGAATGCTGGAAAACAGAAACCGTATGTGGATGCTTTAATTCGATGGAGCCGACTGTAGGTTTGCGTTCGCATTTCAATTTTACACTCCACAGCAAGAACATAATTGCAAATGCTCCAGAAACACACCTAATGGACACATGAAGATGTTTGCTAGGCTAGTATTACGTACTTGTACATATATTTAAAGAGTTCATTTGTTCTGATTCAGTGCGGATACACACTTATGAGAAAAAGGGATAAATTGAGATGACAATGTAACAAAACTTGCTTCAAGATTAGCACTCATTTGTGCACAATTACTGTTACTGAGAGTTACTGATTTGTACAAGCTCTCTTGCTTTACAACATTTGCCAGCAGTCATATCGCCCTGCAGCCCAAGACTGGTTGCCCACTGAAGCTAAGCAGGGTTGAGCTGGTCAGTACCTGGATGGGAGACCTCCTGGGAAAACTAGGTTGCTGCTGGAAGAGGTGTTAGTGAAGCCAGCAGGGGACACTATACTGTAAAAAGTACTGTCCTTCAGATGAGACGTTAAACCGAGGTCCTGACTCTCTGTGGTCATTGAAAATCCCAGGATGTCCTTTGAAAAGAGTAGGGGTGTAACCCTGGCATCCTGGCCAAATTTCCCCATTGGCCTCTGATCAACATGGCCTCCTAATCATCCCCATACACTGATTGGCTTCATCACTCTGTCTCCTCTCCACCAGTAAGCTGGTGTGTGGTGGGCGTTCTGGAGCAATATGGCTGCCGTCGCATCATCCAGGTGGATGCTGCACATTGGTGGTGGTTGAGGAGATTTGAGTACCCAGAAAAGCACTATATAAATGTAACAAATTATTATCATTATTATTATTAACATTTTGATGCATAACCATTCTATGGGTCATCTTTTGAGATTAAATTTGCTCACATTTTCTGGTTTTGCCAGGATAAATCAACTTCTGTTTGACACCTGGACAGTTTAAAGCTCTCTGCTCAAAATGCTGTTTTTAAGTTGATAAAAGCTTTATTACTGCATTTGGGAAAATAAATAAATAAATAGCCCGAGGCTCTGGAATGCACAAGAACTTTTAAAATTGATTTTCTTGCTGCACAATTTTTTTCCCCTACACATTTGAAAAGCTTTCCTGGAATCTGTAATTGCAGTAAAACCATTGCCGTCTGGCCAGACTTATATAATGTAGAGCAGTGATTAGTACCACGGACAGCTCCACTTACAGTCACTGCAGCTACTGCCATTAGATTCACATCACAATAGTCTTGGGGTTCAGGAAGGTGCTTTTTTTACATTACATTGATCAAAAGTGACATAGTTTTTTTTTTTTAAATATCATTCAGCTAAATTCTGTTTTGTAAAATTTTCTATTTATCAAAGAAAATGTCACTGTTTCCACAAAAAAAAAAAAAAAAAAAAATATTAAGCAGCACAGCTGTTTTAATTGTTTAATTGTGTGTAATAGTACGAAATGTTTCTTGAGCAACAAATCAGCATAATATGGCAATTTCTGAAGGATCATGTGACAGAGTAAGTAATGAATTCAGCCTTGCATCACAGGTAGAAATTACATTTTAAAATATGTTTAAATAGAAAAGTTATTTTTGAATTTTAGTAATATTTAATAAAATTACTGTTTTACTGTATCTTTGATCAAACAAATGCAGCCTTGGTGAGCATCTGAGACTCGTTTCAAAAATCTCATGACCCAAGAATTTTAAACCGCAGTTTGTTTGCCAGCAATTTGACTTTTGGCATATACAAAGTTTTCCTCCTATTAATATGTAGATTAATATGTTTGAAGATCTGTCTGTCTGTCTGTCTCAGTTTGCATCTGACTTTGATATGGTGATGCATTATTAAAATGATGCCAAAGCATCCCAGAGTAAAATCAAATCAATCAACTCTGAGGTTTATCTAGTTAAGTTTATCTAGTTTATGGATGGGAAAAATACCAATTTACTGATAACAGATGGCTATGCCATTCTACAAGCTTTTTTTTTTTTGCACTATATTAAATATTGTATTAATATTTGAAAACAACCAGTTATACCTACCATTGCAATATTTGGGATTCTGTCATACATTTCTGTTAAACCCATATTGTTGGGATGTTTAGTACAGTAACGTAAAGATGATGCTCAGTTTGGCAAATTTGCACATTGCTGATGGAGACCAACTGTAACGGCAAAACTGCTGACAGGCTCTGAAAACCTAAAACAAATTGCTATCTGATCACTCTATATTCCCAGACATGGCATTATTTTGCTTGCTTGGTAACATTTTAGGCACCAATTCTCACTATTGTCTAGTTGCGTATTAGCATGCATATTAACTAGAGCTGTCAATCGAAAAAACAACAAAAAACAACTAATTAATCGCACGTTTTTCTGAACTTAATCGCGATTAATCGTCATATTTATATGTCATATTTAGCTACATGTGCCCCTCAGCAGAAATATACAGAAATTAAATAAAGTTATCAAACGCCAAATTCTAAACTAAATCCAGATGAATTCCTTAAAACTATAAAAGTGATTGATTTCCTCTTTTTTCTTTTGTTCTTGATGAACAGACATTACAGCAGCTGGTTATTAGGTTGTTTTGGCTTCTATTTCTTTAAGAGCTGTTGCTGCTAAACGTGACACGGATCTGACACGCATCGTATTTTCTCTCATCATCATCTATTTTGACTCATTTCAGGTTGGACCCATTTCAGTCTCTTCTAATGAGCTGACGAGTTGAATCGGGTGTGTTAGATGAGGGAGACAGTGCTGGGCTGCTCCAGAACAGTTTTGAAAACCATTTCCGAGACATGTTCTTAATGTAACTCATATATAACATATTACATGCACGCACAGTTTTATGGCAGCTTTAATCACCTTTTTGGTAACTTCATGACTTAACTGATCTACCCAAAATCTGTACTCAAGTAAAAGTACTTATAGAAATATTCACTCAAGTAAAAGTAATAGTCTGAATAGTTACTTGAGTAAGAGTAAAAAAGTATTGGATAAAAAAAAAACTACTCAAGTAGTTAGTTACTAGTTACTTTGGATCATATACCGTATATAGTCTATTTTTATTTAGATATCTAGATTAAATGTATGTAATGTGTGTGTGTATGACTCTGAAATGTGTGTGTGTGTGTGTGTGTATGACTCTGAAAACTGGACTAACAGCTAATGAAAATTCTAATTTGCATCACTGAATTAAATTATATTTATTATGTATTATAAAATATACATTTCTATAACCTCTGACACTGAAACCTCTTAAAACTCCTCACATGACTACTACCGACATCTGAACATAACGAATCAAATGCACATTGACGGATCTTCTGTTCTGCAAAATGTAAACACATGTAGCCTATATTTCTGCAAGCGTGAATATGGTAAAAATATGAATATTAATTGTGTCTGGAACAGGTCGCGCGCCGCTGAGCAGAGCTAACACGGGTTTGGCGGGTGTTCATTTCATACTCTGTGACAGCTTATTTAATGTATAAATTATACATTGTATTTAATGTATAAGGTACATGTACAACAAACTGGTAATATTATAGAGGTATTGTGTTCTGTAATCTGAATGAGAGGCTTCACCCAGAGGCCCTTACCGCAAAAACTCTCCTCAAGCAACAAGCGTTTGTCGTCTTGAATGGTAATGCAGTGAAGAGCCTGTCCTGGGGTCAGGGCGAAATACCGTCACCATGGAGACAGCGCTCCCAAAAGCACCGCATCGGAGCATGGTTTCACTGTGGTCCTCTGCAGATGGAGCTGCATTAAAGTCTGTGTGACACACCATCAGACGGCCTAACCTTAGGCGTTCACACTTCTGCTGCTCAATGCTCATGACATTTTGCCTCATGAGCTCTCACCAAACAAAACCAGTCACATCTCAGAATTGTACTTGGTTAATAGCGTTACTTAACAAGATGACATGCTCAAAGGAACTTCAGAATGGAGTCACTTGTTCTTATTCTGGCTGAAGCCCGAGTAGATATTTATCATGATAAAATTATGTGAAAAAAACACTTGAAATCTATTAATTCTGGTTCTATTCATTAATTTAAAAGTTGAAAAGTATTGATGAACTCTTGTCACAAAAAAAAATAAAAAATAAAAAAGTTATCAGGATGGAGTAACATGGAGTAACACACCCTATAGACTCTTAAATATTGTGTGTAAAGGTCAGTAAGTCTTCTACAAATATAAGATATTAGCAAGATTACTCCTGATTCTCAAATGTTATATGGAATATCCCCAAGAAAACATCATCGTCATGATATGTAAAAAATGCCTTTTTAACTCAAATTTATTTAATTTTTCTTCAAAAAAAAGCTAAAAACACGTCTCTTCCATCTACACTTGACCCTATAACACTAGCACACTCTATGCTATTTCTATTTTATCTAATTGTTTTCTTTTATAAAAAAATAAAATAATTTACCCGCTAAAATGTGCAAATTTTAAAAAATGTTTTAGTAAAAAGAAAACAAGTTGGTTTTGATTGCTTCTATTGTCCTTATTTGTAAGTTGCTTGGGATAAAAGCATCTGCTAAATAACTAAATGTAAATAAAGCTTAAGATGTTTACTCAAAAGTACTATTACTTTATTAAGGCAAAACACTACAGGCAACAATTCTAAATCCTCCCTTTAACTCTTACAAGCCAACCGAATGAAACCAGTTTTGAACCGTGTTCAGATTTCTGTTCTGGAACTGTATGCAAATTGGTGCATATTCAATTAGATATCACCTCATTTGCATATTTAAAATAACATTTCAGAAAACGTGTAATATGAAACAACTTAATGCACTGCAATTAATCAACAGGGGAAAGTATAAAGAGATCTATTAGTTACAGTTTTCATCTGTAGTGTCTTGCCTTTTATTCCCAAAGATAATACATTAAAATGCTAATTATTTTATTTCCATTGACAATCACATGATACCATTTATTTCCAAAAGTACTGATATAAAATTCCTCTTGAACATATGACACCAACATGAATACAAAGATATATTTCTAAGAATTTGCCACTAAATCTAGGCTCTTAAGACTACATTTGAAAGTATTTTCCCTTTCATAATCTTACTGGACTTTGACCCAGGAAGCATGATATTTATTTCTTCATTCAAGAAAGTAAACAACAATACAAAGAGAGAATATGGATTTTGGGAGGACAGCATTGAACACATTCACTGATCAGTGGCCAGATTTTGGGATGTTAGTGAACTATAGAGACATAGCAACAAAAGCAGGCCAGTGTGTTTAACCAGAATGCATTGCTCTTGCCAGCGGCAGCTCTGGGAGGTTTTTGTTCAGCTCCACTAGAACTGGAGTGAAATGAAGCCGCAGGAGTCACACGCAGAGCAGACAGACGCGTCTGTCCTACATTTTCCTTGTTTGCTTTACGGATATTTTCTAAATTGACTAGGCGGTGCGTTGACCGAACTGCTGAACAGCTAGACAGCCTTAAGGAAAGGTTCAGGTTCATGTCAACAACACATCAGTCCTTTCTCAATGGGATGTGTTTTTCTGTTTACAGCAGGATGAAGATCCGTCAAAATGTAAAAGAACGTCTTGAGATGTTTTTTTTTAAGTTTTAACTTGATGCTCATTTCAAGAGATGATGAAATCTATGGTAAGAATGGATAAAATTGTCATTAAAATATGGTGATGAGAACGTTGCTCTGATGTGTCTTTATGTTAAATCTGGTCATGCATCTTCTCACGCTAACAGTCCAGCAGTAACGTTAGCATGCAAAAACATGAGTGATTCTACAATTTAGGTTGCATTTCATTTACATTAATGACGATTATACATTTTTTAATAACAATTTACTTCTGAAACTCGTATTTTATTAATTACTGGACATCATACTATAATTGTGCACAAATATTTTGTGCACGTTGTGTTTCAGTTTGCTTAAAATTGTTTTGATTTTTCTTAACTTACAGTTTTTGCAGTTTTCGAGTCGGTCTCGTGTTCAAAATAATGTTTCTGTGAAGAAGCTTTGAGACTACACATTTGAAAAGTTCTATGCAAATAATAATAAAACAAAAATGAATAAATATATAAATAATAATGAATAAAAAGGTCTTAAAGTCAACATTAACTACATCAAATTTATTTCTAAAATTGAAATACTATGTCATTAATGAAGTTTGAACTATTCATTAAATTTAAATCAATCAATCAATCAATCAATCAATCATCATGTGACCAACATCATATGATTTAATTTTCTTTTGTGATAGATGTTTTTTTTAAGACATATTGTAAAGGTCCTGTATTTTTTTTTTTTTTTTTTTTCTCTGAATATCACCTACAGTTAACCAATTACTATATTAATTGACCATCAACTATGTTGGGTGCATTGCTATGGTTTGCAATATTTTTTTGTGATTTTTTGTGCCAAACGTCAGCTTTGAAACCTTAATGACTTGAAGAGGATCTGCAAAGAGGAGTGGGACAAAATCCCTCCTGAGATGTGTGCAAACCTGGTGGCCAACTACAAGAATCGTCTGTCCTCTGTGATTGCCAACAAGGGTTTTGCCACCAACTACTAAGTCATGTTTTGTGAAGGGGTCAAATACTAATTTCACTCATTAAAATGCAAATCAGTTTATAACTTTTTTGAAATGCGTTTTTTTCGGGATTTTTTTTTTCTTTGTCAGTGGGCAAACGTACAAAATCAGCAGGGGATCCAATATTTTTTTTTTTATCCACTGTACCATCTGCACTACACCTAAACCTACCCGACAGTATGAACAAAAGCGAATGTGACATAAAAACGCAATCGCAAGCATGCCGTTTTAGCTTGTTTTTGGTCTCATATCATGAGTCAAGTTTTTCACATGATTCGTACTCAAGAATTGCGCGTCCTGAGTACAACTCTGTGCCGGCTGAGCTTCTGAGAAAGCTTATGTCCGGAAAGCCAAACATATGGAGCTGTAAACACAACTTTACGAAAATGATTACAAGTACTTGCTGTTTATCTCCTCGAGTGTTCATTCCTGTTGGAAACTGCAGTGATATGTACTTATTGGTACGTATTTCGCGTTTTGCGGAAAAAAATTCCCACAGGAACGTTTTCATCAAGAGATCAGGTAGACCACAGTACAACCATCTAATATCTTCACATTTTGTGATGATATAAACAATCAGGCATTTGATATTTGCTGTATAGTGAGTGTACTGAATGTATTTAGATAAGGATATACTTATAGCAGTCTTATAAGTTATTATTAATCATCAATTTGTTATATTGAGTTTTTTATTTGTTATGTGGGTGATATTGAGAATTATGAAACCTGAGGCTTTGTTAAACGTCCAACAATCTGGTGTAGATATTACCGATACCGATATTACCGATAGTAATTAGATAAAACCTAATTACTATCATCACTGTTAATAATATAGTGTTAACCGTTTATAAAATATATACTTTTAATCATTCAATGATCATTTTTTGTGTGTTTATGGTTAAATCTTTTCAAGGTTCTGATTTTAACCAACCAAGTGCATGTTCCCTGTACTATTTGTTGTCTCTCCTACTTCTTAAATATTTTTCGCCCGTACCATTTTGCAATAAAGTGCAAAATAAAAAATATTTATACCATTTCCCCAGTTGTTATGCAGTCCATTCATATCACTTATCTCTAAGCGTCATGTTTTGTCTTCATGCCCGCCGAATGCCTCATTTGTTCTTATCTGCCTGTGCTTGTCAGCTCAGCAGCAAATCATTACACGCTCTCGATATCGAGAGCGCCGCTGCCATAACATGACTGCACTTCACTTATTCCCAACACTTTGCTGAAAACACAAGCGCTGCCAGCTTTATTTTCTGTTAGAGTGAGTCTGAGCAAATGCAACGTGACCAGTGCAAAACAAAACAGCCGGACGGGAGGTAAACGTTCGATTGCAATAAGCCTTCCACATTTTTCAGAGCATAATAATGAAAAGTCTCCAAGCATTGAATGATTGAAATGCTCTCAACCCATCATCTAAAGAGCAAATTCTATAGCTTTTACCTAAAGACGGCCTCTTGAAAAGGCACTTTGTTCGTTTCCACACAATACATCTCGTCAGTAGCCTCCAACTCTCATCTATAATTGCATCAACGTGTCACTAATAAGCGAAGTTCAAACGGTTTAATGATGACTTTCTTATGGCAGCAACTCAATCAGAAAAGCTAGATGTGAATGGATACAATGAAATCTCCGTCTGTTCTGCCTGAATGAGCTGCGAGGTCTGAGCTGTATGGTGTTTTATTGACTGTTTAATAGCTCACTTATAATGTGACGCAAGATGTAGGAGGTTTAACTGCCATTTGTGTTGCTTTAATACCATGTGAGTGTATTGATTGCACTGCATCCCCTGTTATTGTATATAAGTGTAAAATAACATTGATTTTAAGGATGACTATTCAGCCTAGTGCCAAACAAACATGATGGCAGCAATTCTCAGAGGAGTAAAGCTTTGTTCCTGCCAACACGCAGAACTTCAGTCTTCAGTATTGCAAACAGTGCCATTCTGAAAACTATATGCTGAGTGTTGATGATTCGAGATGGTCCAATTTCACCAGTTTCAATGGCAGGTCTTGTGTGGCCAACCATGCAATTTTTTTTAAGATCAGCTTAACCTCATATTTGAATATGTACATGAACTGAAGCTACAACACATGTTTGAACATGAACTGAAGCTACAAAAATATTGCAAACCATAGCAACATACCCAACGGTATTAATACTCATTAGCAACAGTTAAGTAAGGGATAATCAACGGCAAGACTTGGAGACAAAGAACCGCCTGACATGAATGCACGGCTAGCCGTTGATTATCCCGCTTATTCCATGGTCAATTGGTCATTTGCCAAGTTATAGACAAGCTAAAACGTGTATTGCTCTTTGCAACGCGATATTTGACCGAATGGGTAAAAATTACAGATATTACAACGCTATCTCACGACCAATTCGTACATATTTTACAAGGTGGCTAATTCGTACGACCTCACTCGTACGATTTAGTACGATTTGTCTAAACCCCAGTGACGGGTAGGTTTAGGGGCAGGGTTAGGTGTAGGTCATTCGTACAAATTCATGCAAATTGGCAACTCGTAAAATACGTACGATTTATCAAAAATCGTATTCATTTGTATGAGTGAGGTCGTATGAATTTTGAATTAGCCACCTCGTAAAATATTTTCATCAGTTACGGCTCGATAGCATTCTGCCAGCTTCAAATCAGACACATAGATAAAATGTATTTATACATTTATTTATATCAGAGAGAGAGAGCGAGAGAGAGATGACGTGTACATGCTTACTGCGTCTGCACACCTCTCTCTACAAACAATTAAACTTACTTCAAAAACAGTGATTTTATCACCTCGTTGCTGGGGAATATAATGTAGCGATCTAGTATCTATCTTTTATTCTAGTAATAAAAAGTTGATGTGTGTGTGCAGCAGGGCTGTAGCTGGGGTTTGCGGGGCCCCGGTACCAGTGGGCCCTGTTTGAAATTGTTTAATTTGTATGTTCGTTCTATTTATTTATTTGTGCTATTTACACAATGTCCTGCACAATGTCCACTAGTAAAAAAAAATATAAAAAAAATTGATCTGGTGTCTGAATAATTTTTGGTTAGACTGTGGATTAATTACACACTCTCACACACACACACACACACACACACACACACACACACACACACACACACACACACATTTGGCAAGGTTATAGATTACAAGTTACCCTGTTTAAAATGTAATAAGTAGTGTAACTATTTTAATTACTTTATTAAAGTAAGGTAGGCTAACTAATTCCATTTTCATATATATATTTTAATTACTTTTCTACATTTCTAATGTATGCTTTCAACTGCTAATCACGTTCAATCATTTACACCAGGCAGGTTTAAGCTTACAGTAGTACCCTGAGATGTTTTGGCCAGGGGAGTCTGCCCTTAATTTCACAACTCATTGACCTCGGGTGTCATAAATGTGGGTTATGTTACATTACTGAAATAACTGTACATGACATGGTTACCAACCTTATCCAACGAGGAAGAACATTAGCTGTGTATTTTCTGTTCAATGGGTTCATAAATAGAAGTGAGGCTGGTAAATGTGTTTTTAGCTAGCTAGCAGACTAGCAAATTTGTTGTGAATGGAGATTAACATCGTTAAATAAACTACTGGACATGCACCAAGCAATACCGAGCTAAAAAAGTGTTTATCTTGAATAAACATTAGTAGCATGTTGTGGCAGGCGGGAGTAGGCGATGCCTTTCCTACATTATACAGAGAGCCTGCTAATAATTAACTGTAGTTAACGGCAGTTCTCCTCTGGCCAGGAGATAATTGTTTATTTATTGTTTACTTATTGTTTTAATTAAAATTTTAAATGTATAAATTTATTTATTTCTATTTTATATTGTTGCAATTTCTAGCAATAATAGTATTATGTAGTTAAGTATTTTATTATATTTTTAGTTATTTTCTTTTATTTTATTTTTAGTTTTATTGCATTTAAGTCAAGGTCTTCAATGGGGATATGTCCCCGGGGCCCACCCAGGTTTCCCGGCCTCCGCTGACGATCAGGGAGACATCATCTCCCGGCGCCGATCCACCATCTGATCCGGACATGGACTGAGAAACAGAATAAGAAAGAAACAGACAAATATTAGCGTAGATGCCATTCTTCTTACGATGTAACGAGTACATTGTGTGTTATGGGGAGTGTTCCCGGTTCCGGTTGATCTAATTCAGGGATGGGCAACTTCGGTCCTGGAGGGCCGGTGTCCTGCAGAGTTTAACTCCAACCCTAATCAAACACACCTGAAGAAGCTAATCAATGTCTTCAAGATCACTAGAAAGTTACAGGCAGGTGTGTTTGATTAGGGTTGGAGCTAAACTCTGCAGGACACCGGCCCTCCAGGACCGAAGTTGCCCATCCCTGATCTAATTAATGCAGCCTAACAATCCTTTAAGTGATTTGAATAATAGAAGCGTATTAGTGTGTTATGTGTAAGCCAGGTTAAAGAAATGGGTCTTTAATCTAGATTTAAACTGACAGAGTGTGTCTGCCTCCAGAACAGTATTAGGTAGATTGTTCCAGAGTTTGGGTGCTAAATAGGAAAAGGATCTGCCATCCGCAGTTGATTTTGATATTCTAGGTATTATCAAACGGCCAGAGTTTTGAGAACGCAGCAGACGTGGAGGACTATAATGTGATAAGAGCTTGCTCATGTACTGAGGAGCTAAGCCATTCAGGGCTTTAGAAGTAGTTAACAAGATTTTAAAATCTATACGATGTTTAATAGGGAGCCAGTGCAGTGTTGACAGAACCGGGCTAATATTGTCATACTTCCTGGTTCTAGTAAGGACTCTAGCTGCTGCATTTTGGACCAACTGTAGTTTGTTGATCAAGCGTGCAGAACAACCACCCAATAAAGCATTACAGTAGTCTAACCTTGAGGTCATAAACGCATGAATTAGCATTTCTGTATTTGAATTGAGAGCATAGGTCGCAATTTAGATATGTTTTTGAGATGGAAAAACGCAGTTTTACAGATGCTAGAAACATGGCTTTCAAATGAAAGATTTAATTTCAAATGAAAGAAGCAGGTCATTTGTAACTCTAATGAGAGCAGTCTCAGTACTATGATACGGTCCAAATCCTGACTGGAATTCCTCACAGATACTATTTTTCTCTAAGAAGGAATATAATTGTGAGGATACTACCTTTTCTAGTATCTTTGAGATTTGAGATCGGTCTGTAATTAACTAGATCTTTGGGGTCAAGTTGTGGTTTTTTAAGGCTAAGTACATACCTGCAGATGCTTCCTCTTGTTTGTCATTAGAACCTTCAATGTTGATAGCATTTTAATAGTTGGCAAACATGTTATGTTCAACTGTTATATTTGCACCCTGATTTCTGGATGAACTGACTTTAAAATTTCCAGCAATGGAGCACATTTTTATGACTCACCATGGGGTCACCATTGTACTTAATGTAATTTTGCTTATTAGTGTGTTAAGTAAAAGTACTAATGTAATATCTTTGAGTTACATTTATTGGTATATTTTCAAGAAATACTGATTTATAATTAACTCTAAATTAATTTGATCAAATAAGCAGCAAGTCATGCAATTAACTTGATTACAGTTTTAATCGAGTATCATTCATAATAATAACAGTTTCTTCTCTTTTTGCACAGATAAAGTGCCTCATTTCTCCAGACTCGGGGATGTGGAGGTGAACGCAGGACAGAACGCCACTTTTCAGTGCGTGGCGACCGGACGCTCCACCAAGACCGACCCCTTCCTGATGGAGGTGAGAGTGTGTGTGTTTGAGTGTGTGAGGGAATGTGAATTTTAATAAGCAGATATTGCTTAATGAAGCAGCAAGCTTGTACTATATTTGGGATGTTAAACTGCTGGAAGTCGGAAACGTGACCTTCAAGAAAAAAAAATACTCATTAAAATTCAGTGCACTTCTTTTTTTAATTAAGTAGCGACAATTGCACTTTCCGGTCCTATTTGATGTGTAGGGAAATTTTGAATTATTTTATTATTAAATGCCATTTATCTCTACATTATGTGCAGTGTTGAATAGTCAGTTGAGTCAAGTAAAAATGTAGGCAACACAAATATTTAGCCTTGTTTTAATTAAACATTTATACATCTTTATTAAAAGGTAGTACACTTTGAATTTCCTTTAGGAGTATTTTGACAAAATATTATTATAATGAGTTTTATTTATGTATTATTGTATTTTTTGCTGTGTACAACATCACCAAAGCTAAACCCAAGATTGATAAAATACACTTTTCTTTTAATAAAATATCTAAACACTCTTTAGAAAAAGTTGCATTTGCTATGGAATATTTGCTTTTTTAGGGCAATACACCTTGAATTTAATAAATAAATAAATAAATTATATATATATATATATATATATATATATATATATATATATATTATTTATTTATTTATTTATATTTTATTTTCAGCAATTCTGTGTTGAGAAAAAAAAAATATATATATATATATATATGTCTTTTTTCATTTTTTTACTGAAACTCTTTTCCCCAGTATATAACATCTCTCTCTTGAACTATCACTGAGCTCTGGCTCTATCATTGAGTGGATCCTCTCTTCATATCGTTCTCAAAGCTTAACATCAGAAACACTTTCTGGGCGACTGAAGTTGCTGAGGTTTTCAGCATTGGACGTGAGTCCCCAGGCTTTAGTTACAACGACCTTTGTTTTTTCTATTCCTTTTTTCTTTTCCTTTCTTTTCATGTTCTGATTCTTTTTGTATGTAAATCCAATTTGAAAATCTCTTTCAAGACAGAGGATGAGACTAGCTCTGTTCCTCGTGAGCTGAACCTAGTTAACCTCTTTGCTAGTGTATATAGGCTGCGTCCTAATCAACACGGAGTCCAGCGAATGAAAATAACCGAAATACTTGAAATACACAGCACACGTGTATGAGTACAAGCATATTTTAATCATTGTTTCTCTTGACTCTATCTGCCATCTTGGATTATGTTTATTCTTTCATCGTGGCCAATTATTGAATTGACTTTGGCATTATGGAATTCTTTGCTAGAATTAGGCCAAAACAGTTTTTTTTCTTTGACTTAACCTTTGTCGAGAGTGTGCCAGTCTAGTGCAAAAGCTCTTTTACACAGACAACATGCTATTTTACACAAGCCAGCACATATAAAGAACATACAATCCTGTTGAAATTGCAATTCTCTCATTTTAATTGTCCCTCTAGTCTTCACATTCACATGTAGACACACACACACACACACACACACTGTACCACATGAGCCATGAGCCTCCCAGCTCGCGGCCTTTAATTAATGCAGTTAATGTCTTCTTCAAATCCTCACCACAGGCCAAACAATTCATACTGATCTTCCCTTATATCAGTTATCGCTAACAACCAGCATATGCATTTAAATGATAGCTAATAAGGCTGTTACAGGGTTTTCCATAGACACATTTCAAGATTCAAGAGTTTTATTTGTCACATACACAATTATACAGAGTATAACCAGCAGTGAAATGTAGGTAAACTTGCACTTTATACTGCAGTTATTGCAGGTATTCCTGCATAATAAACCTGCCTTACTAACTGCAATTACAATGTAGAATTTTTGATATGGTTAAAAAATGCATTCCAAACCCACATGACATTCTTTTTTCTGTCTACCACAAGATAATATGTGACCCTGGACCACTAAACCAGTCTTAAGTCACTGGGGTATATTTGTAGCAATAGCCAACAATACATTGTATGGGTCAAAATTATTGATTTTTCTTTTATGCCAAAAATCATTAGGATATGAAGTAAAGATAATGTTCCATGAAGATATTTAGTAAATTTCCTACCATAAATATATCAAAACTTAATTTTTGATTAGTAATATGCATTGCTAAGAACTTCATTTGGACAACTTTAAAGGTCATTTTCTTAATATTTAGATTTTTTTGCACCCTCAGATTTTGGCTGAGATACAGTTGTATCTCAGCCAAATATTGTCCTTTCCTAACAAACCATACATCAATGGAGAGCTTATTTATTCAGATGATGTATAAATCTCAAAAAGTGTTTTTTAGTTAGTTTTGTTAGGTCTAATGTTGCTTGGATCTTGCGTCAGATTTAACTCCCACAATGAAGTGTAATCATTCATTGTGAGCTTTTGCATTTTACAAAAAAAAAAAAAAAACAGCTGACAAAGACATGCATGGGAAACACAAGGGCTATTTATACACAGGGGCTAACAGGCTAACAAGACACACTTCAGGAGCAATCAGTTATAATTAACATGAAAAACTACAAGGACTACAAACATGGCGACCAGGACAGGAAACAGATCACCTACACTGAAAAAAAAAGATTAATTAAATTTTTAGTTAATATTTTTTTTTTAAGATAAGTGGTTATCAGTTTATTTTAGCTACATTTAAATACACAAATTTAGTTGACTAACTTTGAACAAAAAAGTAAGTAAAGTAAATGTAGCTAAAATAAAGTGATTGCAGCCACTTATCTTAGAAAACATTTAGTAAATTCAATGAATCTTTTTTTTTTCAGTCTACATAAAAGTCCAACTTGAGACAACACAACTTACTTCCTACCCACTCTCATGTTCTATCACATCTTCATGACTTTCCTCTATCAGAAAATATTCACATTCAGTGTAAAATAGCATAGTGTAGTGCCAGGTTTGACATATCTGACTTCCGTGTCATAACCAAACGCAAAACACCAATTCACAAACACTGAGATGAGAGTGAGATAAGAGAGCTGCACTGAAGATTGTCTGTATGTAACAGAATAAACTGTTAAAATTTCAGCCATTTAGCTCTAAATATGGTTTGGCCTGTTATGAGGACATCTCGTTATGGTCCCCGTCCAGAGATCTGACCCCAGGTCTCCTGTCGAGCACTGGGCCTGCAGATGCTTTAATTGCAGCTTGTGGTTTGATCATGTTTTGGCTTTGAGCAGATCCTCCTTGAACTGAGAGACTCTCGGCTGTGTTCTCACTGCGGTTTAAACACTACAAACAAATCAGTCTGTGTGCATCACGAGTTCACAAGCAGAAGCGCTGGCTTCTCGGGCAGAGGGGAATAGTTCAGAACGTGTGCTGTTTGCTCACCAATTTAATTGATGTGTATTATTTATTGGTGTGCTGCGGCGGAAGCAGCGAGCCAAAATATGCTGATATTTACATCATTTGTGTAATTGCCAGCCATTTCAGTCTTGTGTTTATTTTCTCTTCTGTTTGCCAGCATCACGAATTGAATGCTTCATAGCAATTCAGAAAAGATGAAGGCTGTTGAAGGTGCTCTTTCAGGCAACGAATGGATGTTGTGCTGTTAGATTTTTTTAAAGTATGTGAGGTTTAGGAATATTTTTTCCCCAAAAAAATGTAAATCCTGTCATCATTTGCTCACCCGCATGCTATTCCAAACCTGACTGTCTTGATATTGTAGAATACAAAATGAGATATTTTGCAGTCTTCCTGCGGGTCTTTACATTATAATGAAAGCAGATGGTGACCAGGGATTGTCCAGCTCCAAAAAATTAATAAATAAATAACATAAACTGTAAAACTGTATGCAGGGTATTCGTCTTCTATGCTATTGTTGTTCTTGTTAACTAAAACTAAAAATTGTTTTTGGTAACACTTTATAATAACTTCCATTCCATTATTTATTTATTCCATTATTATAATTATTATTTAAAAATAGTTTTATTCAAATAGCTATTTGTCATCTAATGCACCTTTTTACATTTACAAATGACATAAACATATTAAATATTTGGTCACACTTTATTTTAAGGTCCATTTATTGCTATTAACAAACCATTAACTATGACTTTTCCCTCAATAAACTCCTGATTTGCTGCTTATTATTCAAAACTATACTATAGTATATAAATATTACTAAAATAACACTTCGAAGCAAAACAGTGAGAAACAGAGCGAATTCAAGAAGTTGCTACCAAAGGTCTTACTTTGAAACAATATTCATTTAGAAAATTAGTCAAAAATAGTCAAAGAGTCACAAAGAAACAGCAAAAACACACTGGATTAAAGGAAATAAAATTGAAATAGACTGAAATAGTATTTTTCTGTAAAAAGTGCTCATCTTTATTTATATAGCGCTTTTAACAATACAGATTGTATCAAAGCAACTGCACAATATCAAAATAAGAAAATAGTGTGTCAATAATGTCAAATGACAAGATTAAACACTCAGTTTTCAGTTAAAGGCATTTCATTATTGAATTCAGTGATGTCATTGTCCAGCTCAGTTCAGTTTAAATAGTATCTGTGCAATCAAGTCGACGATATCGCTGGAAATGAAGTGTCCCCAACTAAGCAAGCCAGAGGTGACAGCGGCGAGGAACCAAAACTCCATCGGTGACAGAATGGAGAAATTCTTAAATTCTTTTCCTTAAAAAAAGATTCCTTAAAGATCCCCCCCCCCCCCCCCCCCCACACACACACACACACTTGGATTGGCAGGCTCTGAATTATTTGAGATCACTTCCTGTGTGTGCCGCTGCTTTATCCAAACACCTGGAGTGTGTGTGTGTGTGTGTGTGTGTGTGCTAGAGGAATGAAGGGACTGTGTGTTCCTTGTCTTTCTGAGCGCCCTGCATCTCACTTTCTGTATACAGCACTAGTTCGCTCCACTGGACCCCTTATGATATATATAGGCTATTCAGAGAAGCTGGGTTTGAACAATGCAGGAAATCACCGGTCTGGCTGTCATCATTACAGCCAAATGCATAGGCAATGTATGCCAGTTCTTTATGAGAGCTTTGAGTTTTGTTGTGCTCTCTATGCACCAAAAAATAACATAAATAAGTGATAAAACCCTTAAAACAATCAATATACTGTAAGTGATAGTAATGTTTGTCTTACACACTTAGCCTACACTTAAACATTTTTATTTGTTCTAAATGTACCTTAAATTAATACTTTTCAAGTTTTTAATACTCTAATCAACATGGTCATGGGCAAATATGTATGTTTGTCAACAAAGTATGAAGAGTAGACATGTTTCAAAGATCAAAGCTGTTTTTCAAAGAACTTGTTCATGTCTATTAGACACATGAAAAAAAAAAAAAAAACCAGGTTCCTATTACTTTTCTTTCCTTGCACTGAGCAATTTACTTACACAAACCTGTTTACATTTTTGCACGACAGGGTTATGTGTGTTGGTTATGTGTCGTAATTAATGTTACCCTAATGCTGATTTTGGAAATGTTTACAAACATCTGATATATATATATGTGTTTATGACATGTACATCGCTGATCATGTCAAAGCACTGATTTGTATTTCCATTTTATGTGTTTTTGTGTATGAAACATGTACCCCTCTCTCTGTTTCAGAGGCGTAACGGTGTTCTGATGTCGCCGTACTCAGTGACGTCATCAGTCGGCGAGCGCCGATTGGTTGCTTGGTTCCAGGTGGGCGGAGCCCAGCGTGGAGAGCAGGATCTCTACCGATGCATCACTCAGTCGACATACGGAGCCGCAGTGTCGAACTTTGCTGAACTAATCGTCAGAGGTATGCCCAGTGTTTCTTTCAACTGTATCGTAGGTTTATTTATTTGCAAGTGTGCTTTTGTAAATAACTTGATGCTTGTTAAATAAGTTTATACTGCAGGCTGTCGAATGCTTAATTCTGATTGGTTGGTGCATGTTTTAAGGTCTTTTGACTGCAAACTCCAAACACAATCTCTTGTATATAAAAACAAAGGAATAATTTATTTTTAACAACAATAATAGTAATAATAATAATAATAATAATAATAGACAGGGAAATTTAGCACAACTGTAATTATTATTATTATTAATTTCATTTTTAATTCTTATTTGTTATTATAATAATTATTGAAATAATAAAAAATTTATAATAATAATAATTACAGTTGTGCTCAATTTTTCTGTCACAATGCAATAAAATTAATAATAATTATATGGAATCACAGAAATGTATTATTTTTCTAAAAATCTTGATTTGTGTTAATTTGAAGAAAGTCATATACATCTGGGATGACATGAGGATGAGTTCTGTAAATGATGAGAAAATGTTCATTTTTGGGTGGACTATCTCTTTAAGATGGCAGATTTAGATTTAATCAGTGTCAGACGGCCCCTTTATGTCTAAGCAGATGGTTCAAGGAACCATAAATTCCAGCCATTACAATTCAAATGATATTACACTTCAGTCATTATGCTTTGCTATCGCCAGGTTATTCTCTCACAGCACAGAACGTTCTGGATTCTCCTGATCCTCTGAACTCTCAATCAAAACACGAGCACCTGAGCGCTGATTCACTGTAACATCAGGTCCCCACCCAGAGATCTCTTCAGCAAAAGCCAAAAGCCTGAGTGAGGTGTAACCGCCCTTACTACAGCCCTCGAGAGAGCCAGCAGACTGATTACACTCATATCCACCAATCACAGACATATCTCACCCGAAAATAACCAAATTACTGGTGCAATCAGTTATGCAAATGACCACATGCTGATTCGTCACAGCCCTGGTAATGATTCCGCTCGCTACAAGTGGCTCTCGTGATGACGACATGATTGAATGAGTCACGCTGCTCCTGGAGCTGAGGTAATGTCACTGAAAGTCCGTGAAACAAAGGAGTAATCAATGCTGCTGTGCGAGTGAATTATGTACTTCACACTGGCTACAGTTTATTTTTTTAACTTCTGTTATTAGTTGCTGAAGTGTGCTGTGTTTGCGTCACACAGACAAGAATAAAAGAGCAACAAGAGCGACCCATGAAACTTTGCTGTACTTCTATTTTTGACAGACAGGAAATTGCCTAAATTAAGATGTACTGGCATGACACGTACTTACCGTATGAACATATAATTCCCCTGCAGATTATGATTAGCTTCACACATACATCACTAAGTGAGTCATTAGACTTATTCAAACTGATAACTCATAACATTTATACTGATTTATGTATTGTATTTTTTGTTGTTGTTATTTACAGCAAAGAACTGGTTCATAAGAGTCATATATTATTCTATAAAAATGCAATAAACTATTAATAAAATAAATATACATGGCTCCAGGGGGTCAATAAAAGCCTCCAGTAGCGAATCCGTACGTATGTGTCATGCTCACGCCTCTGAGATATGCTAGTCTCGTGAGTTTGTTTACAGCAGCAAAGGAAGCAAAGTTTCCTTACATTACTAAAGAAAAAACAGTCTCTTCTTGGCTTATATCGAAATCCTCCAACATTTCTATTTACAAATCCTCGTTTTGTGCTTATTCATAACCAATATTTTGTTTTGCTGTCTCTCCTCCGCGCTTCCATGTTCGTCACTTATCACTGGCGCATACATCCTGCGTCATCCTCCGGAACGACTTCCGCGAATGACAGTCAGCAGAAGTGAGAGAAAGGTGTTTATATCGCTTTAAATATGGATATTTTTTCTCACAAATACACATCGATTCACTACAAGAGTCCTTTATTCTTTAAGCCAAGATGTTCCTGCAGTTCTACCTTAAATTATGCAACACATAACAGGTTCGTCAAGTCCTGGAACATCTCGTCCACCTCTACAGAAAGAAAGAGGGTCTATTAAGTGCAGCTCATAATGAGGTTAAATAGGACCAGCAGCTTTCCAAGTCTGACTATTGTTAGCAGGCAAGCGTGAGGTGCAGATCATTCTCCTGTGAAAGGAGTCAGATGCTGTGTTCAGGCATGTTTATCTGCATCTGTGCTTTCGTTGGCTTGATTCATATTTTATTTTTATGCAGCAGTGTTATTAACTGTAATATTGAAAGTCAAGGTTTCACAGTCATACTGTTCTACTGATAGCATCTCATACAGAGATGATGATTAATTTAAATTGAGAGATTAGAAAGACTGAGCAATCAGGATACACATTTAATTTATTTGAATGTGACAGTGTCAGTTATTAGTTAAATCTGTCTGTTTAGTTTATTAGCATATTACCACCACCGATTAAGAGAGAAATATGCTTTTAATGCATTAAAGCTGTTTCCACTGCATTTTTATATTTTATTCCAATTTCCTTCACCCCGAGATCATTTCATGCCGAATTAATGCCATATTAATCAAAAGATGAATGGAAATACCCTGGATTTAGTTTGTTCAGAATCACATAATTCATTTTAGTTGTCTACTGTAAATATATTTAAATCAAGTGCTTAGTTGCATAATTATTTGTTTTCTTATAAAGTTGTTTTGTGTCAAGTCTGTTTAATATGGATTGTAATAAATATTAGATAAGCAAAAAATAATAATAATTGTAATACTCTGTGCACAATAATATTTTACATAAATGTAAGGTTGTGGCAAATTGTTGCAAGTTCATACAGTTAGTTAATTAACTTCTACAGTTCATAAATGTTATGTTATTTTTTTGTTTTTCTTTGGTCACACTTTAGTCTCACTATCAACTAACTATTAACTATGACTTTTGCCTGAATAAACTCCTAATTTTCTGCTTATTAATAGTAAGGTAGTTGTTCAGTTTAGGTACTGAGTAGGAGTAGGGATGTAGAATATGGTCATGCAGAATATGTGCTTTATAAGTACTCATAAATAGCCAATATGCTACTAATAAGCATAACAAAAGTGTATATATTTGATATTTCATAACAAAAGGGATCAATGTGCAATGAAAATATACAGTAAGCACAGTCCAAAAGGAATATTTATTAAAACTAAACAGCAAAAAGGATGCACATTTGATGTTCAGAAACTTGGCTCATCTAGTCAAAGAATGCAATAGACGATTAATCCTAAACGGAGAAGATCTGCTGGCATAAGTCAGTCAGATGTAGCACCAGCTGCTCTGCAGATCTTTCTGAAGAATCTCAACATTAGAAATAGTCTCTTGATGCACCCTGTTTATTTTCTTTACTTTACAAAAGCACATTGTTTTGTTTGATGACTATACACAAATAAAAGTAGACCCCTTGCAGTTTCAAACCATACCTTATTCTTATTTGTATGATCAAATCAGACGGAGTATTTTTAGTTCATTTCGCGGTCATAAAAAAAATACGAGACAGACTGGGCTTCGACCCCAGGGGGTTAAACACGATGCCTGATCATTTTAGTCTGATCTGAAAGTTAATCAGCCAGATAAAACAAATAAAGCGGGATTCCTGTCCACATACATCCTGACTCAACACTTTTTCTTTCTCTTCCTGTACTCTGTTGTAGTCCCTCCCACACCAATAGCTCCGCCCCAGCTGCTTCGCTCTGGCCCCACCTACCTGATCATCCAGCTCAACACCAACTCTATAGTGGGCGACGGGCCGGTGATCCGCAGAGAGATTGTGTACCGGGCCAGCCACTCACCCTGGTCCGAAACTCACGGAGTCAGCTCACTGACGTATAAAGTCTGGCATCTGGAGCCGGACACAGAGTATCGCATCAGTGTCCTCCTCACCCGGCCTGGAGAGGGAGGAACCGGCCCCCCTGGACCCCCGCTGGTCAGCAGGACCAAGTGTGCGGGTGAGCGGACTCTCTTTTCTTCCTCTTTAGTCAGTTATTAAATGTTATAAAGTAATGTTTTTGTATTTAAATGCACTTGAGACAACTCAAGCGTGAAGTTGTGTGGATTCCTGTGAAATCACTGGATTTAGATTTAGTGACCGTCAGCTGTTTTCGGACAGATGTTGAAGGTAAGGTTGTGGTTGTTGTGAAGGTTGTGATGAGGTTAAGAATTGCGCTATTATAACCATGTAATGAGCAGTCCGCTGAATGGCAAGTTGAAGAACCCAAGTGCAGTTTATTAAAACATTAAAGCAGAATCTGAAATCCAAACAAATACAAAACAAAGACTTGACTTGACATGAACAGGCTTGACTTAAACACTCACCGACATCAGGGTTACATACAGTACATTCAATACTCGACAAGAGACAATAGCAACATGAGGGCTACTTATAGCAAACAATAAGGGTCACATGGCATAAACCAACCAATGAGAGACATGACACACGAACCAAAGAACCAATCAGAACATATACAGACAAGGGAATCACATGGCAGAACATGACTGTGGCCAAACTACAAAATAAAGACGTCACAAAAACTTACAAATACAACTCATTAAATACACTGAACACTTTAAAAGAGACAGACACGTACTGTAGATGTTTATGAAAGACATTATACCATATTGCATCAAAATTTGTTAATATTTTACTATAGGTTAGGGGTGGATAATTTTGTCTCTTGTTTATTAATAATGCAACAATACATATTACTCTTATAGTTTTCATTAATAATCATTGCTATATAGATTATAACTTTGTCTAGTGCATAAATGTTCACAAAGTCATGGTAAAACGTTCATATATGAATGTTTATGACGAGACTGAAAATGTAACTAATGAAATAGCATAGACGTCTTATGTTTGCCTATTTCTTTTCATTCTGTAACCTACTTGTTCTACAGATCTGTGTTCTAGTGTTAAATGCTGTTGTTTTTGATAAAACTAATAACGTTTCTGACAGATAACATCATGATATTTTTGCATTTGTGATGCAGTGATGCCAGATGTTGCTATAATTAAACAAATGAAAATAAACCGAAATGATTTCAAATCTTTGCAAATAAGATAAGATAAATATATCACTGCAACGTCCCACTTGATTAACTTTCTAAAGTGCCAAATTAATTGGAGAAGATAAGTTCAAAAACGGTTATAATAGCTGGATCTGGCAACACTCCAGCCAGCATCTCACAGGGATCATTTTCATTCCACGGACGCTAAACATTCTTGCAAACTCTCTAAACTTAATTATACATTCAGACACTCATATGAGGAGTTTTAAACAGCAAATTAGTCATTCAGAGAACAAATTTTACTTCTGAACATGAAAAATGTGACCTAATAGCTGGCTACGGGCCTGCGAGATACCACAGTAAATTAATTTACTAAGATTTTACAGTTGTTTCCCAGACACCATGGAAGCACATGCATGAGATTATGGGATGTCATAGTAATGCGCCTGTTGTGTGTACTCTAGCAGATAGATTGGCTCAAAGATAACAAAAATTGACAAAAAATTTGAAAACCACATTTTAATTTAGTTTGAATTGAATCAAGTACGAGCCAAACAGAGTCAAGTAGTCTGGTATAATCAGATTTTGGCTTTATTCTCTGGTCCTCTGTGGAGTGTGTGTTGTTTGTGTGGCTAAAGTAAGCTGGACACAACTGTAGTATAATGTACTTGTTTTGTAACCTTGCTTTTGGACTTCATAATGTATCAATGCCAAAGGTGCTCTGAGACTCTATTCATCTTGGTTGCCAGCAGCAGCAGAACACAGTCCCTGAACAAACATTACACCGCACACACGTTGCTAATGTGGCAGACATCTTTAATTTTGGCACCTGATGTTGAGGGTGGTTGTGTGCAGATGTAGAGGCACATTATTGCTGCACGCCTGTATTACACTGCATAATTGTGTATGTATATCTGAATATTTATATTGTTATATCATAATACTCAGTGAGTTATTTGCATGTAGCTATGCACTGTATATTGCTAACATACAGATTAGAACCTTATTATTACAAACAAATAAATAACAAATTCATTCATTCATTCACTCACTCACACACATACTTTTGTTCTATTTGTTCTATTCCTCTTTTTTTCAGCAATGGGCTTCATCATTCATTGTTTTTTGTTTAGTTTTTTCCCTGTCTTTGGCCTTTTTCCTTTGCTCTGTGTTTTTCTGTGACTGTATCTCTCTGTCTCTCTCTCTCAGTCCTGAGTGAAACAGATTACATTTATATCAGAGGTCAAACTTGAGTTCTCAGCGGACGTGTCTCTGTCTGCTGTGTGTGTGTGTGTCATATCCTGCAGTTAGGCCATTCCTCATCAGGCCTGTGGGAGTTTCAGTAGATGTGTCTCATTAATTAGTGTAATCAGGTTGATTTGACTGGAGGACTCTGAGGGGGGGCAGAGGTGTGGGTCTGTAGGCTTCACCGGACACTGACTGTCTCAGGCAACGAAGACTCGAAACACCTCAGTCTCAGCAAAACACATTTCACTCCAAATATCAAAAGAAGTAAACATAAGGCATTATGTTGCATTGAGCACAAAATAGGATTTTCTTTGTTTTGTGGGTGAGATATGAATTGGAAATGTTTTGGCAGAACCTCTTTTTCATGTTCAGGAGATGTTTTCATTTTTAATGTACAATGACAGTGTTAATTCATCAGTGTGCATTTTTTGTAGAGCTCCTCATGCTGTAATGCCAAGTGCATTTATATTTACAGACACGCAGGACTCTGGGCTCATCTCCTATCTGTCTGTCTGTCTGTCTGTCTCTCTGTGTGAGAGCGAGGGAATGAAAGTGACAGGAAAGAGAGACGAGGACCCCTGCCTTCACACATGACATGTGTAATTAACTCATAGCGGCTCTAATCACATCTGCACTGAGAGAGAGGAAGCAGAGCTTCATGAAATGCTAATATGTAACGATAACTCTTTCAATGACCTATTAAATGTACTATATTGCTCTCTGACATAACTTTAGAGTTCATACTTGTTAGTGAGAAGTGTCAACCGCTCTCTCTCCGGCTCTGTCGGTCTGTCAGTTCATGAATTGCTCTATTCTCCCAGGAAAACCAAAGACTAAAAGACAAGGCTAAGATACATTGTTGTGACTAAATTCTAAAGTACAAAAGGCAAGCAGTGGGCTACTATTCGTAGGCCACTATATCTGCCATAATTCTTATGCAAATGAGGAAGGCAAGAGTAAGTTTGATTTGATATACTCATTTACTTACAAAATTACAATTTAAAATGCATGACTTCTCCAAACATTTAGTGTGTTTAAACCCCACCCACATCTCAACATCCAATCAACAACTGATGCATAGAACCAAGTCTCCACCTTGTACATTTTCTTTTTGTTTCTTTCTTTATTTATATGAAATATAAAGCTTGATCCAACGGTTTTCAAATTAGTCATAAAAACTTTTAAAAGTAAATTGGTACTTGAAGCTTAAAACTGCATTATACAGACATCAAGAATCAGCGTATGAATCTCAACAATGGTGACAGTCAGCATGTTCAGATAAACAGATCAACTGGGAACATCACAAAACACACTACTAAAAGTCACAACAAAAGGAAACAGTAAGAATAAAAGAAAATAGACAGTTGCATAATTTATTGATGTCGCATTGCATGCTGGGAGCCATGGATGAGTTTTGCTCGGTGCTTCCAGAATGCACTGCAATATGGAGCTTTATGTTGATTGTCACCATTGTTGAGATTCATATGCTGCTTCTTGAGGTCTGTTTTATTTTTTTTTTAAAAAGTAATACTTTTAGTGCCAAATAATTTTCAAAAGTCTTTCAGAGTACTCTTAAAACTGTCAGATCTTCAACTATGTATATCATAAGATCAATAACAAAATTAACAAATAAATCTACCAGTGGTTATGCTCCAAATTAAATCAGTTACTCAAGCCACTATATGATGATTATGTCTTTATTGAAACAAAACCAACACCTGATCACATTTTCTCTTGGCTTTTTTATTTGCCATTACTGACATGTCTAAACAAACACACAGTTATGGCAGCCAAATAAATTATAACGTTTTAAGTCAAGGGTCAAGAGCCCAACTAAAGGAAACACTGACCTCGATAATGGTAATTCAAACAAAACAAACATCGACATCTAAAGTCAGTGTGGTTAGTAATAAGTGATGCTGGTGATGCTGTTTGTGGAGTTGTTTAATCATCCTCTGCTGAGATCTTGAGAGATTTAATGTCTTCTTTTATCTTGTGTTGATTTCATCTAAGGCTGTGGCTGAAGTCAGTTGTAGTTTTTGTATTTTTTAACACTCTTGAGTTTGGATTATATAAACAGACAAGGCTTAAGCTAGTCCCAGACTAAAATGCATGTTTGAGCTGTCTCAACTGCAAATATCTTGCTCTGACATATCTTAAAATAGGTCAGTGTCATTCTTCTGTGTCAAGATGCACAGCTTAATGTTTCTTCCAAGGCATTTTTGTAAAAGTTGCTTAAATATCTTAATTTAACTAAGGCCTAGTCCTGGTTTAAACTAAGCCCCGTTCGTGAAACCGGGCCTGGGAGTGTTAATTTAACACTGGGGGTTTTACTGTGTGTATTTATATACAGTATATATATATATATATATATATATATATATATATATATATATTAGGGCTGTCAATCGATTAAAATATTTAATCGCTGTAATGTATTTGGTTTGGCCTGTGACGACACAGAATGCGATGCTCCTCCCATCTAATGAACGGGATAGTGTGCAACCACAAGTGATGGGGCAGGAAATAAATGAGTGTTCCTGTATTTCCCTTCTGCTGGCGCCTTTATGCGAAAGAGATTGACATGAAAAACTCTACAATGGCGACGAGGATATAAGCGCGATCTCAGCACGTGTTTCAAGCGTTTGAAGAAAGCCTGCCTATTCGTAAGGGAGTGCACACAACCGACATAAAAAGCCATAGCCATGCAATCAGTGATGAATCATGCACTCATCAAGCCGTTTGATACAGAAACGGACCCCAGTTCGGTAGGAACTCGGTGGAATAAATGGATACAACATTTTGAAAACGTTCTTGTTGCTATGAACATCACCGGCGATGCTGGACAGAAAGCGTTCTTGCTGCACCTCGCTGGTGAACGTGTGCATGACATCTACGACACGTTTGCAGCAGACAAAGATGGCTATGCAGAAACAAAAAACTAAATGGCTATTTTCCTCCTAAAAAGAATACGCAGTACCTTGTTTATCAATTCAGAAAGGTTGTACAGCAACCTGGAGAAAAAGTCCACGTATCAAACTAGACTCAGAATGCTTGCAAAGACTGCGAGTTCGCCGATGTTGACTGTGAAATAAAGGCTCAGTTGATACAAAGCTGTACTTCGTCCAGGCTGTGTAGAAAAGCACTCAGAGAACCAGACCTGACTGTAGAGGCTTTGCTAGATCATGGCAGAACACTAGAAATCTCTGAACAACAAGCAGTGGGAATTGAACAAAATGCAGCGGGTGCTGTCAACGCCTTACATTACAATCATAAGCAGCAGAGTGAATTCAAAACCACCAGCAGATGGACGTCCAACACTCAGTGTAGAAATTGTGGTGGAAAATATACACATCAAAGTGTTTGTCCGGCTAAAGGAAAAGAATGCAGAGCATGCGGAAAGTTGAATCACTATTCAAAAGTGTGTCGTTCCAGCATTAAAAAATCCACTCTGCAAGTTAAACACAATGACCCTCCCCATCTTAAACAACGCAACAAACCACAAAGGGTCAAGCAAGTTGTTACAGCATGCACCAGCCACACAAGAGGATTCATCGAGCAGTGAGGATGCTTATGTGTTTGTTCTGAACAGCAATACGTGCCAGCAACAGCCTCAGACACAAATTAACATAAACGGCACCAAAGTTACAGCTCTGATTGATTCGGGAGCCGCTGTAAATATCATCAGCAAAGCAGTGTTCAACATGCTCACACCCAAGCCACGGCTCAGAGCAGCGACAATTAAGATCTTTGCGTATGGCTCTGACACCACTCTGCCTATCATTGGTTTATTCCAGTGCAATGTTCAAGCATCACATAGCACTACAGAGACCAAGTTCTATGTTCTTCAGAATGAGGGACACACCCTTTTAAGCTATGGAACGGCACAAGAGCTTGGACTGATAAATATCACCAGTGCTGTTAATTATACAAACACCATCCGCACAGTAGCTGATGAACTTGTTGAAAACTATCCAGAACTGTTCAAAGGAATAGGCAAACTTAAAAACTTCCAAGTGAAGCTGCATATCAATTCTGACGTCCAAACTACATGTCAGCCACATGGACGAGTGCCATTTCATATTCGACAGAAAGTAGAAGCTGAGTTACAAAAGCTGGAAAATGATGACATAATAGAAACAATAACAGGTCCAACACCATGGATTTCTCCAATTGTAACTCCACCCAAACCTGATAAAGTCAGGATATGTGTTGACATGCACCAGGCCAATACAGCCATACAACGTGAGCATCATATAACACCCGCCATTGGCGATGTCATACAAGAGCTGAATGGCGCAAAAGTCTTCTCAAAACTTGATCTCCGAGCTGGTTACCATCAGCTGGAACTTCACCCAGACAGCCGATACATTACTACATTCACCACACACCTGGGACTAAGGAGATATAAACGGCAAAATGTTGGCATATCTTTGGTAGCGGAGGTGTTCCAGAATGCCATAGCACAAACACTGCAAGGCATAAAAGGAGTAAAAAACCTCAGTGATGATATCATTGTATACAGCGTCTCACAAAAATCACATGATGAAGCTCTCCGAGCTGTCTTTCAAAGACTAAAGGACACTGGTCTTACACTTAATCGTGAAAAGTGTGAGTTTAACAAACACAGACTTGAGTTCTATGGATTTATCTTTTCTGCCAATGGCATCTCGGCAGACCCCAAAAAGGTTGTAGCCATTCTTCAAGCCAGTGAGCCCAAAGATCCTGGGGAAATCAGAAGCCTACTCGGCATGGCAAACTACTGTTCAAGGTTTATACAGGACTTTTCGACAATCAGTGCACCTCTTCGTGAACTGACTAAAATGGGCACACCATGGCAATGGGGTGATACGCACAAGCAAGCTCTTCAGCAGCTCATAGATGCTTTAGCCAGTTCCACCACCATGTGCTACTTTGATCCTTCTAAGGACACTGAACTTGTTGTCGATGCTAGCCCAGTTGACCTCGGTGCTATTTTGTCTCAAATGCAAAACGGACAAAAATGCATCATTGCATACGCCAGTCATGCACTCAGTGACGTTGAAAAACGATACTCACAAACTGAACGCGAAGCGCTAGCTATTGTATGGAGCTGTGAGCATTTTCACTTGTATCTGTATGGTCATTCTTTTACTGTAGTAACTGACCACAACCCCTAGAACTAATATGGAATAATCCAAGATCAAAGCCACCAGTCCGAATTGAAAGGTGGGGCCTCAGACTCCAGCTGTACCAGTTCAGAACTGAGTACAGAAAAGGAACTGACAATCCTGCTGACTTTATGTCCAGACACCCTGTCTCATGTGAGACAGAACACAACACAAGGGCATCTAAAGTAGCAGAAGAGTACGTCAATTTCATGGCACTGCAGGCAACACCAAAGGCCATGACACTAGAAGAGATAAAAACGGAGACAAAAAAGGATGCTGTTCTTCAGCAGGTCTGCTCACACATACGACACAACTCATAGCACAAGAATGCTCGTGACCCACTCTTCACAGACACCCTAAAACGCTACAGAAATGTCACTTCCGAGCTTACAGTGTCATCGAATGATGATCTCATACTCAAGAGTATTACAGCTTGCCCATGAAAGCCATCAAGGCGTCGCTAAAACCAAAAGTCTTCTGAGAGAGAAAGTGTGGTTTCCCAATATTGATTGAAGAGTCGAGACCATGATCACAAATTGCATTGCTTGTCAGGCAAATACCATCGTCACCCATATCGAGCTTCTTCAAATGTCTGAATTGTCAGAAGAACCATGGCACAATCTGAGTGCAGATTTATTTGGACCATTACCAACGGGGGAGTATCAGCTGGTCATTATAGATGACTCTACACGGTATGCTGTAGTTAAAATTCTTCACACTACCTCAACAACTGCGGTAATACCAGTTCTTGATGATGTCTTCTCTATGTTCGGAATTCCCAGTGTGCTTAAAATTGACAATGGCCCTCCCTTCAACAGCAGTATGTTCACACAGTTTGCGGATTATATTGGGTTCCGTCATAGGAAGATAACTCCCTTCTGGCCACAAGCAAACGCTACAGCAGAGCGGTTCATGCGCACATTGGGGAAAGCTATCCGAACTGCACACACTCTAGGTATCCCGTGGAAACAACAGTTAAATGTCTTCCTTCGTGAGTACAGATCCACACCTCACTGTACAACAGGGACTTCGCCTGCTAAGTTGATCTTTAAAAGGAAGGTGCGTACAAAAATTCCCATGGCTACTCCTAGTACCACCAATGCTGATGATGACATCCGTGCAAAAGATCCATCTCTCTCTGTGCCCACATACTGTATTTTGATGCAGCTAAATTCTCAATAAAACTGTATTCATTCATATATTTTACTGTTTCTGTTGTCAGACAACGGAATGAATATGAAATAGTGATTAAAACATGACCCATTAAGACTACATAACCACCTCTCTTTCGAAAGATGTTAATCTGCACAAAAATCCTGATAATCGAGCTGTCGTCTGATGAAATCAAATACACATAAGATAAAGACAATAGCTGTACTCTGATTTTGGCTATACTTGCATGTACAATTAGAGAAGCAACATAATATCTGTGTTTAACTGAAAGCACTGCTCCTCTCCGCCGCTCGCTGAACAGAGCAGACGCACAGAGAGAGATCGAGAGAGAGGTGTGTGAGTGTGCTGGGAGCAAGACCTCGCGCTCACGCGGCAGTACCAGCTAGTAAACTAATGCTGGATATACACTAAAAGATTTGTAATATCTTATAAGATCTTCAAAATCTGAGAGACCATGAAGACATGAAGACAAAAAAATCCTAGATTTAACCATTTTGCTCCTATAGTGTGTGGTGTGCTGTGATGTGACAAAGACAGCACACCACACACCAACAGATTTTCAACCAGAGTCCCGACTGTGAACACAAGAAATCTCGCAAAATCTCTGGAGACTTGAGAATAAACAAGAGTTGTTTTTTTTTTATTGCAATTTTAGAACAAAGAACATAAAAGGGCAAAAACATATAAATTACATCAAATACAATAATAAATAAAAATAATAAAATATATAAATAAAATAAAATAAAAAAAGGAAAAGCAATAAGAAAATTACATTTCTTTAAACAAGTATAAATAATTACAAATTATTCAAAAAATAGTTTTAAGGCTTTATGGCAAAGTCCCAGTCTTTGGTAATGGCAGGAAGTAATTGCGATGATAGTGTCCAAATCCTTTTGTGCTGCGCCATGACTGCCTTTGTTATGCTTCCGTTTTCTGTCAGCTCGCTTTCTGATTGGATATTGTTTCGTTTTCGGTTCTCCCCACACATCAGGATTTCTGATGCTGAATATTTACGATTCGTGATTGGGGTGCCTCAGACGTTCTTCCGAGCAGATTCAGTCACTCTTAACACACCCCACACCACAGGAAATCTGATAAGATAATCTTTAGATCCATCAAGATAATCAGGACATTACCAAGGATTGTCAGAAGGGGAGAAATCGGCCCAAAATCAGCCCGATTATCTTGTGGTGTGTACCCAGCATAAATAAGATTTGAGCAAACCCTAAAGATTTGTCGCTTGGCACTTTTTTGAAGAGAGGGCGGGGGGGGGGGGGGGGGGGGGGGGTCGTTAAAGGGGTCTGCAAAGTCGCTAAGTCGCAACACTGTGTATCTCCATTTCTCCAACTACGGGCTTTGCCACGGGTCAAACAGAAAATGTGCGCTGCGTTAATCACGTGTTAATATAATTAGTGCCGTTAAAATGAATTTGCGTTAATGCGTTATTAACTTTGACAGCACTAATATATATATATGTATACGGGGCACCTTGAGATAACCAGAGTCCCCTGGGCTACAGCATTACAGTAGGCCCCCCTACCCCAGAAAACTTTTTTTTAACATGCCAGTTAATATTCACAACACTGTTCTGCGTAAAATGTGAATATAAGTGAATATGCAAATTCACTCCTTGCCACAAGGTGGCGCTTACGAACAGCAGAATATAGCCGTTACATAACACTATGTTATTACAGGCTTTATATGGAGGTAATATGAAAAGAAAATGCCATCACATCTTTCCTGGCTGAAATGTGAGTTTACATGATTTAAACACCACAAATCACACAAAATATTCATTATTCATAATCAGTAGAATGAAACAACACGATATGTTGGCATAAATGTGGACTCTTTGGTGATTACTGCATTTTTATTTTGAAACATGCCGTGCTCATGTTTAATAAATTAAATCACAGCCGTATAAAGTTTAATGATCATTTAAGCAATAGGACGTTTCCTATTTTTCCATCCCCGGATTTAAAATTGAGACTTTGAAGCAGCACCTTAATCTAAAACTTTCAGGACAGCCAGACACAGATTACATCCACGGAAATGACTGAACTCGCACTGTATGATGTTACAGAAAGCTGTCCGATCCAGTGTCTTTCACACACTAGTGTTGTTTCTCTTGTTAATCTGCATGTTAACATAAAGACACTCTTGTGCTGGACTACTTTACTAGCGAATGCATTCAGCTTACAGTATATCGGTGGAACACGTGGAACATACCAACTACACAAACTGTGTGGGGGGAACCTAAACTGAACCATTCACTATATAGGCTACTACAACTAAGGCGTCGCTGAAAATGAGTGTGTGAGTTTGTTTACAGTTGTCACTGCTGCAAACTCCCATATAAATAATTATTTGAAAAATATAATTTCCCTGCAGCCACTGGGTCCCTTTTCCAGTGTAGGCCCCTGGGCCTCAGCCCCTTGAAGCCCGTGCATTTATGCACCCCTGTATATATATAAGTTAGTGCTGTCAAAATTAACGCGTTAACGCAGGCGATTCATTTTTTTCAGTTTAACACGTTAAAATTATTTAACGCCGTTAACGCAGGGGCGGGGCCTAGGGATGGCCACCCCACTCATAACTGCTAATTCTGTCTCATTTTTTTCTTGACAAGAAGTGCATTTATTCAGTTGCAGAACGTCTTTATGAGCACATCAAACAGGAGACGTTTCAGATGCGTGCTCCAGCTTCACTTCGGCATCAGGCGTGAGTCAAGCGTGGAAACTGTACTGTGCAAACTGTACTCTTCAATACACACACAAAGGTGCCGGTGTACCCACGAAACATGCTACCGCACGCACATAGCCTGTATCATTTCATATCAAATCGTGAAAGAAACTACGAGCATGCAATGTCGTGATCAGTTAAGTCATAAAGTTACCAAAAAGGCGATTAAAGCTGCCATAAAACTGTGCATGCATGTAATATTTTATATATGAGTTACATTAAGAACATGTCTCGGAAATGGTTTTCAAAACTGTTTTGGAGCAGCCTAGCACTGTCTCCCTCATCTAACACACCCGATTCAACTCGTCAGCTCATTAGAAGAGACTGAAATGGGTCCAACCTGAAATGGTTCAAAATAGATGATGAGAGTTGAGAGAAAATACGATGCGTGTCAGATCCGCGTCACGTTTAGCAGCAACAGCTCTTAAAGAAATAGAAGCCAAAACAACCTAATAAACAGCTGCTGTGATGTCTGTTCATCAAGAACAAAAGAAAAAGAGGAAATCAATCACTTTTATAGTTTTAAGGATTCATCTGTATGTAGTTTAGAATCGCGATTAATTTCAGAAAAAAATGTGCGATTAATTATTTTTTTTTTTTGTTTATCGATTGACAGCACACATATATATATACAACTCCGTTTTAAATTTTTTTTCAAAAATCATGTTTTTTCATTGTGCATTCCAATTAATTTCAATCAAACTGAAGTTGGGTTATTTTGATTAGGTTAAGAAATAACTAAAAAATACAGCCAACTGACAAAATAAAAACATGATAACATAATAAAACATGATATTTGAAAATAAAAAAAAACGGAGCTGTCTGTTTTTGCAAATAAACTCTTCATATATATATAATTGCACAGTCGATCAAATATTGGCCTTGGTAACATATTGGTGACAAAACAAGAACAAAACAAGTTTAATAATGAATGAAGGAAGGAAGGAAGGATTGAATGAAAATAATAATTCAAGATGTCAGACAAGCCAAGAGAAATGTTGATGGTATTTAAATCATTCAATACTGAAGGGTATCAAAAAAGTAGTTTTGTGTAATTAAAAGCAAGACTATTTATTATGTTTGTTATAGGTCTTCTGCTATTACTTTAGAAGCATGCTAACAGCAAACTCAATGTTTTGTGGAAATGTGAAATGTACCTAATTCCCTCTTCTCTCTCCTCAGAGCCCATGCGTCCACTCAGAGGACTGACGGCGTCAGAGATTCAGCCCCGTCAGCTGCTGCTGCAGTGGGAGCCGGTCGGCTACAACCTGACGCGCTGTCACACGTACTCGCTGTCTCTCTGCTACCGCTACTCCACCGCCGCGGCGGGCGGAGCCGGCGGTAATAACGCCACGGTGAGGGAGTGTCTGTCTGTGGAGCGGAACACCTCCCGCTTCACGCTCCGGGACCTACCTCCGTTCCACGCCGTTCACGTGCGGCTGGCGCTGGCCAATCCTGAGGGCAAGAAAGAGAGCCGAGAGGTCACCTTCCAGACCGAGGAAGACAGTGAGTATTCATTCATTCATTCATTCACGCAGTAATGTTATGGGAAATACTGTACCTTCTCTACAACACTTTTCATTAAGCTTTTATATATAATGCATTGTAAAAGTATTTTTAAATTGTGCATTAATGCATTAATTGTGCCTTCTAATGAACCTTCTAATGCATTGTATAATCTCATGAATAATTATAAACACAGTTATTATACATTATAATATACACTAGTCATTGTTACACCTTTGGAAAATATAATGCAGTAAAACATGGCAAACAACCAATTTCAGATGTATCAAAAAAATTGCAAATACTAATGCATTTTAACTTTGGTTACAATGGTAACACTTATTCACTATTAACTACGACTTTTCCCTCAATAAATCCCTAATATGCTGCTTATTAATAGTTAGTAAGGTAGTTGTTAAGTTTAGGTATTTGGTAGGATTAGGGACGATTAGGGATGTTGTTCATAAACTTTCTGGATTTGATTAAAGTTTCATTTATCCGGAGGTGTTTTATTTTGTGTGTTTTTTTTTTTTGCACGGGTCAGTAGCCATAACCCATCCATCTTTGCAAAGGCCTGTATTTATCTGAACAATTATGATGTGACGACCGCAGCAGGGCCCAGTTTGCCCGCAGTGCTCAAACCCCAATTATAGCAGCAACACAAATATTGACTCACAGAACACCACGCTTCAGCATAATTAAATGGAAGATCATACTTTTAAATGGAAGTATATGAAAAATTAATAAGCTAAGGCCACCAGCAAAATGGAATAAAGTTTTTGCTTATTTTTGCATTTTTATTTGCACCGTGTGTCGGGCGGCCCGGGTTTGCATTCTCATGCAAATGCTCTAAGATGAAACCCTCAGAGGTCAAGTGAAAACCTCCCCATCGGAAAATGAACACGGCTCAGAATGAATGCTCGCCATTTATCATTTTCTGAAATTAAAAACATCGTTTCTGTTGATTTATTCATATGTTTTGTACAGCGATAGAGCTTGTTTGCGTTTGATGTGTTTGGTTAATTGGAAACAACATGAGGAACTGCAGTTAATGAATGAATTTAAATCTGCGAGTAATGCTAAATTACTGGTAGTCAGCATGCTTCCAGTAAGACACAGAGAGCTTATGAGAAATGAGAAGCGGAGATATAAACTCTCTCTGCTTTTTAACCTGTAGGTGGGAAATGCATGGAAAGTGAAGATTTTTTGGTTAGATTCTGAAAGGTCTTGGACGACTACTCATTTTCACTTGCGCTCTAGTCAGTGTTTGCTTTATCTCAGCACATGCCGTGCAGAATCAGCAGTCTTCTGCCAAACTCCAGCGCTGTCAGAGTCACTTCAAAATACACTCACTTCCCAGTTATTTAGAACAGATCTTTTTTGGCCACAGTACCAAAATTGTTTACTGTACAAAATGAAATATCCCTTAAAAAAGTGTTGGTACTGGCGTGAACTGCACAAGCCAAACAATATGCACAATTTTTTAAATAGCATATGCTGAATAAGAAGGGGAGTAGACAATATGCCCTTAATTGCAATCATGCCTTGAACTGAGTTTGTCTGAGAGCCGTTTGTGGAAAATTGTGTGGCATATTCCACTTTTGTCATATAGCTGGCATTGATGCATGTGCCACATCTATATAACAAACATCTATAGGTGTTGTCTACATTTACATACATTTATGTTGTGTGCTCGGTTTCTAACAATAGAACCAATTTTGCACTAGTTCTCAATTCCCATCTGGGAAATCATCTTTACTTAACACTTCTGCCCTCTTTTATCAACACTATAGCCATGCTGGATGACTGTGGCCTGGATGGAAGTTAGATGCCCTTTTCTCTCTTAAAAAATGAGTCTCTCTTTCTCTCTGTTTTTTGCAATCTGCCCTATTTTCTTCCACACGGTGTGTTGGTAAAGAAGACGAATCGTCTGTCGTGGCGTACACCGCTGCGCTCAGATATGAGATGGGTCTGTAGTCTCACCTCCACCTGTGGCATCTCCACCTTCATCTCAGCTGCGTCTGATACTCTGTTTAGTAAGACTGATCTGACTTTGACTCTCTCCTCTTGTTTCCTGCAGTCCCAGGAGGCATTGCACCCGAATCTTTAACCTTCACCCCACTGGACGATATGATCTTTCTGAAGTGGGAGGAGCCGTTGGAGCCCAATGGTCTGATCACACAGTATGAGGTATTTATAAGGCATTGTAAATGGAAAAATCTGTCTTGAAAGAGTAAGTAATAACTAACAAAACATAAGGTTAAATAACTGGTGCATATCAATCTAATATTTAGACTACATCTAAACTACATCTGAAGTGGTGTTTATACCATGACAAATATGATTTATATGTTTTAATGTGATACAGATGTAGATGTATTTAACCCCCTGCACGACCTTTTGAACATTTTTGTCCTTTTCAGTTTAGTTTTTTTGATCATTTTGCCTGTGTTATTGCCAGCTGCATAATTTTACTGGAATTTTACTATTTCACCCCCATTTCCTTTAATAAATCTATTTTGCACTAGGTACAAAAAATAGTTCCTCTCAGGACCTTAAGGACAAAAATGTCCCGATTGAAACCCATTAAAACTGCTCTTTTTAATCACAGTGCCATTTAACTGTAAAATGATGCAATTTGTGTTAATAGGCTATCATTCTGTTGGCAAGGCTTCAAAATTTTATTTTTTTACTATTTTTTTACTAGATGGTGCCATATTTTCAGGTTTGGTCTATAAAGCAAATACTTGCTTTATTCCTGTTTTCTGCTTCTGCATATTATAGAGCCAATTGGATAAATACTGCAGCTATAATTGTGTGGGTGTGTTGGTATGGATGTCAGAGTGGGGTTTGTATGTAAAAAAAACAAAAAAGAAAAACAAACAAAAAAAAATTTTAAACCAAAAAAAAAGTGTGTGCTTGTAATATTTGAAAGAGAAAAACTCTACTGCGGAGTTTTGCTGGCATCTAATGGGGAAAATTTGTTACTGTGCCCAATCAAAATCTTACTGAAAGCTCATTTTTTGAGATATCAACCTCGAATTTGGAACATAGCTTGTTTAGATTTATGGCTTTGATTTTCTAGCAGGTTTAGAGTTCAACGTGTTTCATAAAATATATATTTTATACAAAATATTGTTCATAAAGCATTTTCATTAACTTTTTTTTTGGTTTCACTTTTTAAACGTTTTTTACTTCAACAATAATCTGAATGAAAGTGAGACCACACTTAAGTCTGTGCTCCCAAGCTTCAAATTTCTATGACAGTTTTTTGACATGGACATTTTTGTCCATTTTTGTGTACCTTTTTTATTTTTTATTTTATTGAAGCACAAGGGTTAACTATATAATCAAAAACATCATTACTGCCCTTGTGAAAAATACTTTAGTATAGTATTTGGTATCTAAAAAAAAATTCATATATAGTAGATAATAAATATAGTACAAATAATATAGTAGAAGAGTATAGGTGTGAACTGAATGTAAAGTTTTTGGATACTTAATTGCAAGCTGATTGCATTAAAATGAAAATGTATTGTTTGTTATATATTAAATGGAATTAGCTTACTTTAGAATGTTTTTTGACTCAATTGAGTAGGATTTAATTATATCTTTGTATCTAATGTCATAAATATTTTTGTACTGTCTTTGAAATGTGAATTTTTTTTTTTATAAATTAATTATACTTTAATGTAATTTTCTTTTGAAACTTGCATGAGATTTATATAAGTATTTGTAGTTACATGATTGTAAAGAAGTCGCGGTAACACTTTAGAATAGGGAACACTTATTGATGTTTTCCTCAATAAACTCTTAATTTACTGCTTATTATTAGTTAGTAAGGTAGTTTTATGTTTAGGTATTTGGTATGATTAGGGATGTAGAATAAGGCATTAATGTGTGCAGAGTGGTATTAATATGTGCTAATGTTCTATTGATATGCATGCTAATTAGCAACGTTTAGTTCATTTAAATTATAAATTCAAATGTAATACTGAATATCACACAACAGTTTAAATTATAATTGAATAATTTGCATGTGCTCTATGCAGTAAGTTAGTCAAAATAAGTGCACTTCTTTAAAGCATGACAAAATATTATTAAAACCTGATTTAATTTGACATGATTACAAAGTGCACTTTTTAAAGCTCAAAGTAAGTTCTCTTTAAGTACATTTAAGTGGTCTTTCCTTTAATTCATTTTATATTATCTGCAAGCACAGTCAAAAAACAGATTTGAAGTACACTACAATTCCCATTCAGTACAGTTAAGCGCACTTCATTTTCATATGGGTATTTGCAGACAAAGCCTTTTTGGTGTTTTCCAGTATGTGTGTGTGTGTGGAGAGGTCTGACTGCACTGTGAAATGCTACTTTTCCCCTTTGTTAGATATTGAATTGCAATGTTGATGAAAGGGTCAAATATTGGCGCAATATTGTGAAAATGATTAAGGAACAATTGGTACTGATGACACACAGTTTATGTTGCATTTGATTCTGTGGGGTGAGGCGTATTTTAGTTTAGCTATAATGCAGAATCACATATTCAGACAGAATTTGAAGGTGGCAGTTTAGAGATTGGTTAAGGGGATTGTCTAAATTTTCAGGGTTTGTTTTTGGTCCCTTGTCCTCCCTCTCAGTCAGCAGTCATTAGCGTGTGTAACCTGTCTCCACTCTTCACAGAGTCTAGGTGTTCTTATGCTAATCATGTTGTAGTTCATTCTCCAGGCTTCAATTAGTCGAGGGACAAACATAATTGCTTATTTGCCTTGCAGAGACTGTCGGATGGGGCAATTGTGTTTAAGTGCTTTAGTCTGGGAATATTTCACTGTTCAGCTGTTGGCATGAACACATGTAAGCATCTGCTTACGATCCACGCTCGTTTGGGAGTGAAGTGCGCTGCTTTATTTCACTCTGCTGTTCGTTCTCTTGATGGATTTCACAATGGTGGATTTGCTGCCCCAGCATTTTCAGAAAAAGTTGTTTCAAAAGTAGTCTTTTTTTCTGACCCCTTTTTTCCAAGGGTTCTTGGCTTCCAACACAAATTATTTCATAGAAATGGGAAATTAGACACCATTAATTATTATAAATTAAAGCTTTTTTGGAGGGCACTCTTGAACAGGAAGCTACCGATTGTATTTATTTATTTTCTTGAATAGGGAGCTACTGTATTTAAATGGGAGGTTCATGGTTTCATGGTGTCAAATTTATGTTTCATGTCTTCAAAAGTTAAAAGTTGTCAGTACTACTTAAATCAGCTCCTTCATCAGTAATGTGATCATTAGTTCTAATGCAGCAGTGGCTCAGATGAAAACCAAAGAGAAAGCTATTTTTTTAGTTAATTCCAGTATGTGTGTGTGTGTGTGTGTCCCTAACTTCCCTGAGGAGTATTGCAGAGTGAGGGCGGCAGCGAAGCAGTTTCAACAGATTCTTCAAACAGCTTGTAGTTGAGACAGTAATTTTAAATCTAAAGTGTGAACTACCAGTGCTAAAATACGGGGGTTCATTACACCTTAAAGTGTTTATAGGGATGCCATCCAGGTCTAAAGCTCAACAACGGAGACAGTAACATTTCACTGATCTAAAACAAATGGTGTACATTTGATGTTCTTATACATAATTTTTACAGTGCATATATCTGAGAAAGATCCTTTAGTATTCATCAAATTTCTTAATGTGGCATTAATAATTTTCTTTTTTAAATGCGTTTTTCTGGATTTTTTCTGCCTCTCACTGTTCAAATAAACCTACCATTAAAATTATAGACTGATCATTTCTTGTCAGTGGGCAAACGTGCAAAATCAGCAGGGGATCAAATAATTTGTATTTTATAAAAATATTTCCCCACTGTACATACATACTCTTATAAATATACTTAGCTTCCACACTCCGCACAAATACATGATTATGCGACTTAACTTATTTCCTTAACTCTGGATGTAATCATACATGCTTGCTGAGTTACATTTTATATTACATATATTCAAAGTAATGTAAGTGAAGACATCAGGCTTTGTTGTGGGTAAAGTGAAGCTGGACAGAGATGCATCCTCGACCGTGTGCTATTACATCATTTCCTCTGGGCTCACTGTCTGTTTCCTGTTTTTAGATCAGCTACCAGAGCATCGAATCGTCAGATCCCAGCATCAACGTTCCCGGCCCACGGCGCACCATCTCCAAACTAAAGAACGAGACGTATCACATGTTCTCCGGGCTTCACCCCGGCACCACATACCTGGTGTCTGTTCGGGCCCGCACCGCCAAGGGCTTTGGGCAGACCGCCCTGACCGAAATCACCACCAATATCTCAGGTGAGGAAATGCGTATTGCCACAAAGAATTCTGGGATCTGAGAAGCATCAGAAAACCTACAACTTTGCTGGCTTTCAGCCGCGTCTCTCTGAATCTAAAGTACTTAATTATAAGTTTTCCACTAGAAGCTAGATGGGCTTTGGTTTTATCGCTGGAATGAATGTAAGATGCCTGCAAGGGCCTTTTAATTGGTTCAGGATTTATTCAGACTTTATTTGGACTTCATTTAGACATAATCGCAGCCAGGCAAAAGCTACTCTTGGCGAGATTGACTCTCTGAACAGCAGAAATATTGATATCAAGGTTTACCCAGGCTTAAGTCGACAAACTGAGGGGAGAACTGGGTAAACTGAAGGGAAATGGCAGATCCTTTTGGGAAATAGTTTTTCCACCAATGAACTTATAGGCTTTTGGTAAAAGTCTCTGACTTTGCATTTTGCGGCTCAATAAACTGAAAATAAAAGAGAAACTGATTAGTCTCTGACCCTTTGGTGGTTCTGACCAAACAATGAACATTATTTGGACAATCCTGTTTAAACAGCCTCATAATAGTAATAGTAATAGTAATAGTTCACCCAAAAATTCAGCCATTTTTTTATATACGCTACTTCAAGCATGCTCATTTATTGACCACGTCAAGCTCCAACGAGACAAAAAAGCAAAACCGTTGTTATTTCATGCACTGGTCAATTTTTAGATGTGGGGCTTGTCACATAGGCACTCACACGATGGCTGCATACTCTTGAGATTTTATTGAGAACAACAGCTCAACTCAGTCTCACATGCAGTCTCTCTTATATTTGTTTAATATGTACAGTCACATACACTGACATAACCTATCCCCAAAGCCTTATGGGTAATGTAGTGTAAGACACACCCCAGCACAGGGCTGTTTTGCTTCCACAACTTGTCTTCATTCAGACTAGTGGAAAGAAAACATATTTTAAATATATACTGTATGTAGGTGCATATTTGATGAGCTTTTATCTATTTTGATTGCATTACATTCAGTTTATTTCCCCGTCCTTTACTGAGCCCAAAACACTTCAGTAGCACTTACATACACCAACTTTACAGTTTTAGAAAAAACATTACTAAAGAAGGGTTTGTTCATATAAACATTTTTCAGATTTTACTCCTAAAATATATATATTTTTTTTCGTTCTCTTGCCGCTGACGATATTTTCTATGGGAGCCCATTTCTGCCTCTGATAGATTTCTCACAATTGTGAAAATTCTAATTTCTCAAAAACTTGCAATTGTGAGTAATAAAATTATTATAAAGCAGGGGTCGGCAAGTAAGTTTGGCATCGGGCCAAAAAAGAATTTCACCACTAGATGGCGGGCCAGAACATAGTCGAAGGATAATGTAAGATATTAATTGATGAAAAATGCAACCAGAATTTCCTGTGACTGACTGTTACAATGTATTTTGTAGCTGGTAGTGAACTGTTACTCTGTGTAAAATCCTGCGACAGTCATTAACAAAAAGCCACATTTGTGTGGCGGTGTCCGATCAGAGTATGTGAGCGGAGTGGAGCGTCAACAATTTCCGCTCCGCGCTCCGAGCATTTAATAATCACTCCGCGCTCACTGATATCAGAAACACTGCTCCACGTCTAAAGTATTTCAGTATGTTTGAAATATCACAGTTCTATGGAAGCCCGTTTCCGCCACTGAATAAAAAAATAGAAAAAGGTTATTGCTTTTTTTTTTTTTCACAGAATTGTGAGATATAAACTTGAAGTTGCAAGTTATAAAGTCAGAATTGCAGTTTTGAGGGGGGTATGTTCTCAGAATTGTGAGTTTATATCTCAGAATTATGACTTTTTAACTCTCAATTGCGAGTTTATATCATGCAATTCTGAGAAAAAATAGTCAGCTGTCAGCTGAAAATATTCAGAAGGAACAAATAAATTCCGTGAGAAATATAATTTCCCGCTCATATCCACTGCAGTCATCATAGCCTTCACATTCTTTCTGATTTGAGTGATCCTTTTCGATCTAGCTAGCTAAATATGTTTAACGTGAATTCTTGCTAAATATGCAGTTATATTACGGGTCGTTAGCATGAATTGTACTCATGATGGAGCGTTTTTGGAGCGAGTGAAAACCAAGACACTCCGACTTTTAAAAAATCTTCTCCTCGCTCCATTCAAAATCACACCCCTCCACTCGCGCTCCGCTCACATACTCTGATTGTGAGTAACTGTTGCTGTCATGACAGATCTATTTCAGAACCAGCCGCTATCAAAATAATCTGGCTACGGGCGCGGGCCAGATATTATTGCTGGCGGGCCACTTTTGGCCTGTTGCCGACCATTGTTATAAAGTCTAATTCCGAGGACAAAAAAGGACTATTTTCTTACAATTGCAAGTGTATATCTCACAATTCTGACTTTATTTCTCGCAGTGAAAGTTCATTGATATATAAACAACCGTTATTTTATTATTTTTTTTTTCAAATTGCGATATATGAAGTCACAATTCTGTGTTGGAAGTTGGAATGTTGATTGAAAAAAAAAGTCTGAGATATTATTATGAGATAAAAAGTCACAATTACCTTATTTATTTATTTATTTATTTTATTCAGTGGCGGGGCTTCCATAATTTTCTAATTTATGGAGTTATAGAGATCCTAAATCCTTTCTGTAAACACCTTTAACTCTAATTTGTCAACAAAATGAAATAGGAATTTTTGGGCTTTGTTCAGTTTTCAGGTTTCTGTTCAGGAAAACTATGCAAATTATGGCATATTTAATTAGATAATGGTGCATTTATATATTTAAACATAACATTTCAGAGAACGTGTACAACAAAACAATTGTGTTAATGTACTGTGGTTAAGCAACTGTGGAAGTATGGTGAGATCTAGTAGTTAAAATTTTGACCCTATTAACCTGTGCTGTCTTCAAAAAAAATACAAAAATAAAAGATAAAGAAATAAACAAACAAATAGACAGACAGACAGATAAATAATAAAGATTGTTGCGATTAATCATCAAAAGTTCAAATTGACCATTAGACTAAGTAATGTGTTGTTTTAAAGTAAATTGTTTAGGTATGTATAAGTGTAGTTAACTTTTGTTTAGTTCAGTTAGGTTCAACAAAATGTAAGTTTTTATAACTGATTGCAGCAGCAATTTTTTATTTTTTTTTTTGCTTTAAAAGGCTCCTAAATATTTCTCTATACAACTAATGTAATGGATTCCAAGTCATCTGAAATCATTCAGTAGCTTCACTGCTTTGCATTAATGGGTGAATAGGGGATTTTTGCATGGACTTTTCTCTAAATATCTCCACACACACAGTGTTTATTTGTGTGCTCCTTTCGGAGGTTTGTTCCTATTAGCAAGTCAATCCTGACATCCGTCAGTCCTCAGATCTAACACTAGCTCTGTGGTGGCAGCTCTCGTTCTTTCGACTCTAGATGTTCTGCTTGTTTTGGTATGCTGAAGGCTGAGACTTTTCCCTGTACCGGCTCACTAATTGACTTCTGATAATAAGCAGGAATGGGAGCAGGAGCTCTGTTCTGCGCTCACCCCTCAAGAGACTTTATAAAAGAGTGTGGATCACTCTCATCCGCCTCCATTGCTGTGTTTCATTGCCCTTGTGTGGTGCGCTCTGTCTGGGGTGGGTTTTGTTCTCTGTGGAGCAAAGCATTCAAGTCAATGGAAAACCAAGACTAATTTGAAAGATTTATGTGTGTTACAGTTGCTGGGTGGTTGGGGCGTTTTTTTTTCCTTCAAAATAATAGATCAAAGATGAAACTTCTGTCATTATTTACTCATCCTCATGTCATTCTAAACCTGTATTTTAGGTCTTTGTATACTGATATTCTTCCCCTCCAGTGAGCTGTTAACTGCAAACAAATCACAGAGTTTGAGTCAATAAGCTGAACAATTTAAGATAAATCATTCAATACAGTTTGCGACCAGCACAAAAGACTAGTTAACTGGTCCAGTTCTCAAGTCACTCAGACAGCATTCATGCTGGCACAGAAATCAGTTTCTTAATCACATCCGTTTGTTCTTTCGTTCCCCTCACAGCACCTGCGTTTGATTATGAAGACGTTCCCTCTCCACTGAGTGAATCTGAGAGCACCATAACTGTACTCCTGCGTCCAGCCTTGGGGAGAGGAGCACCTGTGAGGTAATAAACACAATATATATAACAAAAAAAGTTTTTTTTCTAAATGTGGGTCTTTCAGGGATATATATACTGTATGTGTATATAGATATATACAGTATATATATACAGTATATACAGTGTATATATATATATATATATATTTGCAGTGTAACGGTACACGTATTCGTACCGAACATTTTCAGTACGGGTCTTTCGGTTCGGTACGCATGTGTAGCAAACAAGTCGTTCCATTTTTTTAGGGAATTCAGACAATAAATGCCGTTTTGGAGCTCTTTGATGTGGTGCGACGCAACATATCGCCGTATACTAACGCCTCAGTTCTAACGGCAGCACGGAGTGCGAGTGAGCGTGATCACCCCTTCATCTTTATTACTAGTTTTAATGCGAAATATACATGAATGAACATCTCACCCCTCACGTAATCGCTCAGTTAGTGTTTCAACCATGGAAAGACGTCATTAAAACAGCTTGTAAACAAAATGTCATGTAGCATTGCATTTACCTCAGGCACAAGTCATCAGTGTCTACGGCTCGTAGCATATATTTGCTAGAGAAATGAAGTCTAGTGAAGAGCATTTTGTGAAATATTAGACTAGTCCTATACTTCTTTATATTTATTTTACCTGTTAGTAACAGTAATATAGTAACTGACATAAAAGAAAATGGTTATCAAATAATTGTATCCAACTCAATGAGAACAAAACAGAAATGATTGTTTTTGGTCCCCACAAAAAGAGAAAGAATATCATTAAGGAGTTGTGCAATCATTTTCCCTCCATTTCCTCACAGGTTAGAAACCTGGGTGTTATCGTAGATTCAGAATTATGTTTATCCAAACAAATTAATTCGGTTGTTAGGAAGAGTTTTTATCAATTACGGGTCATTTCCAAACTTAAATAGTTTTTTGTCTTTTCAAGATTTGGAGAGGGTTATTCATGCTTTTATTACCTCACGTTTAGGTTACTGTAATTCTCTGTACTCAGGTCTTCCTCAGTCATTGCTTTCACGTCTCCAGTCGGTGCAAAATGCAGCTGCAAGGCTGCTGACTGGGGCAAATAAATATGACCACGTCACTCATTCATTTTAGAGTTCAGGTTAAGACTCTGTTGTTTGATTTAAAGCTCTTAACAATCATGCTCCATCTTATCTTAAAGATCTTCTTATCCCTTGGTCATCTACCAGACATTTAAGATCCACTGACAGGGCTCTTTTATCTGTCTCTCGTTCCCGTCTGAAAACTAAGGGTGACAGAGCCTTTTCAGTCAATGTAACTGCAGTAATTTTTTTAGACCCAGTTATTTCTAAACTTTGCCCAACCTTGGCTGCTCAATTGACCCTTCGCCGGGAAATTGATTAACAGGCAATTTGAGCAATCATAATTTTTGTCCGACAAACAAACCAGACAGGAGAGTAGATTAACGTTGGTGGACTTGAACTTGAAAAATAGTGTTTACTCTCATCTTTTCACAGTTGAAATAAGATACCTTCTGACGTTCATTCATGTTTATTTTGTGCTATAACAAGTAAGAGATGATCGGTCACATGGTGCTTGAACTGAAGTGCTACAGCGATCTGTAACGACACATTAAAGAGGCACAAAACAGTATTTGTTGTTTGAATTTCTTAAAAAAAATGACTAAATTTGAACTATAAGACTTTGTTTAATACCGAAAGGTACCTGCTCTGTCAGCGTGTTGTTAGTGTCTTCTTTGCTCAGATGTATTTTTACTGCATGAGAACATGATGTGTGGCATAAAAGTGCCATGGTTTGTCAGATGGGTTGTCTAACTTAGCAACAGTAACTAAGGTCGGGTCTTTGCTAAGGGTCAATTTAGATTTGCTGGCTCAGGTTCTGAGATGAAGTCATAAATATATTTCTTACAGCAGAAAATTACATCTGGAGTTTGTGCTAGACTGCAGGGTCAGAATTAACATGGTGAGCGTTTATGTTACTTTGCTTGGCAGTGGAATCTGGTAAAATAGATTAAAATAGTTATTAATAAATATATAAAAAATTAGTAATAAATGCATAATTACCAAACTGAAATTAGATGCTCTAAATTCCTATTTTTTCCATTTTTTTCTCATATTGTACAAATATTACACATAAACCGCTCAAAATGACCCAAACTGCTTAAAAATTCCAAGTTATATTATAATCAAGTATGTTGTGTATATAAACCATTAATTGAATATAAAAGCACAACAACTGTGAATCTGGGACGTATAGAGTTAGCCACCTCAACAAAACAAGCTAGCTTCCCATGAAAGATCACTATGAAATTTATGATAAAAATAAATGCTTGTAGAAATAACTTTATATTCATTGTTTTTTTGAGGTCATACCACATGATATCCAAATGTGGTAAGTACATACCAGCCATTAAAGGTTAAAAGTTACAAACCAGCTTGATGCTTCTATGGGTCCTTGGCAAATTGTTATATGATGCAACGTCTTATCTTTGAATGGATTTCAACATAAAAGTATAAAAATGGTGGTTTCTTGATGGTCGCACCACATGATATTTTATAAAATCGAGATTATTGGACAAAGTTTGTTTGAATATTCTGAAGGAAATATAAATACAAATGCTTTGCAATTTTATACAGGATTACAAAACTCTTTGGAAAACATGCCAAGTAGTGTAGAAAATGAATCTGAATAAATTAAGGATAATTTCAAAGATGTTTCCCAAACAAAAGTCATGGCCGGACGGTGCACCACAATATGTTTTGACATTTTGAATAACAGAAAAATTACAAATAACTAATGTTTTTTGAATAATCTAAGTTTGTACATGTGTGGGAGAGGTGGTACTTATATATGGCATCATTTTATGCATTAAACCAATTTTTAACTAACAAATATGCAATTGGACAGAAAATGTAGGCGTCACATCGTTGACCCATATATATATATATATATATATATATATATATATATATATATATATATATATATATATATATATATATATATATATATATATATATATATGTACCAATAAAATAACTTTAAAATCCATTAAAATGGAAAACGGCTGATATATGTACAACTCCAGCTGTCAGCATTTGAGTTCTGTAAGCTACACTGAAACTAAATTGCTTCCTCTACTGTTCTGTCTGGCATGTATTTTTTATTTTTTTACATGCCATTATATAAGCATCTCATGGTATAATCTACTTTTGTTTTATTCAGTGATTGTTTCACTTGAAGTCAGTGTTACAGTGAGTGCAAATACAATGCGATTCAGTTCAGTGTGTAAAGTCTGCTCCATCTTCCTGTACAGCGCCTATCATGTGGTTGTGGTGGAGGAGGTTGGCTCCAGACAGGTGAGGCGGAGGGAGCTGGGTCACATAGAGTGTTTCCCTACTCCTTCCTCCCATGGGGAGAGTCCCGGAGGAGGAACAGGGTCAAGTGGTGCTCCACCTCATTACTTCACCGCTGAACTCACGCCCAGCAGCTTGCCTGAGGCTACACCATTCACTGTAGGGGACAACCACACCTACAACGGCTACTGGAACACACCTCTGGACCCCGGCAAGAACTATCTCATCTACTTCCAGGCCTCCAGCAACTTCAGAGGGGTGAGTGCCTAATCACATCTGCCCAATAAACACTCATATGCACTCCTTATTAGTACACATTTCTTGGAGAAAGCTTGGGAGGAGAAGCCAACGAAAAATACCAAATAGATAGAATTATTACATAAATGTAATTTTTTGATTGATTTTGGTAATTTTGATGCTCAAGAAGAATTGGGAAATAGTTTGGAGAGTTTGGTTTATTCCAAACATACCCATTGCAAAGTGATAGCCATGTAAAATGCATTAAACAGATGTGTAGTTCATTTCATTCATTCATTCATTCAGAAAAGTGTTAACATGCCTTAAAACTTGGCTAAGCAATAATGCAAATCTGTATCCTGAGATAAAGAGAGAAGGCAGTGTCTATTAGGAATATTATCACTGAAAACTAAATTGTTGGCCACCCCATCGGATATTATGTATTCAATCATAATATACTGGTCTGAGCTTTGATCTTGAAATCTACATTGGGGTCTCAAAGACATATGCAGTCAATAATATATTTGTGAACCCTTTGAACGTCTATTTTATTTTATACTTATATAATGTTTTCTGATCTAAGAGATAATGACTTAGCTAATAGCACAGAAGCAGCTGTACTTTTCAGAATTTTTATTGTATTAATTTTTTTATCCACGTCAGTTGAAATGATACACTGTCTGATGATACAAATGGACAAAATTCTGGACTGTTGCTACTTTTTCTTTGAACGGGCATCTGAGGATCACTGTAAGAGCATAATGGACAAACCTGAAAGAACCCGAGTATAAGAGCAGACTTTCAGAAATCTCTGCAAGCAGAATGAAATGAAATGATGACATAAAAGAAACCAGTGCTGTTTAAGCATGAAGCATTTCTCACAATTGCCCAAGACCAACTCGATGTTCCACAAAACGTCTGGAAAACTGGTCTGTGGATAGGTGAACACTGGAAAACAAATATTTCAGAAGAGTATCGACACATTTTACAGAGAGTTAATGACTTTAGAATGTGATACAACAAGACAATGACCCAAAGCACACAAGTAAATCAACTAAAGAAAATAAGTCCTTTTAGTCAATTAATATGTGACATAAACGAAATACGGCTGTACTACTGTACCGAGACAGCCCATAAATACTGATAGACTGAAACTGAATTTATGGAGTGGGATTTTTATGGGAAGCTGCAGGAAATGTTTTGCTGCTAAATAAGGATCTACTGTACAAGTTACTAAATTATAGGGTTCACTTTCTTTTTGCACCCTTCATTGTGAATGAATAATGTATTAAATAAATAAATAAATAAAAGCGCAGTAGTGTGTGTCATTAGTTATGTCAGATTTTGTTTATCTATATTTGTAATTTAAATTACAATTAATTCAGAAATACAGAAAAGGGGTGCATTTTTGTTTTTCTTTTTGACTTAAAACTTCCCTTTTACAACCAAAAAGAAAGAAATAATAATAATAAATGGTCAAATATCCAGTCTACACTTTAGATAAGAACATGGAGTATATTGGACCTCAACAGAAGCAGCACACTAAAATCTAAAATAATACATTGATGTCAACTATGCTGCTAATATTTTACAATAATAATGAGACATAGTGATATTCTATTCATGAATAAGTTGAAGTGAATTCACAGAAGAGGCCCCCAAGCTGTACAACACCTGGTTCATTCAGAGACTTCATCACACATCAAGTTTTCCCAGCCCTTTCGTCACCACTGCTTGTGTCGCTTACCTAAATAACTCAAGACGACTGCCTTGGTTTTATACCCCAGAGTTATCGTCTCTTCTCCGTGATGTGGATGTTGCAGCTTCATCCATCAGGGAATAGCCTTTTGCTGGCATCCTCCGGTTGTTTCTTTTGCATTGCCACATCAAAAAGATACCAACTTCCCATGAATTCCCAACAGAAGCCCTAGGATGTCTATCAATGGCTGAGCATTCATCAGCTTGTTCAGGAGTGTTCAAACAGTGAATGTTTTCTGTTGTTTTACAGGTGATGGAGTTTGTGAGAATTTCTTGACTCTTTGACAAGATCCATTTGATCTGAATCATATAAGTGTCATACTCTTTTGGCCATGGTTTAAAAGTTGAATAGTTCATCGTCTTCTTCTTTAGTGTGCTTTCAGAACAGGTCTTATTAAGGTCTATTCAGCTCTTGAAGTCTTTGCAAGGCAACACGTAATATCCTCTTCAGTTCATCTGCTCTTTGAGACCAGACGAATGTTTTTTTCCTGGTATTCTCGTCAGATCATTTTCCATTTAATTTTCTCACTTGAGATATCAGCACAAGAACCCATCTCAGACATCCCACCTCCCTCAGAATTTCCAAGAGCCTCCATCATATTGATAGCAGCTCCCTGATGCCTGCAAATCATATAAAATACCCCAGAAACCCTGATCCACCTGGTATTAAGATGCATTTCAGAGCAAGTCGTCAACCAAAACATGCATTACTGTTTCCATCTGAGAATAAGAAGTGCATCTCCTGTGAACACTTATGTTTGAAATTTAAGACACTCCCTTTTTATTTTACATCACTTTAGTGGCAGCACCAAGTGTGTTGGAAAAACACTATTAAATGAACGACTTATGATGGAAATAAAAAGCAAATGGAAAGGAAAGAAAGAAAGGTAGCTGCATTTTTTTGGTAATAATGTTTAAATAGAGTTTTAAACTAGCTGCTTACCTGCTAAGGAGATACTTTCTTGTCCCTAGTTTACAGTTTTACATAAGCATATTGTTCTTGACTATATATATATATTTTATATTATTATTGCATTGAATCACATTTTGTCAAATCGAATTAAAATCGGATTGCACTGCATCGTAATGGGGGTGAATCGTATGGCATCACATCGGTAGCTGCTTCATATGTATTTTTAATGTATCGTATCATCTTCAATATGTGTATCGCATCAGCCTCAGTTATGTGGTTACACATCCCTACTGTGAAAACAGACTCAGGTATCATTACTTTGTCTTTTAGGTCATTCTGACCCATAATGTATTGTAGTAACTTTAGAACTATTTTAATTTGAGCTCTTGGAAGTCGGGTCGTATTGATTAGATATTTATGATTAATCGATATTAATCGTCCAACTTATACCTTATTAACGATACCTCATTAACGACTTGTCCAGCAAGCATTAAACCAGTATGTCTTAACAATTCAGATTATTCCCGTGGCCACAGTAATACCGAATTGATTAGGTAATTTTTAGCATAGGTTATTTTAGCATAGGTAATTATTAGCATAGGTAACGCAATCTTTTGGCAAATAGTTTCAGACTTGAAAATCACATAGCACCAGACAAAAGATCTCTTTATAAATCAAAGTTTATTTGCTACTCTACAACACTACTAAGCTAAAATAACACAAAACAGAATACGTACACACACAAACATTGCAGGCAATGAACTTGAAGAAAGCTTAAACTAGCACTCTTTTGCTAGGTGCTGAACCTTCCTGAGGGAGTTTCAAGCAGAGAACTTGTCTATCTTTATTCTTAAAATTACTTCAACCAGTTTCCAGCAGAATTATGGTGAATTATTTGATTACTTGCTTTAAGTTGAGTCTGACTGCTGATCGGGTCTTTCCGCGCAGTCTCCGAGGGGTCTGCTTTGCACTTATTGGCTGCTGATGTGTCGTCGTCGCATGATGTCACTGGGGATGCCCTCTTGCAATTGGTTGGTTTCTCTGTGACATGAAGACACTCAAAGTTCTTCCTTGAGTTCCTTTCGCATAGATTCAGACTTTCTTCAGAAGTTTGACTAAAGTATTGATAGTTGTTCAATGCTCGGTCAGATGTTAATGGCTGGGAGCAATTTGGCGCGACTCAATGAGACGAAGCCAAGGTTTTCAAGCAGCAAGCACTAAGCAAAGCTGGGCGTCTGTCTTTAACGGGTTGATTTCAGTCCGCCCCTTTTGCTGGTTGATCCAATCACAAGTGTCTCTGCTGGACAGTGGGTCTCCAGGAGCAACGTTTAAGGCATCTGGCCAAGCATCTACACATCAGACTTGAGGTGATTCAAAAGCCACAAAAATGTACTGAAATCAAAAAGATTCACCTAGTGAATTCTAGTGATCCTGAAGACCTTGATTAGCTGTTTCATATGTGTTTAATTAGGGAAAGACGTACACTCTGCTGGAAGGAGGCCCTTCCTGGTCTGAGACGTTTTACAAGTCCAGCAGTATCAGCTTGCTTAATGAACCAAAACCAGTTCTTCGTTTTCAATCAACTTTGATGTTGGGTGGAGAATTGGGAAATAGACGGCAGACAAGTAAACTATATACAGTGATAAATTATGTATGCTTATATAATTAATGAGAATAAATAACTACCACTGAAGATATAAGCTGCTTCTGTAGCAACCTTGGAAAGCTATTTAAGGACATGATTCATTTGAGCACAACATAACATCCTATTTACTTCTATTAGGAAGCTGCTTATTTAGTTGTTTGATGTATTGAGGTGATATGCAGAGATCTAGATTGTGGTACATGAAAGTTTCTCTGCAAGCGTAATAGAGAGAAGCATTTGATCATCAATTGTCATTTTAATGAGGCCTGTGGAGTTGTATACTGTCTCTTTGTCACGGAAATGTCTCTGTAGTGTCCCTTAAGTAAAAAAAAAGGGGGGGGTTATAGATTTAGAGAACAAGACAAACACACTCGGTTTGACTCATGTTGGCTGGCTGTCTCATCGCTACAAACAAAACAAGGTACCATTGTATCCAATAATGGGATTGCGTTGAAAATCCCTCCTCTAATGGGAAGTAATGAATACATAATAGGCCATAAACAGCAGCATCAGCCACTCAACGCTGTCTGCCACTCGCCGCTCAAAGTGAGTTTATTCTAGCACAAGATGAGTTAAATTCATTCAGGTTATTGTTTGTCTGACCCACACGCATTTCCATCTTAATCAGCCTAAATAAATCTTTTTAACATGAGCGACGCTGAATGCTCGGCTGTGCTGTTGCTTATTATTTTGACAATTATTTGTGATAATTAGTTGCAGGTTCGCTCTAATAGACTTGCGCTGAATTTAAACAGTAATTACTCGGACTAAAGTGGCTTACTGCAGCTCAATAGGCATATGCGTTGGGTTTTAAAATAGACAAATGCATTTTAGAATAAAACAGAATTTATTAGTAGGAGAGGCAAGCTTCACTATTACTGTTGCTCCAAACCCTTAATCCCTCTAATACGTTTTAAACTTCACTACATAACTCATCCCACATTGTTTGCACTGTAGACTTGAGAGGACCTCAAATTATGCAGCAACTTTTGCACTCCACTCCACTTCAGTGAATTATGAATGCAGTGGCTGTTCACCCCTGCTATTCACAGTCCCACGGACACATAAAAGTCAAACACATTTGTGGGTGTGAAAGACAGATGCATTTTCACTCTGAATATTGACCATATTGAATTGTGGGAAATTGCTGGGCATTACTACCCTTAACAGCTACTTGTAAAGCAGTGTTGAGCGTGACCTGCATATCATATCGTATATCATCTGACAGCGATTAATTTCAGCGCTGCCCCTCAGTGCCCCACTACCTTGACAGAGGACTACCGAACACATGTTTTAATGACATGTTAAAATACGGTGGTAAATATGTCACATCTCCCCCGGTGAAAGAGAGGAGAAAGCAACTCGGGACTGATTTTCAATTTAAAAGCCAATTTACAGGCAGCTTGGGTGAGAAAGCTCTCGACTCCAATCTAGGTTGATGAATTTGCATAATTGCCACATAAAGCCACAATTTTGTACCTGTAAATCTTAATTTGATAATATGTCTGTGTAGCTCACCCTGTTTGTGTGTGTGTGAGATGCTTAGGCACTATCATAAGGCCATGAGACCTTTTTTGCTAATTACAATATTGTATATTATCAGAAGCATGTTGATGACTAATCTATTGAAATCATAGTTGCACAAATTGTACATTCAGGGCTATAATAGCTTGTCACTGTACATTAGGCCAACTTTGTACCTTATTTAACCCAAGAAGGTGTGTATTCCAAGCTAACAGGGAACATTCTCAGAAATGTTCTGACAAGATTCTCTCAAAGTTATTAATAAAGTTTGTTCCTCTAATGTTAATTTTTATTCAGAGTTGTCTTTAACAACATTCTCAGTATGCTATTTATACATTAATTGATTTTTTATTTTTTGTAACACTTTAATTTAAGGTTCTTAAAGTCCTTGTTACATGTACTTACTATTATAATAACATTATAATAACAATAAATTATGCATAATTGCATGCAAGAGTACTAATTATTATTTATATTATTATTATTATGCTTTTAACTTTCATATTTGGTATGACCACCTTTAGCAGCAATTACAGCAACACATATCTCTGGCATAGTTTCAATATATTTCCTGAGAACTTCAACACTAATGTTATCCCATTCCTTCTGCAACTCAAGCCAAAGGCTTTCCTTTGAATGTACAATAGAACTGTCCACTTTATTTTCCAACTCGACCCAAATTTGCTCAATGGGGTTGAGGTCTGGACTTTGAGCGGGCCAGTCCATCATTTTCAATGTTCTAGCAGATTCCTTCCATCACAGATAGTTCCAGCAGTAGTTTGTTTTATGGTTATTGTAATGGCCAATTCAACAAAAACAACTGAAACCTCTTAAATATGCCAAGTGTTCTAACAATTGTGTCCACCTATAAACTGTGCATTTAGAACATCGGACAAAATTGAATGGGAACATTGATAAAATGTTCTTAAGGGGTGTTTACACAACACTGTTTTCAACTAAAAATGGAAAATCTTTGTATGTATTTTGGCCATTCATTTACACAATATCAATTTTGGGGCCTACAAATGTAAATTTTAAAAAAATTATACCGTTATCCTCTGTGTAAATTATAAAAACACAAATATGTGAACATGTTGGCATCATGCATATGCCTATTACGTGCTCAGTCTAAAGGCATGCACTTTAGTGACATCACTACTGGCCTAGCATGCATACTACAGTGTTTTAGCCAGTTTCACTGATTCACGTGAACAGGGATCTGTAAAAAAAATTATGCAAATAAATACATTTTCTGTTTTGTGGTACATCATTGTCGTGGAAACAGACCCTTAAAACATATTGTATGATACAGCTGTTGTTAGTATGTTAGTAGAGTAGTAAAATACAGTATATGTACCCTTAAAGAGGTCATCGGATGCCCATTTTCCACAAGTTGATATGATTCTTTAGGGTCTTAATGAAAAGTCTATAACATACTTTGGTTAAAATTTCTCAATGGTAGTGTAAAACAACACCATTTTTACCCTGTCAAAAACAACTCTTTTCACAGCAAGCCATTTCAGTGCATTTCCGCTCAGGGCGGGTCTAAGGTAAGACGGCCGTGTCAGTCAACTATCGTGGGAGGGGCCGTGTGACATCACACAGCCAAGAATCTGAGAATGGCTTGATTTGAAAAAGGGCATATTATTCATCTGGTTTAAAAAACAAAAAAACTGAGTGGATTTTATTTATTTTTTTATCATTGTAGGGTGGTTGTGTACACACTCACTGGCAACACACATTTCAGTTCAAACAACATGCAATAGTGAATTTTGCATCCGATGACCCCTTTAAGGTATTCCCTTTTTTAGGGGTAAATAAGATGCAAATGCATCAAACACTGTTTCTTGTGAGAAAAGCTGTTTGTACTTTATGTTGCTGATTATGTCAAGCATTCCAAATATGTCACTTCTGATGTTTTGTTCATTTTGGATGTAGACTTAGCAGACAACGTATGTTGACTGTAGACAGCATAACAGCTCGACTAAGTCTCAGTGTCCAGCTGATGTTCTCATTCGTTTTGCTAGTACATGTCATCAAAGGCATTTCTATTTAATTCTGGCTTCCCGTGGGATTTCTAGTCAGATATTCACATAAATCACACACACGCTATGCTCTCACCCTCAGATAGCCCTGATAACTTGTATCCATTCTTTGTTTTATCCTCAGGAGACGCGGATCAACTGCATTCGGATTGCTCGTAAAGGTAATTCATTCTTTATCTGCACTGTTTACACGCTTTAGGGCATGTCTCATTGACAGCGCATATACATCAACGCTAACCAAATGTCCCTGCTGCGGACTCACTCACACTTTGGCAAGAGATGAATGCATATTTGTTACCTTACTGTGGATCTTTCTCAAAACGGCAGTGGTGATTGTAGGGCACAATCCACCCAGTATTATAATTCAAATATTACAAAATCTCATTCAAGTTTGGCATAGTGAGCCAACATAATAGAAACTGACCGACGAACAAAAAATAGATAAACAGATAAAGCCAAAAAGAAGTAGGAGGAAACAGTCTAAAGAAAACCGGCTTTATTAATAAAACTAGTGATCTGCCCGCTTAGGCATTTTAAAGTATCACAGATGCACTTATAAAATGTTGGTAAATTATGCTGCTTTCTAAATTATTTCATTTTGGCTAAATTACAGGAAAGCATTACATGTTCCATGACAGCCTGATGATCTGCCACAAAAAGAGAGAGTTTTGATGATACTATGAATATTTCATTATCACAGTATTAATGAAAAAAGTCAAAAGTTGAAAGAAGTCAATCATCCGCAAACACTTTTTTCTTTCTTTAGCTCAGGTGTCACAGGAATCGCATTCACAAAATAGTGGGATATCATTAACACACTCACACACACAGAAGCATACTGTGCACTGAAATCAGTGTTATCACCACTTTACCCAGCAGTTAACTTGAAGCAGCTTTGCTGTTAGTTGAGATGCTACTTCTGAACACACACACACACACACACTGTCTGGGTCTCGAATACCTGCACATCAGTGACTAAATCCTCCATTACTGGCTTTAAAATCACGTTTCAGCTTGTTATAAGATACTTAAGAAATTAGAGTTACACTTTATTTTATGGTGTCCTTGTTGCAGTGTAATTATATATTTAAGAACTGAGTAATATTAATTAACAACTTGTACTTATTGTAAAGGGGTTGGGGTAGAGTTTGGTTTAGGATTATTGCATGTAATTATGCATAATTGACTGTTGTTGTTATTATTATAGTAAGTAAGTGTAATGTGTAACAAGGACACTGTAAAATAAAGTGTTACTGAAATTAGTTCTACACAAAATAATATTTTAACAACAAAACCCTGAGAAATGTTTTAATATAAAACATCTGAACAATGTCTTGAGCTGTGGTAATTATAGTATAAGCAGAATAATTAATGATGGGCTGTTGAATTATTGTAAATCAATGCAATTCATAAAGAATGCATTCATAAAGCAGAGTGGCCATACACTTCCCATAAAACTTCCCATAATCAATATTTATAATCAGCATTTCCAAGCATTATCCTATTTATTATAATATTATTATTATTTTTTTAACTGAAAGCATTCTGCAATTAAAATCTGTTAATGATACATACCATACTGCTTTCAGATGTGGCTAAAGAGAAAGCTTAGCCATCTCAGTAACACTTTCTGCAAAGCCTGTATTTAAAATGTATTATAAAGGTATTCTTAAGGCATTGTAATGCATGCATAATGGCTTATAAACAGGGGTGCACATACGTTTTTCAGCCTGGTATAAAAATTAATACACTGTAAAAAGTGATGTTGACTTAACTTAAAAAAAAAAAACCCGTTGCCTTAAAATTAAGAAGTAAATAATAATAAAAAATTAAAGCTGCAAGCAGCGATGAAGGGCCCATGCTATCAGTGCAACCGCCACACCGGTCGCATCAGGAAAACGGTGCACAGCGAGCACATGCATTACAGTAACCCGCTGGCAGTTTGGATTTGAGGCATTCAGCAATGAAAGGGTTAATCCAAACCATCAAGACTGTGAAACACACACACACACACACAGCAATACATAAAACGTCTTTAACACTTTCAATAAAGTTTCAATTAATAACATTAACTATATTAATTAACAAGAACAATACTTATATAGCGTTTACCACTGTTAGTTAATATTCAAAACTTATAAACATTATTACAATTTTACGTTTTATCTGTTAACAATAGTTAATGCACTGTGAATTAACATGAACATTTTGATTAAGTAACATGGTAACACTTCATAATAACTGCATACTATGAATCATTAGTAAATTAAAACTGCCCGGTCCTGCAGATTTGCATTATACAATATTAAGAAGATCAGGCCCTTTCTCTCAGAACATGCGACACAACTCCTTGTTCAGGCTCTTGTTCTGTCCAGACTTGACTATTGCAATGCTCTCTTGGCAGCTCTTCCAGCCAATTCTATTAAACATCTACAATTAATCCAAAATTCTGCTACAAGATTAATCTTTAATGAGCCGAAAAGAACGCACGTCACGCCTCAGTTCATCAGTTTGCACTGGCTACCAATAGCTGCTCGCATTAAATTCAAGGCATTAATGTTTGCCTACAGAACCACCACTGGCTCTGCACCCCTTTACCTAAATTCATTACTTCAGACTTATGTTCCCTCTAGAAGCTTGCGTTCTTCAAGTGAACGACGCATTATTGTACCATCCCAAAGACACAGAAAAATACTTTCACAGACTTTTTCATTAACTGTTCCCATCTGGTGGAATGACCTGCCCAACTCAATCTGAGCAGCCGAATCCTTACCCATCTTCAAGAAACAGCTAAAAACTCATCTGTTCCATCTTTACTTGACCCTCTAACTCTAGCACTCTCTATTCTAATTTTATTTTATCTATTTGTCTTTTTATTTAAATAAAAATAAAAAATAATAATTATTATTATTATCTGTACTGCGTTAGGCTAACCAAGACTTGTAATAGCACTTGCACGTTGTTGCTCTTTTGTTGGTTTTGATTGCTTCTTATGTCCTCATTTGTAAGTCGCTTTGGATAAAAGCGTCTGCTAAATGACTAAATAAATAAATTAATAAATTGTAAGCATTTTATAAATACAGCTATACATGTTTTGTTCTTGAGCATATATATAATGTTTAATAATTGTAATTTCATACTTTATTAATGATCAATTTAACATTTCTAAATTATTACATTATTTACAAACCAGTTATTTAGGAGTTGTCAGTGGTTCATAAGGTCATTTAGAAAGTGTAAGTAAATGATTAATAAACTATTTAAATGCACATTTATAAATCATATTATATGGACACATCATAATAATTGCTCAGTGTGTTAATAAATGCTTTATTAACACATATTCCTGCTGTAATTCATGATTAAGTCAGGTAGTTATAAAACATTTAGCAGTTGCCAGCCATCTATTTGTGTGAGCTCATCTAAAGTGAGGACTATGTATACCTTATAAAGCATTTACATAGGAGATTTATAGACTCTTTATCTCCCAAACAGAAAATATAAACAAACGCAACACAGAGGGATACAGAACACAAAAATATTTTTTCAAGATGTAAAAAATTAAACCGTACAACTGTACACTTGATAAAAAAAATAAAAATAAACTTCTGAAACTTCATTGTAAAACATAAAATAAATAAAAAAATTCAAGTGTACAGTTTAATTTTTTGCATCTTGAAAAAATATTTCTGTTTTGTATCCCTCTGTGTTGTGTTTGTTTATTTTTTCTTTTAGGAAGATAACTGACCCTTTAAATCTCCTTTGTAATAGATATGCCTTATAAATAAAGAACAAGGCATTTATAGCTGTATTTATGAACTACTTACTAATGACTATTAATGTTGGGACAATGCTTTATAAAGGATGATTTCCAGCATCTTTTGCATATTTGAACCCTTTCCAGCAGTGACTGTATGATTATGAGATCCCCCTTTTCACACTGAGGACAATAGAGGGACTCAAACACAACTATTAATAAAAAGGTTCAAACATTCACTGATGCTCCAGAAAGAAACACGGTGCATTAAGAGCCGGGGGGTGAAAACTTTCTGAACATTTAAAACCACTATTAAAACATCAAAACTTTAAACAGACCCTCTCTCTCTCTCTCTTTCTCTCTCTCACCCAGCCCCTCAACCCACACTCAACTCACACAGTCACCCACCCCCACCCCACACACAGAAGCAGAGTGGCATCTGATAGTTTTTAGCTTTTCAGCTTTCCATAGTGTATTGTAAAATCATGAAATTAATCATATTTCCTCAGAATGACTTGTTCTGTGTATGTAATTTTTTTATGAAGTGTTTGGAAGCTGCTCTTAAAAGATGCTCTCTTTTTTCTGTAACTTTAATACATTTCCATTAAAACACCATTCATGATATCCTAAATCCGTTCGCAATTTAGCATCTTCAGTATCTTGGCATCATGTTGAAAAAGGTTTTGTGTGAATTACTTGTTTCTGCATGGAGGAGTATGAATTTATTTACAGCATGATTTAGCAAAAAAACACATTAAAATAAAAATTGCCGACTTCCTGTTGGTCGTAGCTAATGACTGTAAATTAGAAAGTTGTCCGGCTTGATGAGAACAATATATGTACCGAGTTTGGTGTCTGTAGCTAAATCTAACCCCCCCCACTTTTGACAAAAGGTGGCGCTATAGAGTGCCTCCTCCACGCCCGTTTATGAGCTTTTGGTAGTGTCTTTTGGTAGTTAGCATCCCCAATGTCTTGAGATCATGTTCACCGAGTTTGGTGGCAATCGTTTTTTAAATCCTCAGAGGAGTATATCAAATTCCAGAGCATGCGCTTTTTAAACAGCCCTGAATAGCTGACTTCCTGTTGGGCAGAGCCTATGACATGCAGTGTGAAAGTTGTTCAGCGTAATGAGTTCTATATGTGTACTGAGTTTCATATGAATACGTGCAAGTATGTGTGAGCTATACATCAAGTTTTCTGACAGTTTTCCATGGGGCGCCGTAGAGCCCCTGTGCCACGCCCAGGTCCCAGCCTCTGCGGCGTCCTAATGGCCGTGGATTCCAACATGCATGCCAATATTCAAGAGTTTTTGAGCACGTTAAGGCCCCCAAAAGTGCCCGGATAGTCCAATTTTTTTTTTTTTTAAATAAATAATAATAATCCTTAGAAGAACAAGAGGGCCCTGCGCCATAGTGGCTTGGGCCCTAATAATAATAATCCTTAGGAAAACAAGAGGCCCCTGCGCCTTAGTGGCTTGGGCCCTAAAAAACTTGACAATTCACTTAACTTGTACTTTTTTTTATTATGAATTACTTCATACTTTTAAGGCGATGGGTTTCATCTTTTTTTTTTCAAATAAGTCAACTTATCACTTTTTACAGTGAAGAAGCCTATTTATGAAATATTATGTGTCATCAAGCAACACGCAGACTCAACCAGAGTAAAACAAATAAAGTTTCACAAAAGTAAAATATTTAATTGCTGTAATCACTGTAAAAAAATAAATAAATAGTTTCAACCCACTGACTTAATTTTTAGTTTAGTCAACTAAAATATTCCAGTTAAATTAACATTGAGTAACTTAAAATTTCAAGTTGACTAAACTAATTAGCAAAATAATGAAGTAATCACTGCTATTTTATGAAAGCAGTAATTACTTCATTATTTCGCTAATTAATTTGCAAGTTCATCTTTATAAAATGATTAAAGAATTGAAGTACATGCTGCTAAAAGTTGCTACTACCATACTGTCATAGTTCACCAAATATGTCCCTTTATCCTCCTTTTTTTAACCGTCGTATTCTATTATTTAGGAATTTATTTCATCAATGATATTGTAATTAATGTTCCTTCAGCAGATAGCATAATGATGCACTTCCATCCCTGTGATTTTTCAAATGGCAATTCCTGCTTTGGGAAGCACCGCAGGGGCTTAAATTAATCGAGAGAGAGATTTCATGCTGTTCTCTGGAGCTGTTTGGAAATTGACTGCATTTACAGAGAGAGAAAATGGAGACACAGAGAGCCACAAAACCGGAGGAACACGTTCAAAATGGCTTCCAGTTTCAGTTTGTGACTCTCTTGGTCAAGTTTGCGATCAGTAGGCGCAGCCGAGATCAATGGACTCTTGAATGGTCGATTGCTGGGCTCACTAAAATGTTGCCAGATTGTGTATTTGCAGACTTCTGAACTGAAACCATAAGTTTCTTTCTGAACTGGATTGAATAAAAAATAAATAAATAACTGTTTGGAACGAGACATCCAAATCCTCGGTTGTTTTTCAGAGTGGGCAAACTTTCTAAAATGTGTTGAATTTAAGACACTAGATTGTCATCACTGCATGTTCCAGCCTGTTCCAGCCTGTTCCCATATATTTTTTGAGTTTAAATGTGTGCTATTTTCGAGGAACAGGAAGCCCGTATGGCATCATGATATTCGGGACAGGAGACAAAGTTGGCTGTAAAAACTTGGTTTTAAAAGTTTCCCCAGTATGCTCAACTTTGGGAGCTGGACCTTTGGTAATCTAACCAGGAACGGGCACCTGCACATCGCTGACCTGACCCCAATTTGCCAGAGACCTGGTCTGCTCTCGCTCCAAGGGCACCCCGGGTTGAGCTTCTCCCCCTGTGGCTCATTCATGTGCTGCTTGATGCTGATAAACTGTTTCTTCATCTCCCTCCAAACGCTGCAATACCTTCAGCAGATTAACATGTAGTCTTACGTTGCCAGCGTTACCTGGCCTCTGTTCTAATCTTCTAATGCTCATCTGCTGTTTGAGATAATGTGTTGTGCTGGAGTACAAATTACATCTCAGTATTTTCAGTGTTTTGATGATATTCAAATATATCTCTGGATGTTAATTAATTTGCTGAGAAATTGCTTAAAGGGGTCATATGATGTTGCTAAAAAGAACATTATTTTGTGTATTTGGTGTAATGCAATGTGTTCATGTGGTTTAAAGTTAAAAAAACATTATTTTCCACATACTGTACATTATCGTTGCTCCTCTATGCTCCGCCTTTCTGAAACTCGTCGATTTCACAAAGCACATCGTTCTGAGAAGCAAGGTGTGCTCTGATTGGCCAACTATCCAGTGCATTGTAATTGGCCGAATACCTCAATGATGCCATGTCCCGGCACAACGACACAAAAACAATCAAATCCATTATAAACGAGGCATTTGTTGCATCCAGTGGGGACATAATTGCTGATTATAATGACTCATACAGTCTTTTTATGCATCGCCTTGCATCACGCTGCATAAACATTACCATGTCTGCATTTGTGACCGGAGAAAAAAACAACAAACGCTACTCTGCACTTCTCAAAACTCGCGTTTGGATAGTCAGTGGCAAATTCTTTAAATATGAAAACATAGTTACAGGCTGTGAGTCAGAAGCAATTGACTGTACTTGCTAAAATGTTATTTTGCTAAATGCCGAGTTTTGTTATGAAACTTTAGCGCAGGCTGACGGGGCTTTAATACAAACTGATGATATTCACAGTGTTAAACTTGGCATAAGCTGATTCATTCATGTTGCATACACACCTAATGAGCTTTCTGCTGTACATTTAAATGGCATTCATTAGAGCATTTCGTAGCACGCTTCCAGAGTTCCTCTGAAACCCTCCACCTCCCCAGCTCCACCTGTATAGATCTGCTATGGGTTATTATAAATGCCATTTGTGCAGCAGTAGTATTTCTTAAAGGGATCCCCGGGTATTAAGACATGTATAGCTTAATATAACGTAAATGGTGTCTCTTATTTAAATATGTAGTAGAAAACCCATCAAAATGTTTTATTTAAAAAAATCAACATCATTTTTGGACTATGGGGGGCGCCATTATTTTAAGTGCACAGTACATTCTGCAACTATGACATTAAATGGTTGCACTCGGTGAGCTACTGGCGCTTTTTACCGCAACACAACTCAGAATACACAACTCAGAAAATAAAATACTTATACAATACCACATTGTGGGGCTTTTGGATGTAATTTTAAGTCGAAGGGCAACAAGAGAAGCAATGTAAGACTTCACTGCTTTCCTAGCGATAAGAAGAGGAGAAAAGAATGGCAAGATGCCTGTGGACGAATAAACTTCCTTAAAGACCTGCTTCTTTTTTCTCTCCACTTTAGCCCTGATGGCTTTGAATCTTTTAGTAGACTACAGCTACTGAAAGAGTTTACAAACGGCTGAGACAAGAAACGCTAGATGCTATCTGTTAGGATGCAAACATACCGAAGCTAATCATGACGCGCGGCCGCTATAGGAGATTCTCAGCACGTATTTCCCTCGACATCCGGGGCGTTTAGACTCCTTGTGGGAAAAGATTGACGGGACAGCATTTGGTTAAAACCTATACTTATCCATCGCCACCTGTAAGCTCTTTCAGTTGGTGTGGTCATCATATCAGTATTTTATTGGAGTTGTCTATTCGGAGTTGTGTTGTGGTAAAAATAGCAACAAGTAGCGCTAGTAGCTCACCGAGTGCAACCATTTTACGCCATCAGAATAACGGCGCCCCTCATAGTCCAAAATATATATAAAACGATATAATTTTTTTAAATAACAAATCTTTAATGGGTTTTCTACTACATATTTCAGTAAGAGACATAATTTACGTTATATTAAGCCATACAAATCTTAATACCCAGGGATCCCTTTAAATGCTGACAGCACCGTGGCACCATATGCATTGTCAGTAGCAAGTTCCTGTACTTGCTTTGCAGCAGATCTATTCCACAAAGACCAAACACATTAACATTATAATATCCGTTGCCATGCTAAAATCATAATAGAAATTATATGAAGTCATTGGTCTTTCTCTCACTTCCATTTATTTACTCTTTGTCTTTCTCCTCTCAGAGGCCTGTAAGGACCATAAGCGAGCTCTGGAGGTTTCCCAGCATACCGAGGACATGGGGCTGATCCTGGGGGCCTGTGCCGGGGGGCTGGTTGTTCTCATCCTCCTGCTGGGAGCCATCGTGGTTATTGTGAAGAAAGGGTGAGCATGTGTGCGCTCAGATCCAGTTCTAGATGTTCTTCACAGCGTCACATCACACCAGCTACAGCGGCGGCCAGAAACAGTAATAAACCAGCGTGCAAAACGCTTTAACACAGCTTCAAAGGTTTAACTGATTAAATTGGAGCCAGCTCCCAACAGCTGAAATATTGCTCAGACATGACAAATTCTAACAGAATCTTCTGTTACGCTTTGGGAACAGCGAGGGCAGGTACATTAAGTACCTTAGAACTGCATTATTCACTATTATTACGTGGCTCTCTGGAATACTTAATTGTGATTGGTCAATTGCTGTATTCTGCAGATGCGTAATAATAAATGCTATAATGTACAGTCAGCTGGTCATTACTTCAAAATAAAGGCCTTTGGTTTCGTACAAGTAATCTCCATACTATGCTGAAGATTAGTTTGCTGTAATGACTGTCTGAATTTGTCCCAGGCTGTAATTTAATGACTCATGTCGAATGTGAAGTACAGCTGCTCGTTGGTTTAGCAGCTGTGTTGTTTTCACACATACAGGTAATGCTCATGCATGAATAAGAGCATTTTTTCCCCCTTAAATGCTGGTAAATCATCTCTAGCATGGCTAAAGGAGTACAAAAAAAAAAAAAAAACAGTTGCATAGTAATACTGCATGTGAAAAAAAAAACACAGCATTAAAGTGAACTATTTTCTACCAAAAATCAGTCATAATTTAAATTAGCATGGTCATTTTCAAATCGTTTCTGACATTTATGAATAAAAGTGACCTCTTTATATGGGAAAAGCTTACATGAGTCCAAAGCACAACATGTAAATTTAGCTAACAAATAAAAAATAAAAGACAGCTCATTAAACATATGACTTTTTATTCATTTATTATTTATTGTTAATTTATTCATTTATTTATCTCTTGTACAGTTGAATCATTTTGTGACACTTTAACAAACCATTGAGTGCTAAAATATGCCATTCAAACTGTTGAAATCAGCCTGAAATCAGGGATCTTAAAATAAATAAACACATTCGAAACCTCTCGTTTTGAAAGTTATGATTTTTCTGAGGGATCTGCAGAGCAGCTGGTGCTACACACAGACAGAAACAGTGCAATATTTGACATAAACCTCTATTGTACTCGTTTATCATCTGTGTGACCTTAGAAAGTTCTAGAAGTTCAGACGTTTTGTGTTCTGAAACTTAAAATGTTTTCATAAAACGTTCATAATATGTGATCTTTAACACATCAATTAAAATGCAATTTGTCATCATATGACCAAGGGGAAACATCAAGCACATGCCAAAATAAAGGTACAGTCACACAAATAATTGCTCTGCAAAATTTGCATCGAGAGATATTTTATAAAAACCTTGTTTAATAAGCTTGTTTTTAAAGTGACTTGTGTGAGCGAAGTTTTGTGCATCACTACAATATTGTTATTATTTTGTCTTTAAGGCATTGTAATGTATGAAAACGAAGAGTCTAAGCAATAACTAAGTTCTAAAGAAGCCAACACAATTACCTCATATAGTTAACGAATATGAAACTCAAAAATAATAAACAATTGTTCATTCTGATTCAGATTGTGACTACCTACTACAGTAGATTACTAGCAAATTATTTGAGAGAATTGTAGTAAAGCCAAGTAATGAAACCAGTATGCTTTCATATGTGTCATAATCTGGTAATTAACATGGTAACTTGCCTGATTTGTAGATTAAACACTAGGGCATGATTCTAGCAAAAGCACAGGTCAGTGGATCAATTCCCAAAGAATGCATGCATTTAAAACATGTAAAGCTTGAGTTCAGTGTAAGTTGCTTCGGGTAACAGTATTCAGTATTTGCCAAGTGCGTCGATGTAAATGTACTAGAAGAAAGGCTAACCTACTTTTTTTTTTTTTTTTTCTGTCTCTCTTCATGCTCTCCAGAAGGGACATCTATTCATACCCTTACTACCCGTAAGTCATTCCCTCATCAGATTTCATTCTTTTCTCATCAGCCGCTGTTGTTTATCTTTGATTTATTGGAGACTAGCCAAATTTTCAATATGTATTTTTTTAAGCGTCCTTTCTATTGCTGTCTTACTTTCTTTGTCTCTTTGCTGTCAATATCTCCCCTGTTTTTAATGTAGTGCTGTTATATAGTAATGAATGTGTTGTTGATAAAGATATGTGGCTTGAAGAAAGGTGTGTTATTGCTTTTAAATAAATGGACTTACAGACTTACATTGGATGTGCCACAACTGTCACATCTAGAAATAGAGATGAACATGACTTTTGACCAGTTAGCAACCACCCTAGCAACAGCATGGGAACATGTTCCAACCACAATATAGCAATGACCTGGCTAAGTCCCACCTACATTTTCTCTACATTTAAAGCTGCAGATCTTATTACTGCTGATGACATATTTCCCACAACCCTCTTCTATTATTAATCATTTCCACCCATGTTTTATGTATTTTCTCTTTTCCTCTCATTTACTGTCTTTGCAGTCTCTCTTCATTTGTTGTCTTTCATACCCTGCAGCAGAAAGAAGGTGAACATAAACAAGGCAGTGATGACGTATCGCCAGGAGAAGACACGTAAGCTGGGCTCACTGGACTGCAGTACGACAGAGCACAGTACACTGCAACAGGACGATCGCACCACGCACACCTTCATGGACTCGCATAACTGCACTGCTAGAAGTGAGTACACAGACACACCAAAAAACACACATACAGTGGAAAGAGTTGCTACTTACACGTACAAACTTGAATCTTCAGATGATGGGAATGGGAAATGACCACAGTCTACTTCAATATGAGTACTCAGGCCCAGTTACAGAAAACTGTATGATCAATCAATCGATCAATCGATCAATCGATCAGTCAATCAATCAATCAATCAATCAATCAATCAATCAATCAATCAATCAGTAAAAAGTATTAAGGCCTGTTTTTTGATAATTCAAACCCTCGACCTCCCCCAGTTCCACATGTCTAGATCTATATATATTGTAAAAAACCCAGAGCCAGTAACCGTTGACACTTCAGAGTAGTAGGTGATGGTATTGCACCTTATTGCTGCCACCCATAACATGGAAAAAAATGAAGATAAGCCTATGTAGTACTGTCACACAAGTTTATGAAAGTGAGAAACTTTAACTGCACTTGAAAAAAGTTTTCTCAACAGTGTTTTTGATTGTCAGACACCCTAGTCTGTAGGAAGTGCCAATCAACAGTACATTATTATTTTTTTTTACACTTATATTATGGTTACCTTGGCTTTGACACTCATTTGAGTCTGATTCATTGACCGAAAAAGAGAAAGCACAAAATAAACAACATAAAATATGAATTTGAAGATTTGATATTGTATTAGTAGTAGTAGTAGTGGTAGTAGTTGTTTCTCTAGGTATTGAAATAACAATATTATTACGATGTAATTATTTTAGTTATGATAACCGTGTAGTGAAAAATCTGAAAATCACTGCAGCCCAAAATTTCAACATTAATTTCTAATACTAAGACATATTGTACAGTGGCTAAGCAGCACACACACACACACACACATACATTCTTTCTCTCTCCGATATATAATGCATATATTAGAACAGAGGTGAACAAGTGAACAGTGTTGTTGAGATGTTTGGT